>NC_133618.1:652341285-652671285 GCF_048593235.1 Sminthopsis crassicaudata
GATCTTGGACTTAAAATCCAATTCTCAACTACTTTCTCATCATGTGACCTCCCTCTGATATTCTGATCTCTTCTCTCCTTCAGAGGCTATTATTTTGGAAATAGATCCAGGATAGCTGAAATTAACTCCCTCTCAAGGCTTCTGATATTCTAGACTTTGCTATATCTCTCCTCCTACATAAGAATACCTTCTTTCTCTAGATAATTTTTAATTACCCTTTTGTGTTATTTTCCTCCATTACAATGTAAGCTCCTTGAGGGCAGAAATTATCTTTCTTTTGGCTGTCTTTTTTATATCCTCAGAGTGCCTGGTAAATGGTAAGGATTTAATAAATGCTTATTGTCTGCCTGCTTTTTCCAGGCAGACAGGAAAATATATATCTAGAAAATATAGCTTATAGTCTATGACCTGTGTCACAAATGATTATACTCACAACTTTATTTCTACTCCTTGATGATAATACATATGGGCAATGATTCACTTAAAAGAATTATGACTCAGGAATGACATTCGTATTATGCCTTTCCTTATCTCCCTTCTTACCTCTTGCCATTCACTGCTCTTCATGTTGCAGAAGTAGTTCGGAATTATAGATTCTTTGGCATAGAACATCCACAATATACAAAATTATTATCCTTTCTAGTAAACTTATGTCTAAACATTTTATTTCTTCCTAATTTTCTCAGGTCACTATCTCTGTTTTGTAAGTGTAGGGAAACTGAGTCATGGTTGGATCATGGATTAATGAAAAATGCTGGATTATTATTCAGGAAACCCAGGTTGTTATTCTCCTTGCCTACATAACAACATATATGCCTTATTTTTGGTTCTAGTTTCCTTATTCTACTTTAACCCATCAGTCTAAGACTATCCTTCCTTGCTCCCATCCTTCTGCCACCAATAATTCACTCCTTCAGCAGCTAAGAGGAACTTGTGTTTAGTATATTTTCTTGTTGGTTTCTAGTCCTTTCCAGGAGTCCCTCATACTCTCTTGGGGATGAAAATAGGTTTATCTTGCCAGCTGGGCTAGGCAAATAGAGAAGTCTACTGTATCTACCTCCCCATTGAGTCAGTGTGGGTTGTGCTGATGCCAAACATGTTGTGTTGGACGGCAGGGCTGCAGTTATGTGATTCACCCTCCCACTCACCCTTTCCCTCACGTCAGAGGCTCTGATCCATCTCCCCAAGAGGAACACCGGAAGTATCTGTGAAGGAAATGCTACAGGCTCGGAAGAACAGGGAGGGAGGAAAAGAGGAAGGAGCAAAGCGGAGGGCAGGTGATGGTGCAAAACCCACTCTTCTCTGCTCTCACTGAATCCTCAGGGAAGGGCAGGGCTCAGCAAGCTGGAGCAATGCCCATGAATAAAACCCTTACTTCCTCACCTAGAGCTCGGAAGACCTTTTTTGGCAGCTGCTCCAGAGCTGCCTTTTCAGCCTTGTTGTCTTTCATTTGGAAAGAGGCTGTGAAGCAATGAAAAAGTCACCAAATTTAGAGTCAACAAATCAGAATTCAAATTCTGACTCTGTTACTTACTCCCTATATAGAGGCTGCTGGGTAGTGTAGTAGATAAATAGAATGCTGTACCTGGACTCAGGAGGATTCAAGTTCAAAATCAATCTAAAACACTAACAACCTGTATAATCCAGGAAAAATTATTTAATCACTGTTTACCTCAGTTTCTTCTATTACAAAATGCTCCTAATAATAGCAAACAGGATTAAATGACTTGCTTCAGAGTCACATAGCTAGTAAGTGGATTTGAACTCATGAAGATGAGTCTTTCTAATTCCAGCCCCTGTGCTCTGTGCTCAATGGTGTCACTTAGCTGCTCCTGACACTGGCTATAGTGACTTGCTTGTTATTGCTCAAGGTGTCACTTAGCTGCTCCTAATACTGGCTAGTGACCTGCTTGCTATTGCTCAAACATGACAGTCTCATCTTTTGGTTTCTTTTTCTTTGCACTGTCCACCTCAATGTTTAGAATATTCTTCCTCCTTACTTCTATCATTAAGAATTCTTGCTATGTTTCAAAAAACTAGATTTAATGGAACTTTTGCTTCCCGCCTTTAGCCTATTCCATTCCCTGCCAAAACTTTCCCTCTGAAATTATCTTCCATTTTCTCTGAATTGTTATATATTTTTTTCATATGTTGTCTCCTTCATTAGAACATAAGCTCCTTGAGGACAAGAATTATTTTTTACTTTTCTTTGTATCCCCATTACTTTGCTTGATGTTAAAACCTAAACACTAGAAGCTTGAGTCTAGGTTTTCTTAACTTTCAGACTGGTTAAGTGAGGGTGGTTTCCATAGAAACAGACCCTTTACTCCTGTTTGCTAAGAGCTTCAGGCCATGGGAGAGAGGAGTTTTGTGATTCCAAAGGCATTTGATTATGTAGTTTTCAATACAGCAGAAACTGGTCTTGCTCCACATTTTATGATCTGATAGCAAATGGTGCTGATGAAGTTGGTTTTATACATGGCCCAACTTGAGACTTTTACCTGGAGGACATGTTTGGAGCATGCAGTGAGTGGAATCATGAGAATAGACATGGGCTGTGGAGGGGTGGGGTGGGATGGAGGACACACTTTGAATGGATTACTGCTTTTTTGTTTGCCTGCGACCCTATCATTTGACCCTTCTTTCCCTTTCTGGCCCTTTTCTCTATAAATTTCCATGAAATACCAAATGGAGCTAAGGTTTTAGAGAGAAAAATTATTTATGTCATGAGCATATTTTTAACCTATCAAAGTTGATATGCATTGGAAGTGCAGGAGCCCAGTGCTACAACCTCTTTAGGTACACTTCCTCAAATCTCATTAAATGGTAATTGAAAGGCATGGCTATTTTAGAAAAAGGGTTATGCCGGGACTGTTAAAATATATTGGGCCAATATATTGTGTCCTATTTTGCTGTAACACTGACAAATATTGACTATTTTTAGAATTATTCAAAAAAAAAAAAGAGAAAAGAAAAAAAAATCTCTGATGGCCCATGAAGATAAGAGAAGAATTTTTGTTCATTTAAGAGGGGGCTTCCTTCCTGTTCCCATTGAAATTTCACTTTAGAACTTGTATATTGATACAGGAAGACATAAAAGCAAGGGATTTTTCCATCACTATGGAGACCAGATGTCGTTGTAAGATTTGTATGACTAGACATCTGCATTTAACTCTTTGATAGAAGGGTAGGAGGCAAAACTCCAAGGCTTTGCCTTTTTAATATGCTTGCGATCCAATCAAATGTCCCTGCTTTTTTTTGCTAGTTGGGCCCTTTGTCCTTCATAAATTTTCCATGAAATGTCAAATGGAACTGGGGCTTCAAAGAGAAATGTTTCTATCTTTTACTACAGTGGGGCTTAGAGACATAAACACACACACATATATATATACATAAATGCATGCATGAATACATAAAACATATATGCATACATACATTTGTATATATATATATGCATGTATACATATATGTCTTTGGATGGAGAGGGCACTAGTAAAAAAAGCAGCAAATGTGGCTTGGAAGATAATCTTCTGTAAAACTGTATGAGCTACCACTGAAGTTGCTAAATGCTACCTCTATATAATGGCTGCTGAGGGTGGTAGAAAGAGTCAGCCTTGGAAGCACTAAGACCTGGGCTCAAGTCCTGTCTTTGTGAACTATTGGCTCTG
Source organism: Sminthopsis crassicaudata (assembly GCF_048593235.1). Classification (NCBI taxonomy): domain Eukaryota; kingdom Metazoa; phylum Chordata; class Mammalia; order Dasyuromorphia; family Dasyuridae; genus Sminthopsis; species Sminthopsis crassicaudata. The sequence continues at coordinate 652,344,954 of NC_133618.1, forward strand.
TGACTGTGAGCAAATAACTTAACCCTACGGTGCTTCAGGAAGCTCTCTAAGACTATATACTATAGAACATTTGCTATCCTGAAGTGATAAAGAGAGTTTCTCAGCTCTGCATCAGTGAAATTGCAGGTTTTATTGAAAGGAAGGAAAGAATAGAGGAAGAAAAGAAGGAAAGATAGAAAGAAAGAAGGAAGGAAGGAGAGATGGAAGGAAATAAAGGAAGGAAGAAGAAAAGATAGAAGGAAAAGGAAGGAAAGAAATGAAGAAAGAAAGAGAAGGAAATAAAAAAGAAAAAAGAATGAAGGAAATAAAGCAAGTAAGGAAGGAATGATGGAAGGAAAGAAGGAAGGAAGGAAGAAGGAAAGATGGAAGAAAAGAAAGAAGGAAGGAGGGAAAATAGAAGGAAGGAAGCAAGGAAAGAAAGTGTTCATTGGGAGAATTAATATAACATATGGAAGCTAACTTCAGAGTCAGGGTTTAATTCTGATATCTAACTGGTATTGGCATTGTTATACTGGATAAGTCACTTAACTTCTTGGTATCCTAGGAAACATTTTCATTGGTAGAAAAGGTTTCCCCACTTGGAGTTGCTTACACAAATGAAATAACAGCTTTAGTCCTATCAACAAACATGCATTGGACCATGTGAAAGAATTTTTAAAAATTGATAATTTCAATTTAACTCATAATTTCTCAGTCAAGAAGCCAATTCTGAAGTTGAGATATTGATTTTGCAAGATTTTAATGATCATGTTCAGGATAGTTTCACCACAGCAGCCCTGGGCCCCAGGCACTGGGGTTTTGGTCTCTTTTGGCCTGACTGGAAAGAAAGAAGTACAGGCAAAAGATCTCTATCTAATGAGGCAGGTCATAAAATTAGGATCTTGATAATACCTCTCCTCAAAGAATGCTGGAGGTTTTATGAGGCAGAAAGGATTTTGTCAACATCATAGTGAGAGAATGGAATAATCTGTAAAGGATTAAGGACATTTATAGTTTTTCCAAGGTTGAAAAGAGGCAGAGACAAGAAGAAAGGTTGAAAGAAAAGAGAATACCATATAAGGCTTGGCATTCGTGCTTGGAGCTGTTGCTTTGGAGCTGTGGGGTCTTGTAGTTTTGCTTCGTTTCAAACATCCTTAAATCTGATCTTCAAGCCCCAGATAACTCCTTCATAAGAGTGATTCTATAAGCTTCTTTGAATTCTGACCTTGCCATTAACTTAGTAGGAAAACAAAGTACTTTTTCCCAATTCAAGGACATTTCCCTCCAATTTGCATTACTTCCTGAGTTCATTAAGCTGTCATAAATGAACAGTGTTTTACTATGTTTTGCAATGTGCAAAGCAGTTTTTCAACACTCTTATGAAGTGGACATTGAGAGTACTATTTTTCCACTTTATACTGAAGCTCAGAAAGGTTAACTGACTTGCCCACTAAAGCCCGGTTCCAAATAGTCATTGAGTATTGGTTCAAAATCTGACTATTCTCTCCCTTCCATTTCCTTTCTTTCTTTCCTCTCCCATCTTCTCCTCTCTTGTCTTCTACTTTCCCTTCCTATTCTTCCTTCTCTTTTCCCTTCTTTTCCTTTCCCTTTCTTCTTCTAATGGAAAGGAAAGTGATAATCAAACAAAAAAAAGAGTGACAAAATAAAACTTGTTAGAGAAACAAGAGAAGAATAGGACAACAGTATCATAAAAGCAGAAAGGTATGACCTGGACAGGACAATTAGCAATATACAAAGGACAAGAGGAATGAAATGAGAAAAGATAATCAAGTTTAGCAAGTAAGAGACTGTTAGTAACTTGGAAGAGAGTAGTTTTAGTAGAATGTGGATTCAGAAAGCATATAAACAGGTTCTGAGAAGTGAGGGGGGAGAGAAGTGGAGGCAATTAGAGCCTTTTTCTAGGAGTCTATCAGTGAAAGGAAGGACAAACTTAGGATGGTAACATGAGTGGATGAGTTTTATCTCTAGTCCACAGTTTGATATATGACCAGTAAAAGTTTCTTTCCTTTCAAAGAGTAGAAGGGTTGATAGGATTGGTGATTTTAGTCATCACCCTGAGGCTGTTTGTATAAGCTTTTGACAGCAGGCAGATAGTAGCATTTTAGGAAAGATCCACTGTATGCCCTACATTGTACTGGATGCTACAGAGAATGCCAAAGAAAGAAGAGAATAAAAAAAAAATGCAGTCTTGAGGAAGGCAGAGGAGGGCACAGTGAGCAAAGATGTATGAGAACCTCTATAGTCCAATTAAATTAGTCCAAATTAAATAAACCAAATAAATCCTTTGGTCTATTCACTTCTGGCTGCATATTACATAAGAGCCATTCCCTTGGAAACTGCTATATCCCTGGCATATCTACTGTATGTGGAGGTCCCCAATATTCTTAAAAGAGACTGTACCAAAACGACTACTACCCTAGCTTCAAATGTCTTCCTTTCTCTCCTTCAAAATGACAATGTGTACAAACAATGAATGTGGCTCAACATTTGTTTTACTGAAATCACTTGTTTGTGGGAAGCAGATATTATCATTACAGGTACATAGCAAACCCAAATGTTTGTTGAGTGTTTGGATCAATTCACTTATCAGATGCCATAGTGTGTAAAGAAGCTAGGAAACTCCTTAGGGAACCACCTATAGGGTGATTCAATATGAAGGTGCTGTACTCAACATAGGGAATGAGAAAGGGGAATGGATAGAGGAACAAACATTTACATAGTCCTTACTATGTGTTAGGCACTGTGCTAAGCACTTTACAAATATCTAATTTTACCCTCACAACAACTCTGTTAGGTAAGGAACATAATAATTCCCATTTTCTAATTGAGGAAGCTGAAGCATACAGGATTTAAATGACAGCCTGGAGTTACACAGCTAAGTCAACATCTGAGGCTGAATTTGAACTCACTACATTGTTCAAAGCTCTATGAACTATGGTGCCATTTGTAGGAAGGAAGGGACTACCTCTGGAAGAAATACTAGCAGGCAATGAAGGCAGGCTTTACCCACTTCACAATTTTTGCCTGCAGATTGTATTGTATTATAATAGTGTATATATAATGAGTAGAGTGATTGACTGATACTTAATTTATTCAGCAAATATTAATGGCAGAACTGGAGTCAGGCATTTGTATGTCCTGGGAAAGGTTTGGAAATTGTATCTGCTGTCTCTTACTTTCCCCTAGAAGTTTTGAAACTTTACTCTGACCCACCCAGCTTGTTTTATCATAAAATCAATACTTGCAAGACATTGAGAAAGAATTTACTAACATTAAAAACACATGTACTTAAAAGAAGTCATATCCAGACATATTCCCTGCTGTTAGTATAATATGTTCCCTATAGCTGTGATGCTGCTTCTTCATAATTCTTGCTCAGATTGATGGCCTGATATTTTTCTTTTATTTATTTATTTTTTTGTGTATATAACAGCTGGGTGGTACAATAAAGAGAGTCTTAGGCATGAGGTTAGGAAGAGTCAGGTTTCCTGAATTCAAACCCAACCTCAAACACTGACTAGCTGTGTGACTTTGGGCAAGTCACTAACCATATTTGTCTTGGTTTTCTCATTTGTAAAATTAGCTGGAGAAGGAAATGGCAAAGCCCCTGGCATCTTTGCCCAGAAAACCAAAATGGGGTCACAAAGAATTGAACATGGTTGAAAATTACTGAATAATAAAGTGACTCTAACACTACTTCTTTGTAGTTTCTTACCTATCTGTTCTTAATTAGACCTTAGTTAAAATATCCTCAATTAGATCTCATTTAAAGTACCATAGAAACTGAAGGGAAGATTGGAATAAAAAATGCTGCCATTGAGTATTGTCAGTATGCTTCCATACATTCACTCACACTCTCTCTCTCTCTCTTTCTCTGTCTGTCTGTCTTTGTCTATCTCTCTTTCTCTCTCTGGGTATCTCTTTCTTAGTCTCTGTCTTTTTCTCCCCTTCTCTCTTCCTTTATCTCTCTGCCTCTGTATTTTTCTCTTTCTGTATATGTACATATGTGTATGTATGTATATATATATACATACACACACACATATATATATATATATGAATATGTATATATGTATGTGTATGTATGTATTTGCCCTTATCACATTTGAGAACATAATGATTTGCAAATTTTCCCCATTAGATGATAAGCTTCTTGAGGTCAGAGACTGTGCCACTTTTCATAATTTATCCTTATAAAAGCAAAGGGTTTTACATGTTTAGATCCTTAATAATTGTCTGTTGGATTAACATTGTACCTCAGACTTAGAAAACAAGCCTGTCACCAATATTTATAATAATAGCCTTTGAAATTTTCCCCAGCCCACTTCTATTTCCTCAGTGTCATCCAAGGAGAATTAGGAATGCCTTGTTAAAACAATGTAATAGAAACATAACTATTTCAAAGAAGATAATATCAGGGCCAAAAGAAATATTTTTATACTACTAATTAAACAAATCTTTCCTTATCTATCCATTCGTTTTTTTGTTTAACATTGACATTTCTTTTAATAGCATTTTGTACTGAAAGGTCCATTAAATTGGGGTTCAGAAGATACATGCTCAAGGCCCAACTTTTTTTTTCTCTAAACCAATTAGTTGTAGACTCAAATCATTTGATCTCTTGGGGCCTTGGTTTCTTCATATGTATTTTGGCTTCCTCTAATTATGATAATCTTTGAATTTATAAGATCTCTGCTTATGCCATAGGCTTATAAGTGCATAGAAATAGAACTGGAATGGATCTCAAGCCATCTAATCAACCTAATCCTCCCCTCATTTTACAGATGAGGAAACATATTCCCATGGAGGTAAAAATGACTTGCTCAAAGGCATATGTGTAGGGAGTGTGAGTACCAGTGGAATGGAGATAGAAATGAGGTTACATCTTTTCAACAAATAAAGACTAATAATACTATATAGGTAGCATGGAATTGAGATGTGTGGTGGGAGTTAATTAGCAGAATCCAGTATACTAAAATTCAGGGAACATGCAGGAACAGAAACAAATAAGTAGGTTCCACATAAGACAAGTGGAATTGACAATCTCAGAGAAACATACTATCTATATAAACATACTGTTTCTATCATCTCTCTATTTGCCACTTATTTATATATTATCTCTCCCTATTATGCATCTATCCATCTATTTACAATGTATCTGTCTATTATCTCTCTATCATCTCTATCATCTATTTGTCTATCCATATATCTATCTATACTTACCATCTATCAATCATCAATCATCTATTGCTCTCTTATCTGGCTATTTACCTATCTATCCAACTTATGGAATTATCCAATTAATTTTAGAGAGGAGTTAGAGCAAGATCTCCCTGACCAAAAGCAGGGAGTTGAAGCAAGACTTCATGTAGGAAGTATTTCTTGAGCAGACCTTTGAAGGAAATTAGGGATTATAAGAAGTGGAAAGGATGAGGGCGTGCATCCCAGGGATAGGAGGCAGCTTGTAAATATGAGATAATATTTGTCAAGTGCTTTGCAAACAATAAAACCATAGAAAAATGGAGATAACATATGGAATATTAGGTACTTAGTTTGACTGGACTGTAGAAGGCCATGATAAGGAGTAATGTGCAATATGCCTGGAAAGATGGCCAGATTGCAAGGGATTTTGAATGTCCATCAGAAGTTTGCATTCTGCTCTAATGACCCTTAGAAGTCACTGGAGTTCCCCCGTCTAACATTAATTTGTACCTACTGTGAATGTATCTTATATATCCTTATACTTGTATATGTTTTTTCTTCCATTGTAAAATAAGTTATCTGAGGGCAGGGTCTGATTTTTCCTTTATCTTTGTATTCTCATCCCTTAGCATAGTGCTTAGTACATAGTAAGTATTTAACAAATGCCTGTGGATGAATTGTTTAGGGGAATGATTTACTCAAATCTTAGCTTTATGAATATGACTTTGGCAGCTATGTGAATGGATTCAAGAGGGAAGAAACCAGAGTGGGGAAATCAGTTAAAAGACAAATGTAGCATTTTGCATTTCCTTCACAGGCTAATTGTATACTGTTTCAAAGTCTGATTCTTTTTGTACAGCAAAATAACTGTATGGACATGTATACATATATTGTATTTGACTTATACTTTAAAATATTTAACATGTATTGGTTAACCTGCCATTTGGGGGAAGGGATGGGGGAGGAGGGGAAAAGTTGGAACAAAAGGTTTTTCAATTGTCAATGCTGGAAAATTACCCATGCCATGCATAAAATTTTTGTAAAACAAAACAAAAAAACTGCAAATCCTTAATAATTAAAGAAATGCAAATTAAAAACAAATAAAAAAAAAGACAAATGTAGGGGCAGGTAGGTGGCATGGTGGATAGAGTACTGAAGTCAGGAGGACCTGAGTTCAAATCTGATCTCAGACACTTAATGCTTCCTAACTGTGTGATCCTGGGCAATCCCAATTGCTTCAGAAAAAAAAGACAAATGCAATTTTCCAGATGGGATATGATGAGGGATTGGATGATGTTGATGGCCATGTGAGTGGAGGGGGAGAGGGAGAGAGGTGAGAAGTACTGTGGGTTTGACAACTGATTGGATATGGAAGATAAGGGTGAAAAAAATTGAAGGTAACTTCAAGGTTGTGAATCCGGGTGCTTAGAAGGATGTTGGTGCCCTCAATAGAAATAGGGATCTCAGAAAGAGGTATTGGAAAGTTAATGAGGGTAGTTTTGAACATGTTGAGTTTCAGATGAATATCCTCTTGGGAGAGAAAAGAGGGAGAGAGGGGAGGGAGGGAACGAAGGGGAGAGAGAGAGAGAGAGAGAGAGAGAGAGAGAGAGAGAGAGAGAGAGAGAGAGAGAGAGAGAGAGAGAGAGAGAGAAAAGAGAGAGAGAGAACCTGCTTTCCAAGTACTTTGTTAAGTGCTGGGAGTAAAAATATATACAAACAAGATAGTCCATACCCTAAGTAGCTTACACTGAATTGGGAGATGACAACACATGAAAGAAAAGTAGAAAATGGGAGGAAGGAAGTGGAAAGTTACCTGAGAAAAGGTGGAGAAGTCAAGAGTGCAGTCAAGAATAAAGTGAAGCTGGCCTGGTTCTTGAAGAAATGGTGGTCCAGGCTAGAGATTTACCAATCATGATAATGGGCCTTAGGGCAGAAGCTTCTCCATGGCAGAAGGGAAAGTGGCTGACAAAGAGGTAGATAATCCAGAAAGTTAGTGGAACAATTAATTCTATCTACCTAGATTATGCATGTATTTAGAATTATTTTACCTCCAAACCTTATTTTAATATAAACGTAAAATTTTCTGAAGAGAAAATTAACCACATGGATTTTCTGAGATGTCTTAGCTTGAAATGTTCCTAGTTTAAAAGGGAATAGGGATTTGTGTTTTAAAGGCTCACACTGTATTTTGGAGCTTTTTAGCCAAAAAAAAAAAAAAAAAAAAGGAATTTGAAACTACTCCTAATATTGTGAGTCACCTTGACAGCACATGAAATGGAGTTATCTGCCTATCCATCTAAGGATCTCCTTGATTCCAGTGTCTGTCCCCATAGAGGAAATCATTCAATTAACAAAAGCAATGACTTTCTTATTCAGCCTGAATATGGAGATTGGCTTTGCTTAGGAAGTTGTAATGGCCATCTATTTCACAATCCTCTTCTTGTAGAAGTTGGCTTTGAGATATAACAAGATCTGTGGGGATGTTTATCTGGCATTCTTCCTCACATTTACCCTGTTTTTCTCCTTGGATTTTAAGAGAAGCATATAGATGAATGGATAGGTGGAGTCTGGAGAACTAATACATGTTGACAGAGGGCTCGAAACTTGTTTAGGCAAAATGTCAGGTAATTTGTGCTAAAACACAGAATAATAATCTTATACCCAAGTGAAAATAGTAGTGGAAAAGGCAATGAATTAAGATTTAGGAGAATTGCCTTCCTGCTAACTATGAATCTTGATTTTGCCACTAGTTAGGAGAGGTCAGGCAACGTCTTTGACTTTCAATTACCTTCCTTGTAAAGTGAAGGGTAAGCAGTGGTGATGTAGGGTGGTGCAATGGATAGCACTCCTGGCCCAAAGTCAGGAAGATTCCTTTCTGAGTTCAAATATGGCCTTAAACACTTACTAGGTGACACTGGACAAATCAAAGTCACTTCAGTCTGTTTTCCTCAGTTTTCTCATCTATAAAATGATCTGGAGAAGGAAATGGCCATTAACTCCAGTATCTTTGCCAAGAAAATCTCAAATGGGGGTCACAAGGCATCAGACAAGACAGAGATGACTGAACAAGAAAACTTTTTTCTGAGGTCCTTTCTGGCCCTGATGTTCTGTGATCTCATAAGTACTTTATAATGTATTTATTCTGTTTAACACAAACCAGAGAGACATTCATTATGGTTACTATCAGCCCTCTTTGAATGTGCTCATATTTTGCTTTTTAAAAATACTTTTTATTATAAACTTAAGGTAATAGCAATGAAGAAAAACGAACGTGTATCCAAGACTATTTATAATAAAAATAAACTTCAACAAACTAGTAACAGTGTGTTGTCATGGAAAACATGCCGGATTTGGAGTCAGAGGATTGAGGCTCTGTATTCATTTCTTTGGTGCTTAATTCCTGTATGATTCAGGGAAGTCACATGATTTTTCTGAAACTCAGTTTCTTCTTATGTTAAAAAAAAGAGGATGGCACAAGAGATAATTTCTAGGATCATTGCCAATTCTAACTCTATGTTCCTTATAATTTATTCATTATATCATCTGCTCTCCCTTTCTTTTAAAAATGTTTTATTGATATCTTTTTTGTTTTTGTATGGCCTTTATTTCCAAATATAGCTCTCTTCTTCTATTTTCAAGAAAGCTACCCTTTGTAATTATAAAAAAGATAAAAAAAAATAGCAGTTCAGCAAGACTAACATACTGAAAGGTTTTATACATCTCCTTTCAATTTCTTATAGTTTATATTAATGAAAATATAAAGTGTTTCTTTTATAGTCAACCAAAGTGCAATTTAAGTTGACCTTCTCAGTTTATTTCATTTTATGGAATTTTAGAACATTACATATGCAAGAGACTTCAAAAGAGTGATTAATTCCATGTTCTTACTTTACAGATAAGGAAAGAGAAGTGACTTGACTTGTAGGTCATGACAGAACTGGGACCTCAGTTTAGCATATTCTGACTCACAGAACAGTGGTCCATATGCTTTCTCAAGCTTCTGACCTTTACTTAGTTTTCCATACAGTTGGCTCCTAGAGAGTACTACATTGTATAGAACTCTGAACCTGGAGTAAGGAAGAGTGAGTTCAAATCCAGCCTCACACACTTCTATTTGCCTCAATTTCCTCATCTGCAAAATGGGGAAAATAATAGCACCTGCCCTCACTATTGTTGGGAGGATCAAGTGAGATAATATTTGTAATACATTTAACACAGTGGGAAGTAGGTGCAATTATATAATACCTGTTTTATAGTTAAAGAAACAAAAACATTCAGAAATAAAATAGCTTGCTTCAGAAGCCTATCTCTAGGAAGTGTTTGAGACCGGATTTGAACTCAAATATTCCTAACTTCAAGTTTGATTCTCTAGCCACAGTATCACATAGTTGCTGTATACTAAATAAGTTTTAAAATCTGTTAGGACAAGTTTTTCTTTATAATATTTTTAAAAGGTTTCCAAGATGTTCTCTACTATTTTCCATCTAGATTTTGTTATTATTTTATACAATTCATTATACAATACAGTATTTTATACAATTCTAAGAAGAAACTCGATATATTGATTAGTATTAAGTTGAATCTAGGCATTAATTTGGGAAATATAGCTATACTGATATTATTAGGTCAAATCAACCATGTGTAGGAGATATCCCTTTACTTTTTTTTAAAATTTTAAATTTCTGCAATTCTGCCATCGCTTCTACAAAACCAATTTAGATTATTTAGATTAGATTAGATCATGCTAGGTAGTGCAGTCGATAGAGCACTGGGTTTAGAATCAGGAAGACTCATTTTTCATGAGTTCAAATCTGACCTCAGAACCTTACTATCTGTGTGATTCTGAGCACATCTGGAAAAGGAAATAGCAAACCACTCTAATACTTTGCCAAGAAAACCCAAATAGGATTATAAACAACAACATTATGGCATAGGGGAAAGAGAACTGGCCAAGAATCAAGATTACCTGAGTTTAAGAAACTTGCTGATATATTATCAGTCAACTAACATTTATGAAAGAACTATTATAAGTTTCTAAATGATACTGGATAACTAACTTAACTCTGTTTGCCTCAGTTTCCTTATCAGTAAATTGAGCTGGCGTAAGAGATGGCAAACCACTTCCATATTTTTGTCAAGAAAACCCCAAATGGGGTCATGAAGTATCAGACACGACTGACATGACTGACCAACAGCCTAGGACCAAACCCTATGACAGAGTGATTGAATCATTTTTAGTGGTCCTGTCTTGCCCCTCTTAATCAAATCAATTTTTCTCATGCTAACTTCTCTTTTTGAGCCTTACCTTTGGGAGCTTTGGACAGTCCCCTTGTGTGGCTTTGGGTTTTATTTCTTATTTGGCTCTTTGCTTTTGTTTTGAACAATGAAGAGAACCAAAATCTACTTGGTAGAAATTATAGGTTCTTTATTATTCTCTGAAAGGATATGGAATCCATAGAAACATCAGGTGAGATATAGGAAACTGAGATTTAAAATGAGAATACCTCTTTTCTTAATTAATACTATATCATGGGAAATTTAATTTTAAAAAGATAATTTTTTCCAGTAGTACAGAAGCTTTTGCTATACAAATTATGAAGACACTTGCTGGAAAGTGATTTAAAAAAATTCTGCCAAAAGGGAAGCTATGGAAAAGAGTAAGATAAAGCAGCTGAATGGGATATACAAGAACATATTTTTGAATTCAGTGCTAAATTTAACAGCTGTAATTTTCAATGGATTCCATTTAAGCTGAGCCAAATAAATGCTCCCCAAGTCCCTGATTCCCTGTGGCCAAGTACTACCAAGAGACACCATGTGGTTGTTTTCAAAGGAGGGTTAGACTTCTCCAAAGGAATCATCTGATCTGGATGGAGGAGTGAAGGGGAGGTCCAGGGCATGTACTAACTAACTCAGCAGGCATACTGAGTGTAGTGTTTTAGGCTGATTTAAATAGCTCAGAGGATGTCCAGACTGCTTGGCCATAGTGCCCATTGTCATATTTTTTTCTGTTGGCGAGCTGGATTTGTTTCAGCATTCCCATTTTGGTTTCTTGTCTGCAAGCAGTTACACCATTCATGGTAGGTCCCTAGATTTGGAGCTGGAACAACTGGATAAACCAATTAATAGCTAGGTTTTGTAGTTATTCAGCTGTTTCAGTTCTGTCTGACTCTTCATGACCCTTTCTGGGGCTTTCTTGGCAAACATACTGGAGTATTGCCATTTCCTTCTCTAGCTCATCTTATAGATGAGGAAACTAAGACAAACATGTTTAAGTGTTTTTATCAAGACCACATAACTATTAAATGTCTGAGGCCAGATTTGACTACAGTCTGGGCACTCTATACACTAGGGAGTCCTCTCTCTGCCCCCCAAGATCTAGATGAATCTAGGCAAATTTTTGAACTTCTGTATGCTTTGTTTCCTCATCTGAAAAATGGGGATATGCCTTATGTATTGCATAGGCTTCTGTGAGCATCAAATAAGAGAGAATATGCAGAATATTTTGTAAACTTTAAGACAAGATTTTAAGATCAGATATTTAGTTTATGTTAATTAAAATAATTATTTTTTTAAAAAGAAAGAAAAAAGTGCTTGCTGTTTGCCTTTTCTTTGGGAGGATTTGGGTCTGCCTTATCAGGTTCAAACATCCTTCTGGTTTCCTAAGAATGGTCTCATCAGAGTCTTAGGGATTTTCTTTATTCAAATCCTTTTTTCTCCAAGATGGTATACCTCAATCACTCCATTCTCTCTAAGAAAGGATAAATAGACCTCTGACTCAAGTCTTGAAGTGAACAGTTGTGAGAAGAACATATATATGCTCTGCCTGTCTGTCTGTATATGTACATTCATACATGTTCACACATATATGAATATCATATTTTTTTCTTATTTGATGACAAAAGTGTTCCCTTATACCTATTCTTCTTATTAGTTGTACCTATTTAAGCAATAACAATGGTGACCCTAACACATGATATCATGGATCATAGATTTAGACATCTATGAGAGATCATCTTGGAGTCTTTTTGTCTAGTAGATAACAAAATTGAAGCCCAGAAAACTGAAGTAATTTGCCCAGTGTCATAGATTATCAGTAGCAGAGCCCAAATTTGAACCAAGGTCCTCTGATTATAAATTTAGCATTCTTTGATTCCATATTTTTGGGATCACTGATTGACCAAACAGCAATTTTACCTTCCTGTTACTGAGGCAGAAAGTGACAGAGTCCTTTGGCACCTCATTATAAGCTGTTTTCTGCTTTGTGACTTAAATAACTTAATTGACATCTCATCTCTATCTTTTGGCATTAATTTTGTTCCCCAATTGTCTTCTGCTCCAGCGTGGGTTAGTGTTGCCATTAGCACTTTTAGCCTTGTATTGGTACCCAGTGAAGTTCATGGTCCTGGGAAGTAATTTAGTATCCTGGAAGAGATACAACTTAAGACGGCCTTGAATTTTAGACTGGTGCCGTTTTCTGGGTTGTTTTTTTGATTGCTTCTTCCTGAAGAGGAATAAAGCCAAGATCAATGTTTTCTGTCCCTCCTCTGAGCCTAAAGCAGGACTCAACTTCAGGCAGCTGCTTTCCTGAATGACTAAAGAAAGATTTCTAAAGATGTGTTGTAATTATGAGTGAAAAACAAAACCCAACATCCAGATTTCTACCCATTTGTACCAGTCATGTTTTAAATGCATGTTTTAAATGCATCTATAATTCTCTGATTGTCTCATTAATCTCTGTTAAGCTTCATAAAAATACAAAAGCCTGGATCAGGAAATTGTTACCAAGTCCTAATCTTACATTCGGGGATTGTTTTTCCATGTGAAGAGACTGATGTTACATATTTGGCATTTGGCTTCCCACCTTGTTAGAGACTTGCATTTGCTCAAATACCAACTTGTTTACATGGAGAGATCTGTATTTCCCCCACTGTATTTCTATTCCTGATGTTGCTGCTGCTATTCCCTATTCCTAAAGGATGTTAAACATAGTTTTCTAAGTCTGCTTCTTAGTGGCCAGATCTTGGAGCAATACAGTGCTTCAGTCCCTATTGTTTTCCCTAGGGAGAATCCATCAGACCCAAGTTACAGAGCTTGGTTTGATACAGATGGTTCAGGCACAAAGTGGGTGGAATCAAATTGGCCTGGAATGACAGCTCAGACTTTACCTGTTTGGATTGCCTTGCCATTTTAGAGCATTAGATATGTGGTCCTGAAGGAAGCCGGGGAATCTAGGAATTAGACATGAGGAAGGTAAAAATTTTAGGCATGGGATAGAAGGCATGGTTGGGGGACACAGTCAGTGCAAGAAGATGGAGACAGGAGATTAGGTGTCAATTGGAAGAAGCAGTAAATGGGTCAACGTGGCTGGCTCATAGAATTTATCCAGAGGAATAAAATATGACTGGAAAGGGTAGGAGTGACCAGGGTTTGAAAGGATTTAAGAACCAAATGGGGACTTCATACTTCATTCTAGAGGTAATTGGAAGTTACTGGAATTTACTAAGAAAGGGAGTGACATGATCAGACAGATACTTTAGGAAGATCAGTTTGGTAGCAGAGTGGAGAATAAACTAGAATGAGGAGAGAATTGGGGTAGGAGCAATAGCAGGCTATTGCTCCCCAATCCAGACATAAAAAAATATCACCAGAGCAGTGACAGTGTCAGAAGAAAAAAGGGAGGATGTACAAGAGACATTGTCAATGTAAAACCAAATATCACATTTTTAGGTCTCCTCCAAATCCTAGTTGTCCTCATGGTTTAAACTGACATGGAGGAAGCTGACTGCAGGAGAAAGTTAATTTGCCCACCTGGAAGCTTTGCTCGGGGAATGACTTGAGCTCATAGAGGATCCGGTTTATCATTTTCATAGACCAGAAAGCTTGCTGGATTTTCAGGAAACAATTAGGGTCAGAATATAAAGATAATCTTTTCCAGATGTCGAATGGACTAATTATTGTATTGTCTACAATCAATCCGTCACAGGATGTCGGTGCAGAGCATTCTGACCTTCAATCCCATCTGGGTTGGCTCCTGACATCCCTTCCTAATCCAGTTCCCTTTGATTTCTAAACACCTGAACTTGCCCAATTAGATATTTGCAAGTCCCATTTATTCTTGAGGCTTTAAAAGTAATCATACCCACCAAAACTCAGGAAGTTATGACTTGTGTTCCAGTTTCAACAGCATGGCTTTTTGAAATATAGATATGCTAGGAAGCTGGATGAAACAGTGGATTTAGGGCTGGATCGGGAGTCAGCATGACCTCACTTCAAATCCAGCATCAGGAACTAGCTGTGTGATTCTGAGCAAGTCACTTATTCAGTCTGCCTCAGTTTTTTCATCGATAAAAGAAAAAACAAAACAAAACAAAACAATAGCACTTACCTCCCAGGATTGAGGGTCAGATGAGATATAATTGTTATTATATCTACTATTCATCATATCATATTCACCATAACTAATAATAGTAGGATAGATGGGAGGAAATTGTCAGGTAGAGGTCAAGGGGATCTTATGATTGGTTAGCAAATGAGGAGTATTTCACAGAAATAAGATCTAAATGGAGGTAACAATGGACCATTCTCCTCCTATCCACCCCCCTTCCATGTACACAGAAACACCTCCCATATAGTAAGTTCAAAGGGGACTGATGGTACATGTTATAAAGCAACACGGTCTAACTGAAAAAAGAAAATGGGTCCAGGATTCAGGAAAACTGGTTTCTACGCCCACCTTTAAAACTGTCCACATAATCTTTAGGCAAAATGGTCAGTCTCTCTGGGTCTCAGTTTCCTCAACTATGTGAATCTTACCTGGGGAAAGAGGGAATCCATGACCTCTGTTCATAATGCTTTTTAGAGACAGGATGATGATGAAGGAAAAAAAAAAAGCAGGAGGGTCAGTCATTTAAAAGCAGGAGCTGGCCATCAACTCAACTTTTAAAGAGGATTCATTTGGTTCTCTTGCCTTCCTTCTTGTTGACACAATTAACTCAGCAGTAAAAAGTCCAGTTTAGGAAATATCAACCCCAAAACCTACATTATTTTGATAGATGCCTACAGAAGGGGAAAGAGGTTGATGTTCTTAGGTCAATTTTGGAAACATTTGCCATCTTTCTTCCTCTCTACCATTTATCCCATTTTCCTGATTATCATTAATGTATGCCATATTCCTATGTCCTACTGAAAATATTTTTTCACTCTTTTCTTAATGCAAAAGTCTTTCTGAACCATAATCCAAAGGGTACTAAGATTGTTTTGAATTTGAACTCAGTCCCCTTGTTAGTTAGTTCATTGTTGAATTTGGAGATGGTCCTTTATGATTCATTGTCATGATTTTAATTCGTAAAAGGTGAAACCTAAATGGGAATTTAGCTATTATTTACAGCTAGATCTTTTATAGCACAAATTAATAGTTCTGTGTATTCATACTACTTAAATTATATTTATGTAAAATATATTCCAATCAATTGTAGTCCAATGGAAATATCTTGTTTGAATTCGAATACTGTAATCTCTATAGAGAGATTGATGATTTGTGCTAATTGAGATTACTTTATTATAGTTCATTAGTTCAATCTGCTCATTTTACAGATGAGAAAACTGAGGAGCAAGTAGATTTTCTAACTTGCTCATGGCAGTATAGATTGTCAGTGATGAAACCAGAATTAGAAATCTAGGTCTCCCAGTTTCACTCCAGTACTTTTTCCATTGAATCATGTTGTCTAATAGAACTTAATTCATAAGCACCATAAATGATCTTCTACTTACTCTTAGGCAAAATAGAATTTCTGAGTCCTGACATCTGTGGCACTTGCCCTCCAGGTGTAAGCATGCTTTACAAAATGGGTTTGTAAGAGAGGGCTTTGTGAAATGCTTCTTCCCCACCCCCTTCCCCCTTATTCAATACAATCCATAGCAGTTTCTTTCACGTTGCAAAGCAAAACATGATCTTCTGCAAACTCCCACTGCCATAGATTCCGCCTGGGGGCTCGGGGCTCCAGCTGTGCTCACTCAGCTTCTCATGCTGGCATCGGAAATAAAACCGCTGCAGTTAGAATCTCAGTGAGAACATTGGAGGTTTTGCACAAGGACACAGACGGGGCCCTAGAAAGATGAGCTGAAGTCATCCTTCTATTTTTTCCTCTCCTCTGAGAATCTAATTATTCTTTTGTTGCCTCAGTAGTCCATCTAGGTGACTAGGTCTTGGAATCAAGAGGACCTGAGTTCAAATTCTGCTCTAGACATTTACTAGCCTTGTAAAACTGGCCAACTTGTTTAAACTGACTCAATTTCCTCACCTTTAAAATGGGGATAATACCTGGCAGAAGTTGTTCTGAGGATCAAATGAGATAGATATCTGTGATCCCTGAAACTCTATATAAATGGTAGCTATAATTACTGTTGTTGTCATCTATAGTTAATTGGGCAGGCCAGCATATTGATAACAATTCTAGTTGGCACTTATGTAATACTTAAATTTTTTTAATAATAATAGTTTTTATTTGCCAGATATATGCATGGGTAATTTTACAACATTGACAATTGCCAAACCTTTTGTTCTAATTTTTTCCCTCCTCCCCCCTCCCCAGATGGCAGGTTGACCAATACATGTTAAATATGTTAAAGTATAAATCAAATGCACTATATGTATACGTATCTATACAGTTATTTTGCTGTACAAAAAGAATTGGACTTTGAAATAGTGTACAATTAGCTTGTGAAGGAAATCCAAAATGCAGGAGGATAAAAACAGAGGGATTAGGAATCCTATGTAGTGGTTCATAGTCATCTCCTAGAATTCTTTCGCTGGGTGTAGCTGGTTCAGTTCATTACTGCTTTATTGGAACTGATTTGGTTCATCTCATTGTTGAAAATGGCCACATCCATCAGAATTGATCATCATATAAATACTTAAAATTTTACAAAACACTTAACACATATTAACTTACTGGATCCTCCCCACAACAGTGTGAGGTAAATGCTATTATTATTCCAATTTTACAGATGTGGAAACTGAGGCAGCAAAAGGTATGACTTGTGGCTAATAAATGCCTTGTACTAAAAATACCTGACCCAGTGCTTTCTCTACTGTGACAATAAAGAATTAAAAATGACAAGAAAGAATTCAACAAAACTAATTAGCATATCAGAAAAATCTAAGACTATATGTAACATTTCTTGGCCATAGCCCTTCAGCTCTGCAAAGATACAAGGATGTCTGTCTTTTGAGATTTCCTCTTTGGAACGAGCCTTGTTCTTTATAACTTCATGGCCTTTGATTTCTATTTTAATTGTTGTTGATCTTTCTATTTATACAGTGGAGTCACTGTGTATATATATATTTTTTTTCTCCTAGCTGTGCTTGATTCACCATGTATCAGTTGATTTGTCTTCCCATACTTCTCTGTCTTTGTCATATTCATCTTTTTCATGGTGTAGAAATATTCCATTACATTCACATTCAACAGCTGACTTGCTTAGCCACTCTCCAATCGATGGGCAGCTACTTTATTTCCAGTTCTGTGCTTCTACAGAGGTGCCAAAGCACTTAATTTCACTAGATTGTCATTATTTCAGGATCATTGAAAAACTTGGTTGATAGTAAATGTTCCCCTGTTGAATCACTTCTGTAGTGGATAAGTATATAAGGGAGGATATATTGACTGTTCTGAGAAGAAAATTAGAAAAAAAAAAAAAAGCAAATTTCTGGAAGCCCACAGGAGAGCTGAAATGTGTCATTTCTATCAGGCATGTTCTACAATAATGAAGCACACTTGTTGAAGTGCTATGGATCCCTAATCACTTATTGGCCTAGTGATAAATATTAGACTTCCCTTTCTTCAATGTTAAGCAGCCTCTCTCTGGGACTGCTCTGAAGAATTTACATCAAACATTTATCTAGTATTTGCCCAGATTGGCAGTTAGGGCTACCAGCATCATGTGGCTTGACAGAGTTCTGTCTGCAGACTGTGACTTGTTGGGGGGGTGGATAGGACAAAGGGGAATCATTCTTGTAGATTAAGAGAAGGCAGATTAGGGCTGTGGATAAGAAACTATATGACAGAAAGTGCAAACATGGGACTTTTCACTTTGATAGCTTCCTCTCTCTTATTCTCTATAATTCTCAGTATTTCCATGGTTCACAAGTCCTCAGTTGAACCTTAAGCCAAGAAGCATTTATCAAGTGCTTTCTGTGGGCTAAGTGTCACTCATCCAGATTGGGTGAGGAATCAGGTTTTTCCTACTGTCTTTTCCTGGATTCTCAGTATATTGAAACTGATAGACTTCAGAAATAATCAAACAATAGCTCCATCACCAGGATGCTTTCAAGTCCTATCACGAGCTTTCCTCACAACAACAGAACAAGGGAAGGTGGCAACATAAATATCACTAATACTCTTTCCCTGGTGGGATAAGAGAGGTTATGTCACTTGTTCATAGTCACACAGTATGTGGCAAATTGAGATCTTCAGTTTAATTCTTCTGGTTCTGATTCTTACATATATATTATGGCAACTTTAGGACACCAGTGAGTTAGGAGCATGGCATCGGTGAATACTCACTAGATGCTATCTCTGTGTTTTGCTCAATGGGACTGGAAATATTTCTATTTAAGAACATGAATTGATGGTGATGAAGAGGACAAGATCATCTTATCCTAATTATCACCATTCTAATCATTATGATATTGATCATGGCACAGAATCACAGAATTTCAGTTTTGAAAATTATCTCAGTGGCCCCTAATTTTACTTGTGCTCCCCGAGTGGTCATCTGGCTTTTGCTGAAAAATGTCCAAGGAAAAAGTGTAGTTAGGTGGTGCAGTGACTATAATGCTATAGGTGGAGGCAAGAAGACCTGAGTTCAACTATGGCTTCAGACACTTACTAATTTTGTGGTGCTGGGTAAGTACTTCTCCTTTGTTTGCCTCAATGTCCTCATCTGTGAAATGGGGATAATAAAAGCACTGACCTTACAAACAGAACAAATATCAAATTAGTTTATATGTGTGTGTATATACATAAAAACATATGCATATACATATATAGATAGATATAAATCTAGTAGACAGAGATATAGACATATCTATCCATAGTTTTATATATATATATATATATATGTATATATATCACTTTGTAAGCCTTAAATGCTACTTTATTATTATTATAATTAATTATAATAATACTATTTCATAGACACCTAGTTGACATAATGGGTAGACCATGATAAGACTTGGAGTTAAGAAGATTTATTTGTCTGTTTATCTACTTTGTTATCTATTAACTATCTATCATCTATTCTATCTATACTATCACCTTCCTATCATATATACTATCTTTGTTACCTATTATCATCTATCTTCTCTTATCATCTATCTATCCTGGTCATCTAAGACCTGTCACTTATAAAGTCTATTATCTTTTCTCTCTATCATCTATTCTGTCATCTATACTACATCTTTCAAATAGCTATAATCTATTTATCCATCTATCTCTATTGTCTAATGCCTATCAGTTTTTACCTATCCATCTACCCTAAAAGCCCATCATCTATTGTCATCTGCATAATTTATTAACTTTTCTATCATCTATTCTTTCTGTCATCTATATTATAGGTATCACGTATCTATCTATATTATCTATCAATTTATTTATCACTGTTCCTATCTACCTATCTGTCATCTATATTGCCTATTACCTATCCTATCTTTTATTTAAACTATATTTATCATCTATCTCTATTCTTATCCATCTTTCCTATTTATCTACCTACATATATATTATCTATCCCTTCTACCTATTGATTGATTAATTGATATATGAAGTGTTTTATAAACATCAAAGTGTTACATAAATGTAAGTTATTATTCTTTATTTATTTATTTATTTTTTTGCTGAGGCTTGGGGTTAAGTGACTTGCCCAGGGTCACACAGCTAGGAAGTATTAAATGTCTGAGACCAGATTTGAGTTCAGATCTTCCTGACTTCAAGGCTAGTGCTCTATCTATTATACCAACTAACTGCCTCAATGTAAGTTATTTTTACTGCCTCATACAGTAACCCATTGCTTTTGTTCTCATTGTTAAGTTAGAACCAAAAAAAATATTTTTCTGGCAATTCTAAATTGACTTCTTTGCAATTCTCTTCATTACTCCAAGTTTTGTCCACTGGGGCCAAGCAGAGAAAGTCTAATAACTCCACTTCTATGTGATAGCCCTTTAAATACTTGAAGACAGCCATTAGATCATCTTCTTTCCCCATATGAATTTTTAATCAATTCTAGCCAACTGTGCTAACAAGTGTATGGAGGGCACTGCAAAGATAGCTAAGGAATTGCGTGAACTAGAAATCCACATGTGCTGAAGGAAAATGGAGGGGCTTTTATTTTATTATTATTTTAACCTGAGTTATCTAAATAAGCTCTGCTGAATGAATTTTCACACTGGTACAAATTTTCATCCCTGAGGGACAAGGACAAAATAAGTGATGGGATGTACCAATTACTAAGCTGCAAAATTAATAGTGGGAGGATGGGGGAAGGAAGGCAGGAGACTAATATTGTTAACCTTCTTTCCTTATTAATTGGCTTTCAGACTCAAGAAGAGCCAAAATGAGTTATTAAGGAAATATTGATTCAAATGTGCTAAGCAATTGAAATGTTTTTGTTTCCATGCTATAAAGACGTAATTGGTTCTGCATGGATAAGTTTCAAATTGTTCTAAACAGCCCACGATCACTCTATCCTGAGATTATGAAGTCCCTTTAGGAAAGAGTGCATATCACAGTGATTTCAGTTACTCCAGGTTTTGACAGTGAGTGCCATAGGTGTGGATTCCATGATTATTCATTTTGTTCTGCAAATTAATTTTCTAACATCCTTGACTCAGTATCCCCCAGCTCATCCATCCACAATTCTGATAGTCTCTTTAGATATACAATTCCAATCTGAGCACGTGGAAGAGGAAATAGAAACTGGAAGGGAAGAATTTTAAGAATCACAGCCTAAGCCAGCCTCAAGGAATGATAAATTCAGCCAGGATGTTTGGAAAAGACTTGTTATTTAGAAGAAGAGGTTATGGTCCTCTTAGAAAAGAAGTAGTGGGTCTCTCAATTGTTTTAGTCATGCTTAAGTCTTTGTAATCCCATTTGGGGCTTTCTGGGTAAAGATACTTGAGTGGTTTGCCAATTCCTTCTCCAGCAAGGTGGTATAGTGGACAAAGTGTTGGACCTTGAATCAGGAAGATCCATTTTCCTGAGTTCAAATCCAGCTTCAGACAATTACTATCTGTGTGATCCTTAGCAGGCACTTACCCAAGGTTGCCTCAGTTTCCTCATATATAAAATGAGCTGGGGAAGGAAATGGCAAACCACCATCTCTACCAGACATGTAGGTAGTCAGAAAGAATTGGACATTAGGGGAAATGATTAAACAACAACAACAAAGTGGATCTTCCAAATAAATAACCTGTATTTTTGATGTAGTGAGAGGTAATCAGGTAAAGGAATTATGTTGGAAATGTATTCAGAGAGTGAACCCACCCATGAAGAACTTTTCATGAAAAAGGTGAGGCTATAATGATTTGTTACTAAGGTAAAATAACCACCGTGGAACTTTTTTTTGCTCTAGAGTCAATCTTTAGGTACAATTTCTTTTTTAAAAATTATTAAATTTTTTTAGTTTGGTCTTCTATTGTTTCACACTTCTCTCAGAATCTTGTAATGTTGAGCTCAAAAGATCTCTGTTTTAAAATTTGTGTATCGAATGATCTCTGTTTTATGTACTTATCTTGTCTCTTTCATGGTGAATTTCATCACCTGAGAAATCATAGAAATAGGCTGGTGTATAGAAAAGGGACAATTCTGTAGATTATATAAAATGAGTAATACATTTCCTGAAAGAGAAACTGCCATCATATCATTGTTTATGTTGAATAAAGCATATACTGGACCATATTTTAAGTACCTTCTATAATCCAAATATTTAATCCTCTCTTCTTTTTCTTCCATATGTTAGGATGTGAGCTCTACTGTATAAATGATTCTACTTCTCTGGCTGCCATCATGCATTAGGAATATAGATATAGAAGCAGAAGGGACTTTTGAAGTCAGGTAGCCCAACTCCTTCATTTAACAGATATAGAAACTAAGGCCTATGGAGATGAAATGACAGTCACATAATTCTAAGTGCCAGAGCCAAGATTTTAAGTTGACATCTAGAGATATTCCCATTTTATTTTGCTGCTTTCCAGTTGTTAGATGGCATCTAGTTAGATTGTAATTCTCTGATTCCCATTTCTTTTTAAATCTCCTCCCTTTTCCCTCGTGTAAATGTGCTTCCAATAGACACCAGGTCCATAACTCTAGAGATAAGATGTACTTATTTATTCTGTACTGATTACAAGGGCTTATGCCCCCAATTTTCCACAGCTCCTTAAAGCATATTTACCTTCTATGGAAAACTGTGGAGAATTTGGTTCTAATGTTTCATGCCTTGTCTTCATCAGTATTAACTCACATTTATTGAAGGATATAAATGCATCAATATTTAAATTGGAGATAAAAAAGATATAGGATATGGCCTTTTCTCCCTTTTATTGACATTGGAGAGAAAAGGTATGTATCCATTAAAAAGATCATTAATGATATAGAGGAGCAGGTGCTAAGTTCCAAATGAAGGAGACATGGATTACAGGTAACATGAGCTTAGAAGAGGGAGCCATCCTCAGTCCCCAAGGAGTGGGAATCCTCAGAGGGTGGAAGAGCAGGGGGAAAGTCTATAAGAGAGACAGTGTAGATTTAGACTTTGATGCATCTATAGGACTGAGATAAGCAGATAGGAGGGAGAAATGTGTATATACAAGGAAGAGAGGATGGTCTGAACAAAGGTTTTCTGAATACCTTCTAACATTAAATCTCTGCTCTAGTAGGTTAACTTAATGTCCCCAAATATATCATGATCATTCCCCACCTTTCTCTCTTTGACTATGTGTTTATCCTTCCCAGCATCACTTTCCCATCCCTCCTGTTTTCTGATCTAAACTCCAGCCCCTGCAACTCCATGAACTAATGGTTTCCACTCTAGTCCATACTGACTGCTCTGGCCATTGAGATCCTATCACGATTGCTATAGCAGATTACAGTTTTGTATAACAATCAACATTTCTGTAATAATATAATTTTTGAAATCTATTTTATTTAGGACTAGATTTTGTTAGGTCAAAAACGTGTTCATGTGGTGGAAAGCATTGAAAGGGACCTTTAAGACCTCCCCTTTTTATAGACAATGTCTGGAAAGATTAAAGGGATTGCCAGATGTTATCATATGTGTAGTAAGTAGCCAAGTCAGAATTTGACTTCGGATTGTCTGCCTGTTAATCCAGTGTTCTTTCCTATCATATGCTGCCCTTTTGGCATTTAATTGGAATGATATAATGCATGCTTATTTTTTTTTTTTTTGTTTGTTTGTATGTTCTTTGGTTTTTTTTGGAACGCAACCAGGGTTAAATAACAATAGTCAAGTAGGGTTGAATTTGAACTCATGTCCCCCTGAATCCAGGCTTGTGCTCAATTCTACATCACCTAGCTGTCCCTGCTATTTATATTTAAACACTTTACAGCTTCCTTTCTCCATAGCTAACTGAATTATTGGCTTCTGGAAGATAGAAATGTAATCAAGGGATACTTGACAAACTAATGATTTTTGTCTCCTCCCTAATCTCTGGTAAGGCTTGTGTTTAAACCATTCTGAGTAAGTAGTGGAGTGTTTCCAGTTCTTAATGATCTCCACAAAAGGCAACTCATTGTAAGGTTTGATAGCAAGTGGTGATTTGGAATAGTCCAACCATCTGGGAAGCCCAGACTTTTCTTCCTCCTACTCAGCTCTCTATTGCCATAGGAATACAACCTAGCCCTTCAGACTGGATTTCTCTACATGAGGAGGTTCTGTGCATCCCAACATTGGGGCAATCACCAAGAAGCAGAAAAGTGCGAATTTAAGGGCTCCAGACTCCAACAAAATAATTGAGGGAGATCCATGGGGAACACAAATTATCTAGGTACCAATAGAAGATGCTTGTGTCAAATCCAAGATTTCCCTGAATAATCGGTTAAGTTTCCTCTGAGAAACCACAAGGCTCTATCTTATAGACCATTTTTCTAGTTCATACATACATACATATACACACAA
Organism: Sminthopsis crassicaudata; assembly: GCF_048593235.1. Taxonomy (NCBI): domain Eukaryota; kingdom Metazoa; phylum Chordata; class Mammalia; order Dasyuromorphia; family Dasyuridae; genus Sminthopsis; species Sminthopsis crassicaudata. Next base: position 652,369,347 of record NC_133618.1, read on the forward strand.
TACATATGTACACAAACATACATACAATACCCACACATATATATCTATATATACGCACTATATGCTTTATATACACCACATATATATGTGTATATATATATATGTGTGTGTGTATACATATACATATTTATAAATATGCACTATATGCTTGAAAAGGCACATATGTATATAATATATACATACTCAACACATGGCCATAATACAACATTCACATGTGTGTATATATATATGCATGTGTATATATGTTGTGTACATATCATATTGCTTATATGTATATACATTTATATACATTATGCATCTATACACTATGTATAATGCATGTATATGTATGTATGTAAAGATGTATAATGCATGTATATATGTGTGTATGTGTATGTATATATATGTATATATATACATATCTATCTATATATATATACAATCTATACACATTTCATACATGGCTGTACTTGCCATACACACATGTACATATATATATGTGTGTATGTGTATATAGATATATCTATATACATCACATGTGTTTCTATGCATACTCATTTATATGTATACAATATATACAAACCTTATATGCAGAAACATATACAGATACCCACACACAGAATGATAGGGGTTTAGCCCCACATCACAGACAGCTCACTCAATTATCTTCCTGCCCTCACACTGAGCTCAGCCATGGGTATGCACATTAACTTCTGATTATACCTTTTTGGAAATCCTCTTGACAGGAAGGAAATGAGTTTACCCCATGTCACCTCTGTAATGTGAAGGTAGCCTTGATTTTTGTAATAACAGTAGAATTTTATGCTTTATTTTTCAAGGGATGGATTTTTTGTTGCTTTTGTTGTTAGCTTTCTTTCATCTCAAAAATTTTAACTTGGTGGGCACCCTGGGAGTTCAGAGTATCCGGCTTGTCTGTAGCTCATGTCTCACACCACTTACTGTTCCTGTGTCCTTGAACAAAGTTTCTTGGCTGATGGGCATTTTGTTTTCTTGTGAAAGGACAGTGGTCACTATGGGTCTGTGTGGCAGAGCCATAGATTATTATCGCTGTCATCCTTATATTCAGTGAAGCCAAATTATAGCCAAAGGATGAAGGAGAGAAAGAGAGACAGAGGCAGAGCCAGAGAGGGAGAGGGAGAGAAAGAAAGAAAAACAGAGACAGAGAGAGAGAAAAAGAAAGAGAGTGGGGAGGGAGAGGGAGAGGGGAAAAGGATGAAGAGAGAGAGAGAGAGAGAGAGAGAGAGAGAGAGAGAGAGAGAGAGAGAGAGAGAGAGAGAGAGAGAGAGAGAGAGAGACAGAGAGACAGAGAGACAGAGAGACAGAAAGACAGAGACAGAGACAGAAGAAAAAAGAGAGAACAGAGAAAAAGAGAGGGAGAGAATAAGAGAGAGAGGGGGGGGGAAGAGGATGAAGGAGAGAAAGAGAGACAGAGGCAGAGCCAGAGAGGGAGAGGGAGAGAAAGAAAGAAAAACAGAGACAGAGAGAGAGAAAAAGAAAGAGAGTGGGGAGGGAGAGGGAGAGGGGAAAAGGATGAAGGAGAGAGAGAGAGAGAGAGAGAGAGAGAGAGAGAGAGAGAGAGAGAGAGAGAGAGAGAGAGAGAGAGACAGAGACAGAGAGACAGAGACAGAGACAGAGAGACAGAGACAGAGAGGAAGGGAGAAAGAGAGAGAAAGAGACAGAGAGAGGGAGAAAGAGAAAGAGCAATTGCAGGCATGCTCCTTTAGAAATGTTGAGATGAGCTTGGTTGTATCTAATCAAGATTTGATCTTAGAGCCCTTGTCATTGTTTTCTTAAATATTGTTTGCTTGGAGCACACATTATGAAGATTCCTAGTGGTGCCCAAGACTAGTGGTGCCTCCATTCTACTTATACCTTTCACTCTCTTATGCTCTTCCACCCCAGCAGAGATAGTTTTCACTTGTTCCCCTCACCTAATTTCCCTTGGGAAGGTGTTAATCTTGCTGGACCTCAGTTTATTATTCTATGACAAAGCTTCTTAAACTGTGGGTCATGTCTCCTATGAAGGTCACCTAACTGAATGTAGAGATCATGAGGTTATGATTGATTATCAGTGAATATTTGAATTGAACTATTTTGTATCCTTATATACCCAGGGTCATGTAAAAATTTCACAGGTGAAAAGGGTTTGTGAGTAGGAAAAGTTTAAGACCCCCTGTTCTATAAAAGAAGGAGGTTACCATGACCTCTGTGATTCCTTCCAGTTCAAAATCTATTATCCTTTGGTTTTGTTTGAAATTTTATATTCTGGGGATGTGGGATATGCCTTCCAAGCTGGCCTAGTCTATAACTGTACCTTATGGTTGGGAATAGGAGGTAAGACTTCTTTGCAAAAAAGCAATCTCTATGCTTCCAGAAGTTTATTTGCCTGGGTGCCTTTCTTTCTATTTCTGTGTTCGTGTTCCCCTGTATGTCCCTGGGCAAAGTCTTGTGCATCAGACGCGACAGTAAGCTGCTTAAAGTCTTAAGGTAATACCATGCACCGAAGAGCTGGGCAGTGATGACTATGTTACCGGTCCATGATGGTCTTAGATAATATCTTCTGGGCTCCTTTCCATGCTCTAAGGTGTACCTTTCAGAAGTCACAGGACCCTTTCTATCAGCAAGTATAGGACTCTGGAATTCTTGTACTTTGTGTTACAGCCCCAGAAAGTAACTTTAGAAGCAGAAACAAACTGGATATGACTATTTTTTCCCTAAATAGAAAAACATAAAATATGTCACGAACCAGAGAGCGAAAGGAAGATGGACGGTGGCAGGGAAGATGAATTTTGCGTGGAGAAGGTGGTTCACAGCAAGCAAAGCAGCCATGACATTTCAAATTGCTGCATGACAGAAAAAGATCAAGGTTGATAGGAGGTTGATAGGCAGACAGTGTTCTCATTTGTACTAGCACATTGTCATGAGATTGTAGGGACAGTTGTTTGGACAGGGTAATTTGTAACTTTAATTTTCAGTTCATTTCCCAAGGTTATTTTTAGACTTAAATAGTCCAACCCAACCTTATAAGTCATGACAAACAAACTTCATTTCCTTTTCTGACAGTGTCACTAGGGTAGTAGATCAGGGTTCAAGGGATGTAGATATAAGTTATCTAGATTTTCAACTCAAGGCCTTGACAAAATTCCCAAAATATCTTTGTCAACAAGATGAAGAATGGTCAGATAATGAATGATACAATTAGATAGATTCAAAAATGGATGAAGGAACTATAAGAGAAGTCATTTGACCACTAATGATTCATAGGGAAGATTGAAGTGTCCCAAGCATCTGTGCTGGGTTGTGAGCTGTTTGACAATTTTGTCAATGACTTGCAGAATAATATATTTGCCACATAAATCACATTTGCAAATTACATAAAGTTAGAAAGGATAGTTAAAATACTGGATGACAGATAAGATCCCAAAAGAGCTTGACCGGTCTAGAACATTGATCCAAATAAATTCTGATATAACTTAAAAGGATTAAATTAAAAACATTAATCTTGAGTTTAAAAAATAAGTCAAATTCACAAATATAGATACACAAGGAAAAGTGCCTAAGTAAATAGTCCTCTAAGAGACACATTTCTATGCCACAAAGAAGTCCCATTGTTTACTTCCATTCAAAACATGTAGCTTGACTACAATATTACAATGGATCAGCCTTAGGAGACCCAGACCCTCAAAGACTTTAGCAGTTTCAGAATGATCTGGGATTTTGGTCAGACTTGATATGAATCATTAGTGTGACATGGCAACCCAAACCACAAATGTCATTTTAGACCTTGTTAAGGGATAAATAGCACCAAGCAAGAGATAATTGTGTTCTACTCTGCTCTGCTCAGTTTTCCATCTAGTTTGCTGTGTTCAGCACAGGGTGCCACAGTTGAAAGATGACATCAATAAGGTGTTAAGATTCCAGAGAAGGTCACCTAAATGGTGCAGTGCCTCAAGATTATGTCAAGGATAGAGATACATTTCAAGAACTTGAAGTGTTCAGTCTGGCAAATAGAAGACTTGTAGCAGATATGATAGATAGATGAGAAAGAAGTATTAGATTTACTCTACTTGGCCCCAAAAGGCAGAATGAAAAGAAGTTGGCAAAGAGGCACATTTTTTCTTTATCTGAAGGAAAACTTTTTAAAGAAAAATAAAAACAAACAAACAAACAAACAAACAAACATTTCCTAATGAAAAGGTGCCTAGGTAGGGTAGTGGGCAGTGTTTGAGTTGGATTCAAGAAGCTAATTAAACTTTTATACCTAACTTACTAACTGTGTGAACTTGGACATGTCTCAGTTTCTTCTTATACAAAATGGGGATAATATTAGCACCCACTACATAGGGTTGCTGTGAGAATCAAAATGAGTAGCATATGTAAAGTGCTTTGCAAATCTAAGGCATTTTTATGTCAACTATTTTTATTAATGAGTAGAATTGTTAAAAAGAACCTTAGGAGATAATGGATTTCTTCTTATCAGAGAACTTTAAGCAACACCTGTTTGATCACTTGCTTAGTGATCCCCTATAATGATCCCTTACTTGCTGTACAGGGGATTCTTAGTCATGTATAAGGTGGATATCATGACCTCTTAAATCTCTTCCAACTCAGGTTTAGAAACTCAATCCAAGTCTCACTTATTAACTCAGAAGAAATGCTCATTGGTAGCTTGGCAAGAAGAAGAGTAGTCCATGAATCTGAAATCCTTCTGTCTCTGGTCTTGTTAGGAGTGCTTGGATATAGGACTCGGGGAAGAGATTTTTAGCCCCATATAATGGAGCAGGGTGAAGAGGGAAGTACTATATCCAATTCCACTGCTTCTCTTAATCAGCTCTGAGCTGAATTCCTGAGTATTGCTTGCTGCAGTGAAAAGCATATAGGCAAATGCATGACAGTGTCTGCCATGTCTTTTAGATGAAGATTGGCATTTCCCAGTTCTGTGATACCTACCAACTCCAAACCTGTTTGCATACCCAGATCCTGCAGAAGATGAATGCTGATATCAGTAAAGCAGCAAAATAATAGGGGATGGGCAGGATAAGTACTTTCAAGATGAGGGCTGGGCAAAGATTTAACATGATTTTTTAATTTTTAATTTTATTTTTATGGGAAATATGAGATTTTATTGAGCTTTTTAATGGTTTGTGCTATCTTTTTAACTTACATTTTCTCCATTTTAATAGATTTTCTATTTTTTCCAAATACATGCAAAGATAGCTTTCAACATTCACCTTTTCAAAATCTTTAGTTCCAATTTTTTCTCTCTCCCTCTATCCCTGGCCATAGACAGAGTAATCTACTATAGGTTAACCATGTGCAATTCTTCAAAATATATTTCCATATTTATAATGCTGCATAAGAAAAATCAGATCAAAAGCTGAAAGTAAAAAAAAAAAAGGAGAAAAAAGCAAACAAGTAGCAACAACAATAAAATAAGATGAAAATACTATACTTTGATCCATATTCAGTAACTCTGTAGTTCTGTCTCTCTGGATGTAGATGGCTCCTTACATCCCAAGTCTATTGGAATTGGCCTGAATCATCTCATTGTTGAAAAGAGCTCTGTCCAACCCAGTTGATCATCATATAATCTTGTTGCTGTATGCAATGTTCTCTTAGTTCTACTCATTTCATTTAGCATCAGTTCATGTAAGTTTTTCCAGGCTCTTCTGAAATCATCGTGTTGATGGTTTCTTATAGAACAATAATATTCTATTGCCTTTATATACTATAACTTATTCAGCCATTACCCATCTGATGGGCATGCACTCAGTTTCCAGTTCCTTGCCACCACAAGAAAAGGCTGCTATAAACACTTTTATACATGTGGGCCATTTTTCTTTTTTAAATGATTTCTTTGGGATACAGACACAGCAGAGACACTGCTAAATTAAAGGATATGCAGAGTTTAATAGTCCTTTAGGCATAGTTACAAATTGATCTCCAGAAGGGTTGATCAATTCACAATTCTACCAACAATGCATTAGTTTTTCCAATATGAAGTGGTACCTCAGAGTTGTCTTAATTTTCATTTCTCTGATCAATAGTGATTTAGTGCATTTTTTCATATGACCAGAAATAGCTTCAATTTCATCAACTGAAACTTGTTTATATCCTTTGAACATTTATCAATCAGAGAAAACATGATTTTCTAAAATACATTTTTATTGATTTAGAAGAGATATGAGAGAAGCTCTAAAGAAGCAAGACTTAAGTATTCTGGTAAGGGTAGAGCAGAAGACTTCTGGACAGTGGTAATCCACTTTCTTTTTTATCTTCAAAGTGTCCATAAATATTTAATTCTCAAGAAGACTTTCTTAACTCAATGGGACAAATATTTGTTGGGCATCTGCTATTGTGCCAAAGGCTATGCCAGCTGCCAGAGGAGATAAAACAAAAGATCTCATCCTTCCAGTTAATAAGTTTCTATTTTCCCTGGTGAGACCAGACTCTGGTAGAAGCTAACAGTGACTAAGTGCCTAAGTGAACTCTATAGGAATTCAGTCTTCAGAAAAGCATTGGAAGGAAAGAGATAAGATTAATAAAGCAAGTGGGGTTTGTACTAGATTTTAATAGATGAATAAGATTTATACTGAGTTGACCAAAAGCACCAAGTTAGGAATGAACACTACCATGGTGGAGCAGTGAGAAGATCAATCTGGCAGGACTAGAAGGGTCTTGTTGGAAAATAAGACTGTTAATATCATCACTGAAGAGAAGAAAAATCATGAGTAGATTGGACATTTCAATAAATTCCAAATGTTCTTAGAGAGGAAAGCTTATTGGACCATGATGAGTTTGGCTGGAAAACTTTTTCACAGAACAAAGAGCATTTTATGTCCTAAGTGGCTGAAACCATTTCTACAGGTCAAAGATCTTTTTCTATGTCCTAGGGGAAGTGTGTCTCTGAAAGAGATTTGTGGACTCTCTTGGCAAGTTAAACTAGAATCTCTTTTCCTTGTGATATCCTAGTCCTACAAAATCCTTCAACATTTTTTTTTCCCTCCTGGGAACTCTTCTAGACTTACTTCTCTATTCCCTTCTTCCAATCAATTCAATATTCAGAATGAAATTGCCATTCCTAATGGCATCCCAGTTACCTAATTTGCAGATCTGGGGTCTCTTTTCTTACTACATTAATTTGGTGAGTTTTTTTCTTCCTTTGTGTAGGATTGTTTGCCTGCTGATTGGGGCCTTCCAAGTCCCTGTCTGCCATCCCTCAGTGCCCTACATAATTTGTCAAGTGTTTTCAAATTGGTGGAGCTTAAAAATGACAGCCATTTGAAATGGAGTAGAATTTGGTATTATTAAAATAGCATTCTAAATTTTAATCTTGTGCATCGACTTTTTAATAGCTTCAACTTCCACTAAAATTATGGGTAGTGCTCACAGAGATTCAATTTAAATACTGTCAGGCAAGACTGATTTCTCTCCTGAAATTACTAGATTTTCTTTTCTTTTTTTTAAACTAGTGAGTTAATTTTTCAATACTTTGAGATTTTATAGAATTCCTTAAAAGCATAAAAAGACTAGACCCTTTGACCTGTGTCCTCTGTTCTCTTTCTTCCCTGTTATCTATCTTTTCAGCTTTGCTGTTTATGATGTATGGCAGTCTTTTCCTTTGGAAGCAATTAATTGAGTTTCAGTGCTTTTTTTCTCATCATTAAGATCAATATTTCCATTTGAACTAGAGATGAAGTTCCTGTCTAATCATGGAATGATTTACTAGTAATGTCTTTATACCTTCTAAGTCTTGGCAAGAGCCATTGTGATTGCTTTTTTCTTAATGCCCTGAGTGATTTGGCAAATAGTAACCTCATTTATTAAAAGGGATGGGGCTGGATTTGATAATCTCTAAAGTCACTTCTGTCTCTAAATCTATGGTCTTATGATCACTTTCAGATTATGGCCAATTACATTTTTCCACATTTTAATTTTATATATTTTGTTACATTTTCCACATTTTCCACATCTGAAGTCTTTTGGTGGTTTATTCATTTTTTGACAAGGCAATTGGGGGTTAAGTGACTTGCCTGAGGTCACATGTTAGGAAGTGGTAAGTGTCTGAACCTATATTTGAATTCAGGTCCTCCTGATGTTTTATTCACTGTCCCATCTAGCTGCCCTTGATGGCTTATTCTTATCCATAAGATAAAGTCCAAATTTCTTAGTTGGCATCCAAGGCCCTTCACAACCTAGTCCCAAACTATCTTTCTGATCTTACTATCTTAAAACTCTCCATCATAAACCCACTACTACAGCCATACTGTTACCTTGCTTACTCCTGCTTCTATACTTGACACAATCTTTCCTTCAAGCAAGGTCTTCTTCTTTGTCTATTGTATGCCTTACTCCTTTCCATCTATCTAGCTCAAGTCCCACTTTTTTCAAACAGCTATTTTTAAAAGTATCTTTTAAGCTAATCTAGATGTTGGGGACACGACAATAATATGTGTGTGTACCTATATAGACATACATGCACATCCATATATGTTTATATCTAAATAAATAATTTTTTTTAACTATGTGAAAGAGGAGATTCTTTGCCACCATTGCTAGCTGGTCTCAATCCCTGAATGGGTATAGTCTCAGTCAAATTGAGACCTCTTGAAGACCTTAGTTTAAAAAGATCAAAGTCTCCCATTTCCTCCAGGGCTATCTCTAGTCATCTTAATCTATATCTTTCCATTGGACTCAGCTGGCTCTGGAAGGGAAAGTGAGTCAGGTGACCTTGCCCAGTCCTCTCTCACTGAAATCTAATTTACTTGCATGTTATAGCATCACCTCCCTGCTGTTACGGTTCTCTTCGAGAATGAAGGACAAACAATAACATTTATATCTCTATTTCTATCTATCTATTTTTCTATACTGCCATCAAGGTTAATAGTAAAGAATATATACATGTCTGTATACACACCTATACACACATATATGTATATCTAAAGTAGATATAAGGTGATCTTGAGTGAAAAGAAACTTTATTGAGTTTTCCATGATCATTAAAGGTCACAGAGGTTGTTCAGGGTTCTCACAACACTTAATCATATGTACCAGATACAGGACATTTATCACAGGATGCCTTATATTACCGGGTATCTTTATTTTGTCTTCCCAATCTTTACTGAAGAGTTAGGTATAATAGTTGAAATGAAATCTGGGTTCAAATTCTACCTCAAATATATTTCATAGGCAGGTTCCATCACTTCCATGAGTTTTACTTTTGTTTTTTGTAAGACAAGAATATAATATGTATCTCAGAGATTTTGAAATCTGGATAAGAGATTGAATATAAAATGCTTTAGAAACCTTAAACATCTATATAAATTTTCAGTTACTGGTACTCTTCCCCCTTTTTTTCCCCCAAGAACCTAACTCAATATGTTGCCCACAGCAATTGATAGAATGGAAAGATTCCTGGTTTTGGAATAAAAAAAGACTTGAGTAAGTTTTTGCTCTAATATGACTACTGATAAGTCACTGAACCTCTCTGTTCCTTGGTTTCTTCATCTATATATAGGGATAGTCACATTTATAATCTTTTGAGGTATTATAAGGAAAGTTCTTGTTAACTATGAAATTCTAGAGAACTATAAGCTGCTACTGCTGCTATTTCTAGGTATCCAGTCAATGTCTGTCTTTGGAGGTGACAATGAGTCCCTGGCTGTCGTTGTATAATTTAGTGACTGTGGGATTTGGAATGGAGAAGACAAAGCTTTCCTTCCCAAAGAAGGAAAGTGCCCAGTAAATTCCTGTCAACTTGGTGACTAGTTGACACATAGGAGATCCATGTTTATAAAGAACATTTTTTATTTATAGATTGAGATATTAGAAAGCCTTTCCCCAAACCTCCTCTAGAGTATAAGATAACCATTTTTGTTTCAGAGATGCTTTGGCAAACTGGTGAAACCCTTAGACCCATGCCTGGGATAATGTTTTGTTGCCAAGATTGATAGCTGAGGGAAATAATAAATCACTGTTAGAGGTTAGTGAAAATAGAGATGTATTTGTTTCTCTCATTCAGGTAATTGGATCTCCTGAAACTTGTCCATGGTCTTAAATGGATCTATCCAGACCACTCAGTATAACATCTCATATTTTTTTCCTTAGTGTGATGTTTTATATATTGTATTTTTAGCTTTCCTTTCTCATGTTAGTTTCATTGTAACAATAATGACACTCCAACTTACTTAAAATTGTTGACTATTCAGAGATTCAGAGAGCTGGGCTAGACCTTTGTTGGAAATAAAAGAAACAAATTTGATAATGTAAATTTTTGAGTGGCTGGTATATTGATTTTCAATACTTTGTTAATCAAATGTTAAAGCTTTTGAATAATTTTAAACAGAGGTCCTTAACCTGAGGTCTTGTTTAAATTTATTTTTCTAATATTTTGGTAACTATTTCAATATAATTGCAACTCTGTATTTTGTTTATGAAAGGGTTTCTAGACTTCATTAGACACTGCCAAAGGGGACTGTGACATACACAAATAAGGTTAAGAATTCTCAAACGAGGTACTCCATATATGTCATAGATAATGGTCTGGCCAAACTGACCTTCTTATGGTTTGTTCTTCATGCCCAATATCCTACTCCTGTCTCTCTGTACTTTTGTACTGGCCATCTTCCCCACTTTTGCCTAGAATGCTCTCTCTCCTTCCCTCTGATTCCTAAAATTCCTAATCTCCTTCAAAACTTTGCTTGGGCTCTACATTCTACATGAAGCTCTTCCTCTTGATTCTCACAGCTGCTAGTGCCTCTTGTCTCATGTTTGTTTGCATTTATTTTCTGTATACACACACACGTTACCTCCCCCAATAGACTACAAATTCTTAGAAGGTAAAGAAGGTTTCATTTTTTTTTTATGTCTTGAAAACAACAGTAGAACAGCATCTTAGTCTATAGGTGCTTTACAAATGCTTATTGATCACTATTATCCTATCTTTGGAGCTTCATGTTTTGGACATACTATTACTTACTATTGAACTTCCTTATGCTCTCCTACTATATTGTGGTTTTATTGATTAATGCACTTAAGCCATTGTCATCTAGTTGCCCCTAGATCTGTCAAAAGAAACTCCATTAGTTGGTAATTTATTAGCCTATTTGAGTTCTCATGGGTATGTAATACGAGCAATAATATTGATGGTGATAGTGATGATATTGATGGTGATGATGTTGATGGTGATGGTTATGGTGATGAAGTAGCCAGCATTCATGTACTATCATGTGATATCTACCTAGATCCTCAACAACCTTGTGAGCTAGGTGCTACTATTATTCCCAATTTATTATAATTCCCAATTATTACAATTTACAATGACTTACACTTGGGTCACACAGCTAATAAGTGAGTCAGAATTTGAACTCAAATCTTCTGACTCCATGTATTTCCTTGCTGCCTCTTAAACATATTCTGCAACAGAGACCTCACTAGTTCAAACTTCTTACCTCCTTCCATTTAGTCTGATTAGGATTGACTGTGGCAGATTTTGTTTTTTCTGTTGGCTCCCCTTTCCCTCCTTCTTTATATCATATCTTACTCCTTCTCCCTCCCAATGCTGTGTTCTACTATTGTGCTCATCATCTATCAAAGTGAAGCCTTGTTTACAATGGCTGGTGATCCCACAAAACAGAGGTACATCATGTCTGCTGCTTTTCAGGGGGAACCAGCTGGTAGGGATGTCCTGCCTAAATCTTTTGGGGGCAGGTGGAGGAATGAAGGCAAGTGGCTAGGGAGATGGTCTAGGGAAGTCAGTTTTGCAAGGGGCACTGAGTAAGCCAAAACCCTAGGGTGATGCTGGTGATGTGGAAACAGAAACAGAAGCTAGTGGAAAACAGCAGCAGCAACAACAGCTGGGGGTTTCTGATGTGTTAGAAGGGAGCAAGGAGATGAAATGTCATTTGGAAAGTGGCTTGGAGCAGAGTCTAAACAGCTGCATTTCCTAATGATTCCATCTGAAAAATGGAAGTTATGCTTAGAAACAGATTTAAAGCAGTAAAGTTGGAGTCAGGAGATACAGTCAGAAGTCTTGACTCTGACACTTATTTGTACCATTGTGCACACGCTTCTTATCCTCCCTGACCCTCAGTTTCCTCATCTATAAAATCAAGTATTTGGAGCAGTTAATCTCGGGGATGTCTTCCATCTTTGACTCTATGAAACCCTCCCAATAATTCAGAGAGGTGGGTAGAAAAAGCAACATTATCTTTATTTCATAGAGTAGAAACCTGTGGGTCATAGAAATCAAATCCAAAATCACATAGTTATTTATCCAATGGCAAAGGTTGGCTTTTGAAGTCAGGACTTCTGATACCAAGCTTGGTTAAGATAGTATGCACGGAAACCAGTATGCATGGAAATATTTTTAAGGGGAAAAGTCTAAAGAATTGTTCTAATAACAGATATTCTCTTTCATCTTTGCTCACTTTGATCTGATTTTCCTGTATTATCAGCACTGATTCCTGGTCCTCCATACATTCCATCAAAGAGCTGGGCTGCTTGGAACCAGTGGTTCTGTTGACTCTCACAGGCTGTGCCAGCCCTGTTAGTCTGTTCCCTTTTGGGGAAGCTGACAGAATGATGGAGCACTGAGTGGGGAGCATGGCCCCAGGCATGTAATTAGGCAGGTTGGGTGTGGAGGAGGAGAAAGGGAACTGTTTGGGTAAACAGGGAGTTTGGGTGTTACAGCAAGACTCTTAAAATCTCTACAGCTGTCAGGAGAATTGAGGATTTATGTTCTGGCTTTCTTATCTTTTGGAAACTTTTGAGGCCTTTTGACGTTGGTTTTCTGGTGAGTGGGTAGGTTGGGGAGAGAGAAGTCTTGCAAAGTTCTGTGACCCTAACCTCACTTATCTTTCCAACAAATTGCAGTCAGTCTGAGTAAGAAGTAACTGAGTTCAATCCCATCTTACATATGAGGAAACAGGTTTCCAAAGAAAAAGCAATTTATAGGATCATAGATTTAGATCTGGGAGAGATGTTAAAAGCTACTGAGTCCACATACCTAATTTTATAGATGAAGAAACTGAGATTCAGAAATGCTAAGGGATTTGCCGAAGATCACATAACAAATAAATGTCTGAAGTGGGATTTGAATCTAGATCTTTGTGACTTCTGTGTGATCCTAGGAAAGACACCTAACTTTGTTTGAATTCCTCTTCTGCAAAATAAACTACAGAAGGAAATGGCCATGCACTCCAGTATTTCTACTAAGAAAACCCCAAATGGAATCATAAAAACTGAAATGACTGAAAACTTTCTGAGTCAAAGTCCCATCTCCTATCCATGATTCAATGGGGCCTCAAAAAGAGAGGTACCTTTTCCTTTTCTCTATGGCAATGATGGATGCAGCAATAGGCTAGCTTTTTTTCTCTCTTATACTTATCTTTGGATTCGGAACCTTGAAAATTGTTGAGTGGACTTTGAATGTTCAGTACTTTTGCATAAAACACAGACATCTGAGGATATTCTTTCTATGATTTGGCTTTGAAGAGGATCCATGCTTTGATTATTCATAGTAAAACTTGCTTATATCAAGGAAGTTTTTTTTTTTTCAGGCTTATTTCACAATACTCTGCTTCTATATTGTATAGTCTAATTTAGCCATGTCTTCTTATTGTACTATATGTGCTATAGTTGAATTTTTAAGCCCTTGTATGGGACTTTGCCTTTGAATTTCATACAGCTTTTCTTATTAGATTTGGGCCAATGTTTTATCTTGTCCAGATCTTTTGGGATCTTTATTTTCTGATCCATTTTTTTTTTTACCTTTGAACTTCATACAGTTTTTTAAAATTACATTTCGGCCAATGTTCCATCTTGTCCAAGTCTTTTTGGATCTTTATTTTCTGATCCATTTTTTAAAGAATTTGACTCCCAGATATTCTACACAGTTTTGTCATTCACAAACCTGATAAATATATCCTTGTTGCCTTTATATTAATTACTGATAAACTTTAAACACTACAGGACCAAGTCTATATCCTTTGGGCCTTCCAGTAGAAATTTCTGTGCAAGTTGACACAAGTCATTAATGTCTACTCTCTGTCATTTCCCTGGTTGTCAAATTATTTGCGTCTTTAGAATTTTATTCTGGAAAATATCCCATATTAGATACACTCGACTTTGTATTGACAATCTGGCTATCTGTCATATTTCTTTTTATTGGAATATAAGCTTCTTGAAGGCAAAGATTGTTATTCCTCATTTTAGTCTCTTCCCTTTTCTCCCATTGTAATGCCTCGCATGCATTAGATACTTAATGAGTATTTGCTTAATTAAACAAATATTCATAGAGCACTGGTGCATTCAAGACATTTTCCCAGGCTCTAGGGAGGATACTGAATTCAATAACCATTTGTTTATTATTATTAGCTACAATGTGCCAAGCACAGGTAATACAAAAATCAAAATGAAATATTGCCTGCCCTCAAGGAACTTACTTTTTTTTGGAAGAAAAAAAGACAACATGTCTACAAAGTAATTTCCAGGAAAGGGCACTAACAATTGGAGAGGAAGTTATTCAAATTTAGGCTTCCTCAAGGATGTGGCATTTTAGCTTTGAAAGAAGCAACAAGTCATATATGGGGCAGCCAGTGCAAGGAAAGGAAAGGAAATGTCATGTGTGAGGAATATCAAAGAGCCTAGTTTAGCTGGAATATAAAGTAAAATGATGTGCCTGAAAGAAAGCTAGGTTATTCAGGACTTTAAAAGACAAATAGGAATTTGTAGTTTATCTTAGAGGAAAGAGGAAGGCATTAGAGTTTCTTGAGTAGGTTAGAGGCATAGTTGAATGTGAACTTTAGAGGTGTTACATTAGCAATTGCATGGAGGATTGGAGAGAAAGGGGGATCAATTAGGAGACTCTTCAAAAGGAAGAGATAATGAGGGCCTGAAGTAAAACGGTGGACAGGGATGGAGACAGGATATATTATGGAAGTAGAATTGACATGACTTACCAACTGATTGAACATGGAAGATAAAGGAGAAGGAACAAATAATGCAGGATAACATTAAAGTTATACCTGAATGTAACAGAATAAAACATGGTCCCCATTCTTAAGGGACTGAGTTTACTTGGTGAGAAAATATGAATGTTTGAAGAAGTAGAAAAAGTGTTATCTCTTGAATGAATAGGCAAAGATATTAAGTGACTTAAGGGTTCAATAGAGAGAGAATTCAACTATCCTTCAATAGCTGACAAATTGGAGGGTCTTGGTTGGTCTTTAAGCATAGGGTAGAATATGGATGGGCAAAGAGGAACTGCTTAGGTAGTCTACAATGGGGGAATTACATGAGCCAAAGTGTAAAGTAGATAGTTAAATGATGTCTTCAGGTAATAGTGAATTAGCTAGAATAGAAATGCCATATACATAAACATATAGATTATAGGTAGCAAATAAAAAAAAGCCATTTCGTTACTGTATTCTGCCTCAGATTAACCATCTTATACTGAATTCTGCTCTTGGAATTCATTATTTTTTTTTTTCTTTCAACTCGCTATTCTTTTGAACTTCTCTATGACTTGAGGGGACATCATTCTTCCAGTTACCCAGGTTCACAGTCTGAGTGCCAGGTATCATTCTTGATTGCTTTACTTGATTGCCACACATATTCAAATCAGTTGCTATATCTTATAATCTCTATTTCTACATCTTCCAGATTCTATCTCCCTTTTTTTCTCACTCATATGGCAACCAAGTTCATTTAGGCTCTCATCCAGCCTCTCCTGGGCTATTATAATAGTCTTTGATATGGTTTCCTTTCCTTGTCCCCATTTCAATCCATTATTCACACTGCTGCAAAAGTGATTTTCTTAAAATATTGGTTTGACCAGGTCATTCCTTATTTAATAAACTCCAGGGGTTTCCTATTACTTCAGGATACACGCACTCACACACACACACACACACACACACACACACACACACACACACACACACACTCCTTTAAAATTTAAAGCTTGTTACAATAGGGCGTCTTCTTGTCTTTCTGGGTTTTTTTTATCACTTTTATTTTTATTACTTACATTCCTCCCCTTTGCACCCTAGCCATACTGCTCCATTTCTTATCTCTGTACCTTTGCATTGACTGCTTCCCATGCTTTATTCCTCATTCTTTATTTGTGATCCTTGCTTCACTTAAAGATTCTTCTCAAAAGCTCTCCTTTCCAGGTGGTTATTCCCTATTTTCCTACTGGTCGCACTTTTGTTCTCTATTACTACCTTCCATTTGATTTGTATATGTATTATGCTATAATTATAATATGTCCATTGTGATTTATGTCTCCCCTATTAGAATATAAGTTTCTTGAAGGCAGTCATAGACTATTTTGATTTTTTTTCATCCCTATAACTTAGAATAGTTTTTGGCATGTAATAAGTACTTAATAAATGCATGTTGATCGGTTGATTAATAGTATCCTAGGGAGATGTAGGATCATCTGTTGGCCCAATTTTGACAATCTTAGGTAAGTGGTCAAAGGAGCAAGGTGCAAGTTGCCTAGAAACATTGAGCTATAGGCCCTAAAGTACAGTTAATGAGTACCCCTCCCAGTTCTCTTCATGGCAGCAACATCTGCTAATGCATACTTAGGGAGGAGAAGATAACTATTGTGTGGCCTAGTTTAACCTTAAAAATAGAAGTCATTTTCGTGTTTCAGGGAGAATCAATGCTTTATTGACTGGCTGAGAGAATTCCAGTTTCTACAGCTGCCCCATCTCTGTGGGTACGTGCCCACACAAATGCACTGGGTTGGAATGCCCCTTGGGAGAGGAACAAAGGCCGCGGAAGATGTGTTGGCCCATCCATGACACTATTTAAAGCCAAATTAAATCAATCATCATTTAATAAGTATCTACCTTGTACCCGGCCCTGTGCTAAATGCGATGGGATTTTTAAAAGAAGTCTAAGACACAAATAGAGACAGCTGGTAGTCTAGTGGATAGAGCGCTAGACTTGGAATCAGGAAGATTCAAATCCAGCATCAGACACTTCCTGGGGATGTCACTTAATCTCTGAATGCCTGGCAAAATTGATTCACTGGATTAAGTGGAAAAGGAAATAGCAAACTGAGATCAAATAAGATCACTGGAAATGACTGAAACAACTGAACAATAACAAAGACACAGTTCCTGTCCTACATACTTGAGTTGGAGAGATCATAATTACCTAAAAAATACTAAATGACATAAGGCAGTATTTGGTATGTGCCAAATAAGAAGACTGGTCTTCCTGAGTTCAAATCTGGCTTCAACTAGCTGCATGACCCTGAACAAGTCATTTATTCCTATTTGTCTCTATTTCTTCATCTGTCAAATGAGCTGGAGAAGAAAATGGAAAATCAAGTTTCCTTGTAGAGAAAACCCCATATGGGGTCACATAGAGTCAGACACAACTGAAAAACGACTGAAAAAAGTGAGCAGGTCAGACGATTAGTACTACAACAGGAACTCAGAGAAAGGAAAAATCCCTTTGGGTTGGGTGACCCATGAAGAAATTATGGAGAATGTAGGGTTTGAACTGCATCTTATAGAATGGGTAAGATTTAGACAGATGTAAGGGAGGGAGAAGAGCCTTCCAGTGTGATGAAAGCATGAAGAATATTGTCACACACCTCTCAGAAAGGCTAAGATGACAGGAAAAGATAATGATGAATGTTGGAAGGGATGTGGGAAAACTTGGACACTGATACATTGTTGGTGGAGTTTCTGGAGAACAATATGGAATTATGGCCAAAGAGCTACAAAACTGTACATACCTTTTGATCCAGTAGTATCTCTACTGGGCTTATATCCTAAAGAGATCATAAAAAAGGAAAAAGAACTCACATGTTCAAAAATGCTTATAGCAGCCCTTTTTGTAGTGCAAGGAACTGGAAACTGAGTAGATGCCTATCAGTTGGGGAATGGGTAAACAAGTTATGGTATATGAATGTTATGGAATAGTATTGTTCTATAAGAAATGATCAGCAGGATAATTTCAGAAAGGCCTGGAGAGACTTACAGGAACTGATGCTGAGTGAAATGAGCAGGACCAGGAGAATCATTGTACACAGCAGCAAGAAGATTATATAATGATCAATTCTGATGAATTTGACTCTTTCCAGCAATGAGATGATTGATGCCAGTTCTAATGATCTTGCAATGAAGAGAGCCATTTACACCCAGAGAAAGAGAACTGTGGATTACAACATAGTATTCACTTTTTTGATGTTATTCACTTGCATTTTGTTTTCTTTCTCATTTTTTCCCTTTTTGTTCTGGTTTTTGATAATTGTGATAATTGTGGAAATATGTACAGAAGAATTGCACCTGTTTAACATATATTGGATTGCTTGCTGTCTAGGGGAAGGGAGGGACTAAGGAAAGGAGAAAAATATTTAGAACACAAGGTTTTGCAAGGGTGAATGCTTAAAATTATCTATGCAGATATTTTGAAAATAAAAATACTTTAAAATCCTTTTTAAAAAGTGTATTGCCCCAGTAACAAATAGGCCAGTCTGATTAAAGCAGAGAGGAGGAGCAGGAGTTAATACTGGGTCCAGATGTTGGGTGGAGGGCATTGAATGTGACTCCCAGCATGTTGTTCTCCTCCAGACTATCAGAGGAAGAGCTTTCACTATGCAGGAGATCCAGTTCAGGGAGCCATAAGAATTATCATGCCCAGTGCATCGCCTTCTTCCTGGAGTAAGACAATGAAAAACTATGGCAAAATGGAAAAGATAATTAAGCAAATAGAACTAAAGTCAAAGATCAGGATTTAAATTCTGGCTATCAGATTTACTAACTATATGAATAATAAGATATTTAGACTTCCTTGGCCTCAGTTTATTCAGCTATAGAATGGGGATCACATTATCTGCACCATTGACCTCATTGGATTGTGGCCTAGAAAGCAGATATAAATAGGAGGTATTATTGATGTGCTAAATAAACAGAACTGTTATTATTAGACTGCTTTGATCCCAAATGAGTATGATCAAGCTATAAGCTGCCAGAGGGATAATATTCAACACAAATGAAGTTTCCCCCAGAGGTGAGTCTTTGTTATTTAATTTATTAGACCAGCTACTGCTTTATGCCTTGATTTTCCATTCTTAGGCTGAGAAGTCCAGTGTCTCGTTGGCTGAATCCCAACCACAGTCAACAGGACTGAGAGAGGGCATCTCAACTGCCAAGAGAAATATTAACTTGCTTGACCTTTAGTAAGAGAGAAAATTCATTTATTGCTCAGCAACAATCAGGAGTTGCATCCTGGGTTGCCTTCTGTTTTTCCATTGTTTTTCTTCGTAAATGACTGTAGGTTTGAAGCAGCATTTTAATGAAGTAAAACCTCAGCTTATTTCTGAAGTCACGTGTATAGATGCAGTCAGTAATTATAACTAGACATGATCCCAGGCCCACTGTGGCTTAGTAGATAGAAAGGTGATCTGATTGTAACTACTCTGTACGTGGGTTCACCTTCATCTTCCAACATGTAATGACTATGTGATCCTGAACAAATCATTTAACCTAGGAGTGTTACAGATAACTCTCTTATAAGAATGTAAATTTGAGAGAAGGTGGCTGCCTGAATTTGTCAAAAAAGTATCTGCACTTGGGAACTCCCTACACCAAAGTTAGTCCTATCCCATGGTCATCTATACTTTAAAGATTATGAAATACTTTCTGCACACTTAACCCTGTCAAGTCAGTAGTTCAAATGTTATCATCTTCATTTTTCAGTTATAGAGGCTTATAGACATTAATGATTTGTGTAAAACCATATAGAGACAAGATGGCAGTTAAAACTCAAATACAGATCTTTTGATATCAAATCCATCACACATTCCTCTTTTCTCTCTGTCTCTTTATGTCTGACTCTATACATTTCTCTGTCTCTGTCTCTGTCCCTCTCTATATATACACATAGAGAGTATATATATATACACACACACTATATGTATGTATGTGTGTATATGTGTGTATATATATATATGCAGTATAGAAAACCATTGAGTAAGTTAAGAAAAAACTATCTTCCTTAGAGCCCACATTTTATATTAGGGATCCTTACCATGAAATCCATAAACTTAACCAAGTTTTTTTGATAACTATTTCAGTATATTGGCTTTCTTTGTAACCTTATTCATTTTATTTTATGCATTTGAAACATTATACTAAGAAGTCCTAGTCTCTATCAGTCATCCAAAGGTATCCAGGACACACATACAAAGTTAAGAACCCCTGGTTTACAGGTATCTTTTCATCACAATGATGATTTTTTTTGAGATTATGAATTTCCATGATTTGCAGCAACAGTTTTCAAAATGAGGAGCCAAAGGATGCTAGAAATAAACTATTCAACAACACTTGAATTTCTTGCCTAGCAGAGAAACAGAGAAAGATGGAAACTGAAAACAATATATATATATATATATATATATATATATATATATATATATATATATATATATATATATATATATATATATATAAAAGCTCTTTTTTGATGGATGATAGACACATAAAGCAATTATTAACTGATAACTATATGTCAGTCACTGTGGTAAGTACTGGGCTTACAAATATAAGAACGCATCATAGTTTTTGACTTAAAAGATTTTATAATCTAAGGGGTAAAAACAATAAATGAGGAGGAGTTAAGAAATGGATGTGGGATGAGGTGGGGAGAGCATAGTATGGAAATGGCTGAGAATTGGTGTAAAGATCTAGTTCTGAAAAAATGAGGAAATAGTTCACTTCTAGGATCCCATCCTGGCGATGGCATTTTACATTCTCATTGGGAAGGGTTGAGGAAAGTTGACAGCCAGAGATGATGTGGTGATGATTAAAAAATGAACAGAATAACAACATAAAACATTATGAACAAAACAGATAACAATGAAAACAGAGGATGGGAAAACAAGTCACAGAAAGGTTGGCCTGAGAGCAAATAATCATCCTGGAAATATTTGGGAGGCATCCTGGTACAATGAAATGAACACTGATGGTACGATGGTACCTAGGGATTTTCTCCATTACGTTGTGAGGTGCTTGAGGACGATTTGAATCTTTAATCCTAGATGTGAAGTGGAAAAATTTGCCTTTGTTCCTATAGTAATCTCTTCTTCTCATCAGAGATAAACTGCCACATTAAAAACTACCACTTCAGAACCCAATGTGCCATAGAAAAAAAGTTTGAATAATACTTAAGGAAACTAGAAAGATCAGCTTGACCTGACTTATTTCAGAAATCATGTTGGTGGTAACAACCATTTTTCAAGGCCCTCAGGGACCAGTTTTCAAGACAAAGAGGGGGAGGATTCTAAAAGAATGGAAAAGATCATGGATGGCATTATTAAGAGAAAGTTAGCCAAGAAGACATCAGCAACTATTTGGTATATGCTAACTTACTCATCTCTGGAAAACCTTTATGTAAATGGACCAAGTACAAATTGATGGAATTCTCAAAAACATAAGAAACCAATAGATTTTCACTGTTGACTTACTATAATAGGCCACCATTTCATTGTTATACAATTATAAAGAGAGTACAGAAAATGGAAGATAGGTAGACAGGTAGAGCTAATATGATCAATAAGCATTTATTTCGTGACCTACTATGTACCAGAAACTGTGTTAAGTTGTGGAAATACAGATACATGTAAAAAGAGATTATTCCTTCTCTCAAGGAGATTCTACTGTATTTGCATTGTCACCACTTTTATAGGCAGAGCCACAATACAATAACTGAACTATTAGGGGAATTTTTCATTTCTCATTCTCTCTAGATTCATGAGAGTGAAGCATTTGTTATAAGACTTCTCAGGGTTTTGGGGTGGGTACTCTGCTCTCTGAAGGATGATGTCAGACCTTAGTGCATTAGTTTTAGCAGTTTCCTTACAAGGGAGATAGCTAGGAGGCCTAGGAGCTAAAGCACTGAGCTTGGAGTCAGATCTGACCTCCAGATACTCATCAGCTATGTAACTACTGAGGCATTTCACCTCTACCTCAGTTTCCTTTTCCATACAATGGGGATAATAACAGTACCTCCTTTTCAGGATTTTTGTGAGAATAAAATGAGAAAAAAATTATAAAATGTTTTGCAAATCTTTAAGTGTTATATAAATACTAGTTATTTTTATAATAATAATAATTATTAATGGCTTTCAGGTATTCACTGAAAAGAAAATTAGCTGGGATGTTCATGAATCCACCTTTGTAAACACATATCAATCAATAAGCATGTATTAATATGCTTATTATGTGCTAAGAAAAAGCAAAAACATTACCTGCCCTCTTGGAATTTACATTCTAGTAACAGAAATACCAAGCCAATAACTAGATACATAAAAGGTTATATATATATATATATATATATGTATATATATACACACAAATACACTTATATGTACATATACACATATGTGTATATGAACACATACTATATAATATAGATTCATATATACAGATATATGTATAGATACACATAATCTATATTTATAGCTATATCAGAGAAAGAGGGAGCAGGGAAAGAGAGAAAGAAGAGAGAAAGAGGGGGAAGAAGAAAGGAAGAAGATGGAGAAAATGAGGAAAAGAGAAAAGATGAGATAGGAGAGACATACAGAAACAGAGAGATGAGAGGGGTGGGGAGGGGAGCAAGAAAACAAAGAATTAAGATGGAAGATAAGCATAGAAGGGAAGTTCCCTCCCCAATCCAGGTCCATTTTGGAACCCTATGTTCAATACAAACCCTGTGTGGTCTCCAGCCCAGCAGGGATGATTGCAAAGTAAGCCATGATGTCCTGAGAATAGCTCTGCTGGGCTAGTGCAAGGAAGTCCCATTGCAACAGAGCTCCCAGGGGACCCATGAAAACATGCTCTCAGTGCATTCACAAATTTCTTTTCTCCTAAAGACTGAATGGCTCCCAAACCCACTAGGAACCACATCAAGCTGCAGGAATGATTTACTGAAGCAGAAAGAACGTAGGTTATTTTGAGCCATGGAAGAAAAACACACACATACAAAACACCTCAGGACTGTTGTCTTCTCCCCAGGAATAAATTAAAAACAAAGGCATCAAGACAGAAAATCTGCCCGCTCCAGCGTGAATTTGTTCCTGGAAAGCACTGGATAATTACCCACTTGTATTACTTTAATTTTTTTTTAAATTCTGATGTACATGGATCGCTAATATAGCATCATTTTAGTCAGGTAGCTTGTACTAATCAATTTATTCTCAACTCTGTTTGTCCCAAATCATTCTGCAATGACCCAATGACTTCTCAACTTTCCCTTTAGCAACTCCCCTGTCCTCCAACTCAAGCATCCCTAGAACTTAGGCTTCTGGTATGGAAAAATTTCTTCTTGAAAGAAGCAAATAAAGACAGTGATCATTAGGAAAACCTTACCATTCAGCAGAATATTTTAGCCAGATTTCATTTTTCTATGTGCACTACAAGGTGTTTTTTTTTTTATTTGTATGTCCTAGTCATTTCCAAATGTAGTTCCCCATCCCCACCAAGAGAATCTGCCCTTGTATAAAAGAAGAAAAAAAAAAGCCAAAGTCTATTAACACAGATTATAGCTGCTCATTATAGAACACACTCCTGATTTCTTCATCTTTCCTATGAAAAGAAATAAGTATTCCTTCATCTTCTCTGCAGGTCCAATATTAATCATCATTAAATGTTCTGTTTTCCTTTCTTGATTTTTTCTTTACATCATTATAGTTATTTTATTTTACTTGGTTTTATTTTACTTGGTCTGTTCATTTCATTATATGTCAATTTATACAAAATTTTCCATATTCTTCCCAATTGCTCATATTCATGTTTTCTTACAGTGCAATAATATGACATTATAAGCTTGCACCATAATTTGTTTAGCCATTCCCTGATCAATGAGTTTTGCTTTGTTACGAGTTCTTTGTTACCACAAAAAATGCAATGAATACATATGTCAATATAGTAGAACTTTTTTTGTCAGTAGATCTTTCTGTCTAGTAATTAGATCCTATCATCAAAGGGTATGAATATTTTATTTACTTTTTTGGCATAACTCCAAAAATTTTTCCATATTGATTAGACGAGTTCACAGATATATTGACATTATATTAGTTTGTGTGCCTTCTAGCAGTGACTACTTCTACCTTTTGTCTTTATCAATTTATTAAGTGTAAAGTAAAAGAGTTGTTTTAATTTTTACATTTTTTACTATTGGTGATATAGAACAATTGTCCTTTTATTATGGTTGTAAATCATTTACAATTCTTCTGAGAACTCTGTTCTCTCATTTGTTGGTTAATGGCTCATATTTTATGCAGCTCTGCTTCACTTAAATCCAATTCAGGCACAAGTCATGATAGTACTGGTTCTCTTCAAAAATGAAGGATGAACAACAACAAGAATAATGGCTCAGATCATAGAATGTCTTCAAAGGTGACTTCTGAATTGCTGAGACAACTGACATATTATGCAGCTCACTATGCATGTGACCAAGCCAGTATAAACTTACATTATTCTGTTGGGTGATTCCTCCAAGGTATAGGATGGAATTTGGCCAATGGCAGAGTTCATCAGTTTTTCTTTTCCCCCTCCTATGAATCGTATAGCTTGTTTTCTCTCAAATAGATTGTATATTGTGTCTCTAGTCAGCAGATTTTCCAGAGACAGCTTTTATACCTAATTCAGAATTAGACCTTCAGTATTCAGACTGATTTCTTACACAATCAATATATTTATCAACTTTCATCTCTTATAATTAAGGGCATCCACTTGTGAGGTGAACCTTATATATTGCCTTTCACTAATTTGTCACTATCATATACTTATCTTTACTATTTTAATGTATATACTTCTGGTAACTTCTGGTTTTTCAAACCAGATTGCCATTTCCCAGAGGTCAGAAACCTACATATTATATTTCTGTTTCCAGCACAGAACTGAGCACAAGACTGGATACATCCCAGTCTTGTTATGTATATAATTATTAATTGATTATGTGCTGATGACAGTTGATCAGGGCAAAATAGGGGAGTGTGGGAGATTTTAATGCTCCCATTTTGGTTTCCTTAAGTCATCCAATGACTCTGATTTAAAATAGAATATGAGCTCCCCAAGGACAAGGATTGTCATTTTCTATGACCTCAGTACCTTGAATGGAATAGGATTGTAAAACAAATATACATGAATGGATGGATGGATGATGATGACAATGATCATAGCTTTAAGGATTGCAAAGAGTTTTATGAATGATATTTCATCTGATAATCAGATTAACTCTAAGAAGTAAATATAACACTACCTCCATTTTTCAGAGGAGAAAACTAGGCATACAAAGTTTAAGAGATTTGCCCAAAGTCACACAGCTAGGAAGTGTCTGAGAAAAGCTTTTATCTTAGTTCTTCCTGACTTTATGCCTGGTGCTCTATTCACTGCACTACTTAGCTGCCCATAATAATTCACATTCATAAAGCACTCTTAAAATTTACAAAGTATTTCTTTGAGTGGGGAAACTACTTTATTAGAACACATTTGCCTCCCTGACTGTTATTAGGTGAAAAGGATGAGAGATGAAGATTTGAGTAAGGGAGAAGTAGGAGAGAAGGTTGGAAAAAGCCTTAAACATCAGTCAGGAGTTTTTTTGTGTGTCTATGTCCTCACCAGAAGCAAAACTGATAGAATCTGGCTTTTCTCTGGAAAAACTATGAAGGACACTTGCTCTGTTGGGAGAGTATTTTATAGCCAGAGATTTGTTTAATTTCCTCATTTAACTTATGTTTTTTTTTTTTTTTCTTTCCCTGCTCTTTCTTACATTCTCTTTTACACTTCTTGTCATTAGCTTTCCCCCAGTTTTTGAGAACACTCAAGCCATAATGAATTTGGGTTTGGAGTACCTAGATTTGAATTCCAGATCTATTAATTACCTTTAATCCTGGGAGCATTATCTGACCTCTCTTGAATTCAAACTTCTTGCCTACAAAATTAAAGATGCTTTGAGAATTAGAACTTGCCCTAAGTGAAGTGATCTGCCTTAAGAAGTATCAAATTCTTCCTCCATAAAAGTCTTCAGATAGAGGCAGGATGACTTTTTTGGGGGGATCCTGTAGATTAGGTGTTCATTTGTTTTTGGTTAATAGATTTGTTTGCTAGTCTAATGAAGCCTAAAGATTCTGCCTCAGATTGAAAAGTGCATACATTTTTATGTTTTAAGTGTATAAATTAAAATGTAGAGGATACAAAAAAAAATGCAATTGTACATATATATATATATTTTAATTTTTTTTTTGAGGCTGGAGTTAAGTGACCTGCCCAGGGTCAAAGCTAGGAAGTGTCAAGTATCTGAGACCAGATTTGAACTCAGGTCCTCCTGAATTCAGGGCTGGTGCTCTAGCCACTGCGCCACCTAGCTGTCCCCATTGGCAAAATATTTAACATAAATTCAAAGATTCTAAGCTGGGAATCCCTGCTATAGAGAGTAGATTCTCTTGATCAGGGGCAGGTTGGATTGTATGGCTTCTGAGCCAAACAATCAATACATCATTTAGCATCATTTAGCATTTATTAAGCCCACGTTATGTACATGCTGTACTAAATACTTACTACTAACTGTACTAAGCACTGAAGATACAAGGACAGATGTGAAATGATTCCTGCCTTTAAGGAGCTTACATTCTATCCTTGAGCCCTCTCCCACTCTGTGATTCTGGAATTCTTTGGGTGAGGTCACCTCTGAGACATATTCACCTAATGGATTTCCAATCTGTGATTTTGGAATTCTTTGATGAGGTCACCTCAGACATTTTCAGCTCTAAATCCTGATGGATTTCCACTCTGTTATTCTGGAATTCTTTGATGAAATCACCTCTGAGATATTTCCAGCTCTATATCCTATGATTCTGTCTCAGAACATGCTTCCTAAGCAGGCTCAGATGGTTGGTGATAAAAGTGCAGACCAGAAACCCATCTGTCTCTTTTCAGGTATTACAGAGTTATCTTGGAGGCAGCACAATTGAATTAGTGGCTGAGTCTCATTGCTAACTGTTGTGTTATTGAAAAAATGGCTTTCTTCATGAGCCCACCTGTCCTGACCAAAGGGTGTGTAGGCTGACCTTCATCCAGATGACCCTTTCCTGGGGGAAGGGTAGCTTTGAGCTGGGATATTAGAAAGCCTCAGCAAGCCCAGCTGTTCCTATGTACCAAATGCCAAACTGCCTGGAGTCCTTTTGGCTGATACTTAGAAGTGGATAAACATGAAAGAGGCAATGGAAATAACAGTGGATTTGAAGTGAGGGGCAAACCTGGGTTCAAATACCAGCTTTATTACTACCCATATGACCTCATTCAAGGCATGTCACCCCAAAGATAAGATGGAGAGGAGAGGATGCGTGGATTATATTTCACTAGGGTTCCTCCCATCCCTGAAGTAATATCTCTGTACTTGTGGGCATTGTGGGCACTACTTGGGAGCAATGTTATAACTTTTTGGGGGGTTTGTATCCACAATGTTCAGAACATTACTTCATAGAGGGTAGGTACTAAATAAATACTTGTTGAATGTTGATTTTTTTTATAAATATTGTCATTGTTGAATGATTATTTGAACTATAATTGTGCAGTCAAGAATATAACTATTTCCTTGCACACCAAATAAAGAAGGATTTCCAAACAGGTTACTTCATTGTTGTTGAATTATTTCAATTGGGTCCAACTCTCCACAATCCCATTTGGAGTTCTCTTGGCAGAGATACTGGACTAGTTTACCAGTTCCTTCTTTAGTTCATTGTACATACAGATAGGAAATTGAGGCAAATACAGATTTAAGTGATTTGATCATGTTCACACAACTGGCTGGATTTGAATGCCAAGGTTGATGCTCTATCTACTGTACCATCCATATGCCCCAGTACAGGTTGCATATACATACAAATATAAATGTGTAACAGCAGGTAAAGAAAAGAGGAGAGGGAATATCTCTCTGTTCTCTGTGCCCATGAAAGCTATACTTTTTCATTTGTCAAGTGCCTGATTTCCTCCCCTGCTCTTGAATGCATTACTCTCCCTATCTCCTACCCCTTTAGTATTCATTGGCAAGACACAGAGGAAGCTTTACTGAATTAAAGGCAGGCAAAGTGATCTGACACTTGAATTCTCTTGGGAACAATTCTGCTATGATGGATAAACATGTTAATTACTCAGAATTTAACCTCCAGCTGCTGCCTTTGCAAAGGTTCTTCTTTAGCACAGTCTAAGAGTTGGAGTCCATGGAAACTCCTAACTTTGTCCAAGAAAATTTGGCTGATCAAGGCAGAGAAAAGATATTTCCTTTTTAGTATGGATCATTAGATCCCAAGCATTCATTAATTCATTTAGTATCATCATCAACAACAGCAACATTAAATACCTTCTCTGTGCAGAGTCTTATGCTAGATAGAGTGATATAAAATTTAGGTAAGACTTAGCTAGCTTTTGTGATCCTGTAGAGAGGTAAATTTCCTTTAGCGTTCAAGAAGCAACATTCAAACCTTATATTTAACACTTACTACATGATTGATTTTGAGTAAATTATTTTACTTCTAGAGGTGTCAGTTTCTTAATCTATGAAAGGGATTGGATTGGTAGAGTTGCTATGACAAAAACACTGTATAAACTTTAGATTGCTTTTGATAAAGTTTGGCAGTAAAGGGATGAAGGGACATGGGAAGGGAAGGTGGATGGAAGAGTAGAGGCAATGCAGTATAGGAGTTAGAGCCTTGGACTTGTAGTCAGGGAGACATGAGTTCTAATGTTGTCTCTGTTAAAACATAGATTTGGTTTTCTCAACTGTGAAGTGGGGAAAACATTTATGTTATCTATTTCAAAGCCATCACAGATAAAATAAACTATATCACATTATATAAATGTCAGCAGTTATTACTGGTTTTTTTCTTGTTGTTCTTCATGGCCCTTTATTTTCTTTCCCTACCTACTGGACTTCTCTGTATTTTAGAGATCCAGCTGCTACAGTGACTGTTCCCTTGAACATGGTGTGCTACTTTTGGTCCTTTCTAATAAGAGTTCCGAGGGCTTCATCCCCATTATCTGGAATTCCCTCAATCTTGAGGACTCTCCACTAGATATTCTTCTAATGTTGTCTTCTTCTCTCCTCCCTCCCCCACCAATTACATATACTCTTTTTTTATACCAAATCAATGGGGTTGGGTTTTTGTTTTTGTTTTTGTTTTCAGCAATGTGGGAGTGAAACAGTGAGTGTAGTGTATCTGAAACCTTGGACTTTGGCATCAGATGACCCAAATTCATATTCCAGACTTTTCATCTCATTAACTAAAGGTCCTTGGGGAAAAACAAGTTTTTTGACTTCTAATTTCCTCACCTATACAATGGAAATATTATTATCAGAGAGATTTTAGAGGTTCGAGTAGTATTTCTTTTATATTCCTAGAGCTTAGCACAGTGCCTGGAACATTGTAAGTGCTAGATAAATGCTTGTTGATTTGACTTTAGAAGTAGAGGTTTCATCCTTAGTCAAGGGCCCTTCATGATTAGCTTTTTGTTGTGGATATTATGAATGCTGAGATTGATCAGGAACAAATTTGATCTAAGGTACTGATACAGTGGCTATTTGGACTAGATAATCATGGAATCAATCTATCACCAGTCATTTCCAATCCCCATGCATGATGTAATATATAGAGAGCTGACCTCAGAGCTGGCAAGACCTGGATTAAAATCCTAGCTTGTATTTTGAGCAAGTCACTTAACTGCTCATTGTGTTTAGTAGCTCTCTAAGATTCTAAGTTGCAAAAGAAGATGCTGATCTATATTGGTAGAGAGAGTTTCCTCACTTTGGAGATCCTTATACCAATGAAAGCACAGATATAGTCCCATTCCATTATCTGTCTTACATAACTCATAGACCTATGGTAATAGGTATTTGTAAAGTGCCATATAAATGTTAACTATCATCAACATTATTTTATCCTTGAGACTTCTTCCACAGAACACTGAACTTCCTGGAGTATCGATAACAAATTATGCATTGAATTCCAACCGTTTTCTCCACATTCAAAGATTTATATATCACATCACAGTCATCTTACCTGATGGGAAAATTCCATCACTATCTGAGCAAACACAAAGAGGGCTCTTGCTAACCAGAGCCAGCTTTATTTTCATCAGCTGCTAACTCAGGGCTTGCCCAGCTCAGAGCAGTGAGACCAATGAAAATAATTATAAAAAGAAATGACTTGGTTTAATGCAAAATTCTAGGCCATTCTCCCTAGATGTCCTAAGACAATCAGTGTGATGTTATTGTTGTTGTTGTTTGTCCATTAGTGGCTGATGCTATGACAGATTAAGCAAATTGGATTTAAGTGAGAAGGACTGTACAAGATCACCTGCCTCACTTTCCCCTCCAGAGCCATCTGGTTCTGTGGTCAGATATGGATCAGAATAGCTGGAGATGGCCCTGCCGATGGCAAGCTAGTACTAATAGGAAGACCTCTCATTTTAAAGCAAAGGCTTCCTATCCACATTTTTCTTCCCATGCACAGAATTCAATAAAACTGTTCTCATCCCCTATCAACTATTCAATGAACCTGGCTTATCTTTCCACTTTTAATATAGTATTGAAAGAATGCCAATGAGAAGGGAGAAGTGGGCTGCCTGCAAATGAGGGAGTTGATATCTCAAAAGAGAGCCTTAGGAACCTGTGAGCCTCTGAATTGGGAGCCAGGAGACCTAAGTTCTGGTCTTGGCTTTGTATAAATGTAGAGCTTTTTGCAAATCATTTACTCTCTCTGAGCCTGTTTTCCTATTTGTAAAAAGTGTTGGTAAAAGATTTGTGATTTTACATTCTCCCGTGACGGACATCCTTTTTGAGGTCACATATATTTGGGTAATATCAGTCAAAGCTGAGGAATCAAGAAGAATCTATAAGACCCTAAAGAGCAATATCTCTGTATGTAAAAGGCAAACAAGGTTAAGCCCCATGTCCCTCAGCTAGTGCCCCAGGCCAAATTTGAAGGTCATTCTAGGACCAGTGCTTTATCTATTCTATCAGCTGGTTATCTCCATTTTGGTCTTTTAAATGATGAATAAAAGAAACAAATCCAGCTTAAATTTGCTGGAATTGAGGTTAGTGAATTCAGCCTGGGAGTGACTGGTTCACATCAGTTTTGACCTCTGATTAGCTCAGAACATTTCCAACAATTTTAGACTGATTCAAAGTTATCTTAAGCAATCCTGGATAGTTTTTACTGGATTTAGTAGGCTTTTGGAATCATGGACTACACATCTCAAGGTAGAAAGGATTTCAAAGCACCTCTAATCCAACAGTTCTCATTTTGCCCATGGGCAAGCTGAAGCTCACATGGATGTGATGACTAGTCCAGTATCTCACAGGTAAAGAGTAATCTAGGTGAGATTCAGACACAGGTCCAGGAACCCCAAATTTATTTTTCTTTCCCTTGTATCCTTCAGATTTACACCAGGTTATACAATGAGGCAATAACAGGATGACAATGGAACCCAAGTTTCCTGATCCCCATATCTAATTTTTTTTTCACTACTTTATATAGTCACATTAGTTTAGGACAAGGGTTCTTAATCCTTTTTGGGTAATGGATTCCTTTGACAATATCTGCTGAAGTCACTGGATCCCTTCTCAGAATAATGTTTTTAGGGCCAAAAAAAATGGCAAAAAATCCAAATACAGTAGAATAGAATGATCAATCTATGTCTATATTTCTATGTGTATATACACTCACAGCACACATATACATATACGTGTACATATGTATATATGTACATTGCCTTCACACATATACGTAGGTACACATGCACACATATGATTGTATAAGTTCATGTAGCCCAGATTAAGAACCTCTGGGGTTGAGTCTCAATTGCCATGTGCCTGTTGGTTCTAATCCTACATTTATGTCCACACTACAAACGAACAGCTTCCTTAGCCCACTGGTTTCAGAGGAAAACACAGTCATTTTCCTATTTGGTTAACTGCCTTCACATAAAAGTTGGATTTTGAGCAGGGTCAAATTTAAAAGCAAACCTCAAGTGGCCCATTCAGGTCGTGCCTGCCTTTCCATTTGTAGATAGTACAAGCTCTATTCCCAAGACCTCTGCAGGCCAGAGGGGATTTTGGAGGCCTTTGCCTTCGTGCTGACTCCAATAATTTGAGCCACTCAAGCAGAAAATTAACAAACCGGGAAGGAGGGAGAAATGTTTTGTAACCAAATGTTCATTTCAACTAAGGGTGTTGTCACACTCCTTCCAGAGCTCCACACTTGAATCCTGAAGGACTTCCACAGTGGAGATCTTCTGAGAAATGGGAATTCTCTTTTGGAGTTAATAATAAATGTATTTTACCTCATGCATTTCATAAAATCTTGTTAATAAACTGTCATAAAAATAAACCCACCTGATTACACATTTGATGATAGGTGAAATGGCATACTAATGAGGCTTACTCTTTAGTAGTGTGGGGGGAAAAGACTGGTGCCCAGTGAAGGAAAGGCTAATGAAGACTTTTTTATTTAATGAACCATTTAGTGGAGAACAGCTGTGATGTAAACTAGCCAGGACAATTATCTAAGTTAGATAATATCTTTAGTAAATTGAGTCTACTTTATTTGATTATATTGGTTCTCTAAAGACAGATTCTTCAAGGTTCCTTCTGAAAAAATCACCAATCTAATTCTTAGCTCTAAACTCTTTGGACCTTCCAAACAGAAGAAATAAGTATTTCAGCTATCCTGTCTGGTATCAACCATAGAGTGGGAAATAATGATGGTGGAGTAATATGGATTAAATTTTTACTGGGAGCTAAGTCCCCTGAGAGACACATACTCTCTCTTCCTAAAGAGCTTCCTCAATAAGGAGATAAGGACATTGGCAGGAATCTGGGACCAGTGTTATGTGGGCTGAGCTGTGTGTGCTGTAGTAGTGTCACCCCTCCCCCAGTATTCCCTTTGACACAAAGCCAAGCTAAAAAGGGAAAATCAATGGAAAGTGGGTCAAAAGCTTGTTTAAGGGAAGCTGCTTCTTCCTATCACAGAATTTCAAAGCCAGAAAGGGCCTGAAGATTGTTTAATGATATTCATTTGCTTTATAGATGCAGAAACTGAGACAAAGACATACTAAGTGATTTGCCTATGAACCCAAAGCTGGATGTCAGGATTCAAAGAGAGCCATTCTCTTTGACTTTTTAGTTTTAAATAGTATATTTACTAGTCTACATACTATTTGTTGGAACATTTGTAAACATGATTCAGTTTAATAAAAAGAAAGTAACACATGTGTCAGGGATATTGTATAAAATATTCCTAATAAGTTATGATGAGTTAAATTATAATGTCACTGAGATTCCCTCTAGTTCCAAGATGGCACATATGATTTATGATATTTCAGTTAACAACCATTGTAGCTGAGTTTCTCAAGCCAATAGTTGTGGGGACTATGGTACTAAACACTAATAATTCTATGCAATGGAAGCATAATATACTAAATTCTGAGGTCAGTGTTAATGTTCTATAAACTAAGTCACAGGATCAAAATTATAAGCAGATGATCCAATTATAAGAGAGGATACTATAAATCCTCATCATAAACATATATAGTCCCAAAACAAATCTCACAAAATATATGTTTCTCTCCGCATTTTAAGTCTGTCACTGCTCAGGAAGGAAGTGAGCAGTATGTTTCAACTTAAGTCCAATGGACTCTCAGGTTTTCATTATATTGATCTGACTTCTAAAGTCTTTCAAGGTTGTTATTTTTCTCTATATAATGTTTGTGGTACATTTATAGAAATTATTCTCCTAATTTTGTTTCACTGAGCTTTTCATTGATTCATTGAGATCTTTTTAGTTTTCTTTTTCCTAGAATAAATCATATTCCATCATATTCCTATACTATTGTGTATTATTTAGCTATTCCCCAATAGGAGGGAAACTCTTATATAATATAAACTAGCTATACTTGAATTCAAACAAACAAACAAAAATAAACTCATTGCAAAATCAAGGGTAGATAAGACTGAGAAAAGACAAGAGTTCACTTAAAAAAAACTCCCCAGAATTTTATTGGAGTCCAGTCTCAGCATAAGCCAGACATGGTGGCCAAAAAAAGGGAATTCCTTCAGCCCAAGATCACACTGGGCTTTTTGGCTGCATTAATAGAAACACAATGTTCAGTTCAAAGGAGGTTATAGGCTCAGTGTATACTCTGGCCTGATTGGAAGCACATCTGGTGAGTTGCAGTCCATTTGGGATGTTGCAATTTGAAAAAGAGTTTGATTTCCTGAAAAAGGCAAACAGGAGAATAAGAGGGCTGGGAAATTTCATCCAAGAAGAAACTGAGAGTCCCAAGGATTTATCATAGTGCCTGGCACATGTTAAATGTTTAGTAAGTGCTTGTTGACTGGCTAAATTCATTTAGATTTATTTTGTGTAGTTCCAGAAGGCAGAACTAGGACTAAGTAAATATTGCTGAGGATATTTCACCTATGTAAGGAAAAAAAAAACCTTTAAAATTATCATTTGTTGTTGTTTGATCATTTCATTCATGTCCTAGTCTTTGTGACCCCCTTTGGGGTTTTCCTGGCAAAGATACTAAAGAGGTTTGCTATTTCCTTCAATTCATTTTACAGATGAGGAAACTGAGGCAAACAGGGTTAAGTGACTTGCCTAGGATCACACAGCTAGTAAAGGTATGAAAGTGGATTTTAACTCAGGAAGATAAGTCTTCCTGATTCCAGGATCAGCACTCTATCTTCTAAGGGGTATCACCCAGCTGCTCAATCCCATTGAGAAGAGGTTTCTAGATGCAGAATGTTCCCAATGGGAACCCTTTATTCATAGAAGTTTTAAGTAGATGTTGGGTGGTTACTTAGTAAGGATATTGAAGGTAGGATTCATACATAGGTTACACATTGAATCTCTGATTCCCCTTAACTCAGAGAATCTGTGACTCTGAGGAAATTAGGTATGAAATGAATGGAATGTTTACCTGGAGTCAGGAAAATCTGAGTTCAAATCACTTACCAGCTGAGTGATCCTGGGCAAATCATTTAACTGTCTGACTCAGTTTCTTCAATTGTAAAGTGGATATCACAATAAAGTGCCTATCTCATGGGGTAGTTATGGAAGTCAAATGAGATAATACTTACAACATGCCTACTAGCACCATGCTTGGTAAAAAGTAGATGTTGAATAAAAACAAACTTTGACTTTGGGTACAATGGACGCATAATTAATACAACTAATGAACTACTGGATGAGTTAGGTGACTTCTTATTTAAAGCTTTTGGCTAGTGCCAGATTGGATTTTGTTATTATTGTCATTATGTAGAGCCGTTTGAAGGAGTAATTTGAATTGGATTAAGTTGCTTGAATGTTCATTCATAGCCAGAACTTCTTCACCAGCGATCTTAGATTCACACATTTTGGCTCAGGGTCTTAGACTAATAGCGCAAAATTCCACAGGTTTTGCCGACCAGAGGGAGCATGTTCGTCACTAATGTGTTCACCAGAGAAAGAAAAGGAGAAAACAAAATCAAAGTGAAGCAGAATGTGCCCTCCTGATTCATGACAGGACTACCTTGTGGGGAGAAGAGGGTTGTTTTCAATGTTCAGAGTCTTAATTACTCAGGACATACTGTTAAGTTTCTTACACAGACTCTTGGAGTCTTGGAGACTCTCATTGGTATTCTTGGATGAGTATTGTTTTTTTCTTAATGTTGAGGGATAATGAGTTTTGTTCTGTTTTTGTTTAGATTGATATTATTCCAAGGTTTGGATGATGCTGTGGGTAAAACATTGGATCTATAGTCAAAAAGACCTGAGTTTCAATCCTACCTCAGATACTAATTAGCTATAACTTAGCTTTTCTGGGACTCATTAAAATGAAAGGGTTAAATTTGATATCCTATTAAATTCTGGTGATAAATCTATAATCCTATGGTTAATTTTCCATTTAATCCATTCAGAGAAGGCATTCCACAGCCAAATTGAGTTTATAATAATGATGTGAAGAATGAGAATCATAGTTTCATCTCCACCATTAAACTAATTCTACCTTTTGGTGGCCTCCCTTATAACTTCTGAATTCCCATCTTATTTCCCATTTCCCCCTTTGGATAATTCCATCTAACATTTGCCAATATAATCTGTTGTTCTTCAACTGTTTCCTGTTTATACATCTCATCTGCTTGATTAGATTTTAAATCACTTAGGAGATTTTATCTAGCTTCTTTGATGTACTCCCCTAGATATTAGCACTACTTGGCAGGTTGTAGGTGAAAAAAAAAATAACACAATGTTATTCAGACTTGATTTGACTTGAATTCCATAACCTCCTACCAATAAGGAGTTTTAATTTGTTTTTCCCCACAATTTAGGCTTCTATCAATAAAGTCCCAGAGAAATCACTCAGTATTTTGACTTTGGAAATTTGTTTCACCCATATTGGCTTGCCTCCCCAAATCTGAGAATTGTTACCTCAGAAGCCAATTAGTTCAGTTTTTACCTGGTACCAAAAATGCTATCTACTTGTCTCTTTGAGATTTAGTGAGGGTGAGCTCATTCTTTCCCCAAGGCAGCTCATTACTCTTTTGGTAAGCTCTAAGTATTAATTTCCTCATATAAAACAAGGGGATTGGAATAGATAATCTCTAAGAATCTGTGATTGTATGAAATCGGATCCATAACTATTGTGCTTGTTATTCTAGGATTTCTCCTGGGATCGTGTCATTTACCTTAATGGCCAACCAGTGACAAACCAATGTAGCATGCATCTATGTAAATTTATGACCATTGTTTGCCTAAGATTGTCATGGAAATAAAAAGATTCTAAGGAGAGAGTAATGTCCTAGTGCCTCCCTCTGATCCCAGACAGCTCCTTTTCCCCTCCAAGTTGAGTTTCCATGCCCCTTCCTCAGTGCAGGAAGCTGGTGTATTTATTACCATGGAAACCATGATACTGTTCTGGCAAACCTGCTTTCATCACAGATCTATAACTCTTCTGACAGAGGCTGCCACTGGGGTTTCATATTAACTCTGGGACTATTCACAATATTTGTGGGAGAGGAAGAGGTAGGGAAAACAGCCATATTCTTACATAATTACAAAGGCTCACCAAAGGTGGGTTGACTATGTATTTTATTTAACTTTTTTTTTTCTCCAATAATCCCTACTATTCTTTTTTTGAATCAAAAGATGCTAGTAGAATCCTCATTTCTTCTATAGACAGAGGCCAATTTTGGTTAGACTCCAGCCTTCAAATATCAAACAGACATTTGAATTGAAAACAGCTATAAGCCCAAGAGGATCAACTCCCAAGGGCTTCAAATGAATATCTAAAAATCAAAAAGAGGAAAAAGAGGGAGGGACTTCATTCCACTTGCAGCCACATTTAAGCCTCCTAAGTCCTCGGTAAGCTAAATTGGGACTTTAAAAAATAATAGGCTTTTCTGCTTCCTCAGGAACTGCATCCTTAGTCAGGCTAGGACAGGGAGTCTCAGTGTTGCAAAGGGCCTTAATAAGGTCATCTAGCCAAGTGTTTTACATCTGCCAATCTGAAGCAAACTATTACCAGTTCTCCAAATTAAGACACCAACCACATCTCTTTGTTTTTCTTGGATGGGAAAAGGGACTTCACCTGCTGTCTGCCAAGGATAAGGCAGTCTGAGATTGGAATTCAAATATTTTTCTGCTATGGTAACTTCATTTGCAATCAACTAATTATAATTATGTATTAAGCATATTGGTGTCAGGCAGCATGGTAGTACAAAGGAATTAAAACTAAAGTTGAAATTGCAAGTTCCTGCTTTCAAGGAGTTTACCTTCTATTGGAGATGACATATGCATGGAGAATATTGGTGTAACAAATAGGTGGTTTTGCTGGAGAGGGATTTAACACTTGGAGGAATTAGCAAAGGGTTAGAAGGTAGTATGGAAGTTGAGTCTTGAAGGAAAGTAGGACTTCTTAGAGATGGCGGTGAGAAATAAATATATAGTAGACCTGGGAGATAGCCAGTATAAGATGCAGAAATGAGAAATGGAGTGCCATAAATGAAAACTTGTAAGAAGGCTAGTTTGACATATAGTAAAATAAAGGGAGTAGTATGTTATATGTCTGAAAAGATAAGATTGGGACAGGATTTTGAAATAATTTAAATGCCAAGTACAAGTTTACCTTTATTTTTATTCTAGAGGATGTCATTGGAGTTTAGTGAGTTTGCTTTTATTTGTGTTCTAAAGGGAATCATTGGAGTTTAGTGAGTAGGTCTGTAAAGGTGCTGTCGTCTCTAAGTTATAATCCTTCT
Organism: Sminthopsis crassicaudata; assembly: GCF_048593235.1. Taxonomy (NCBI): domain Eukaryota; kingdom Metazoa; phylum Chordata; class Mammalia; order Dasyuromorphia; family Dasyuridae; genus Sminthopsis; species Sminthopsis crassicaudata. Next base: position 652,407,672 of record NC_133618.1, read on the forward strand.
CTGGGAGACTGTCTCCTTCCAGACTGCTGTCTAAACCTAATCTCCCAGTCCAGACTAGACTCCTTGCCCGACTGCCCTCCTCTTTTATCCTAGCAGAGATTGGGCTAGTAAGAACTCAGGGGCCTGTGGGAAATATATCAACCAGTGAACTTGCTCCTCTTAAAGGTACAAACTCCTTTCAAATGTGTAAACTCCTTTTCAGAAGTCTAAAGGTGTAAGCTCCTAAAGGTGTGAACTCTGAGCTAGAGAATTGTTTAGACAACCTGAGTTATTACCTTGTAATCCTAACAAGGTCAAACTTGATCATATTTGAATTTGAGGATAACCTCTTTGACAGCTGTATGAAACATTGATTGGGATGAAATTTGGTGAAGGAAGACAAATTAAGAAGCTATTCTGGTAGTATACGTGGGAAGTGATAAGAACCTAAAATCGGAGGGTTATGTATGGGGTGGAAGAGAGGAGAATATAAGAAATGTCATAGAGATAAAAGGGTTACTAAATGGTATAGTGAGTAGAGAACCAAAATTAAAGTCATAGAGACTCATATTCCTTTGTTCAGATTGAGCCTCAGATAAGTACTTACTAGTTGTACTCTGTGACACTGGACAAATCACTTAATGCTGTTTGCCTCAGCTTCTCATCTGTAAAATGAACTGGAGAAGGAAATAATAAAACACTCTAGTATCTTTGCCAAAAAAAACCCAATGAGGTCATGAAGAGTTGGACATGACTGAACAACAACTACAATGATGACAAAAACAACAAAATGGAGATAGAAGTGAGATTTCTCAACTGTTCAGACATGTGAGCTGATTTAGAATTAGCCATCAAGAGTAACAAAAAAGTTGTAAACTTAGGTGACTGGTCATGTTCTTTATGGATTTAGGAAAGTTAAGAGAATGTGTTCTGTTTTGAACATGTTGAGTTTCATATGCTGATGGGCTTTCAAGTTGGAAATATCTAAGAAGTATGAGACTAGAACCCACTAACAGGTCTAGGCAAGATTTATAGGTCTGGATTTAATCTACACAGGTTGTTTTTTTAAAATCTATAAAATGAGCAAACATGTCAAACAGAAGGATTTCTAAAGTTCTTTCTAATTCCAGATAAATCTACAACTCATTCCAAAGAAGCAATGAAACTAAGAAGTAATTATGATATGCTTGTAATGTGCTAGAACAACAACAACAACAAATCATATAAAATACTTGTCTTTGCTCTAAAGCTAGAAGAGGCAAAATTCCTAAAATGCTCTAGGGATAGAATCTTAGTCTTCTTATTTTGTCTGATGTTTTTGCACTTGGTGATTGAAGTCCATTTCATTTTCATGGTGGAGTTGGAGGAGAGACCCTTACCAATATGACATAGTGGAAAGAATATGAGATTTGGAGTTAGAAACCTGGCTTTGTTTCCTGCTTAGGCAACTTGCAACCTATGCAAGTTGATTCATTGCTTCAGCCTTTCCATTGCTTCAATTTCTTCTTCTGTAAAATAGGAGAGTTGAAGAAATTGATCTCTAAGTACCTTTTAGTTCTCACTCGTATAAACCCCACTACACTGCTTTCCGTACTCTGCAGAAAGGGTTCTATGGAAAGACATGTTGAAGCTACTTAATTTTTTTCTCCAGAATCCCAGAAATACTGGAGAAACCTCTCCTATGAAAAAACTCTTACTGCTAAAAAAAAATACAGTAAGGAAGACATTTCTTCTCTTGCTAAAGAACTGATCCATCTGAAAGGAGCCTGCCTCATAGGGTTAGCTTAATTCTTTTGTGATAAGAGCTGCAATGTCCCAGGAGATATTAAATCATAGTTTTTCATGTCCTGTCTCTTAAAAAGAGCTTCTGATTATGCAAGAATAGTATTTTAGGCCACAAAAGGGTCAATTTATATAAAAGAAGAAATCCAAAATGTGATTTGCTTTGTGTATCAACAATAATCATTTCATATGTTTCAAACACTGGCCAACTTCTTTTAGAACACTGAACTTACCTGTTTAAGCAATTGTCATTTTAAATACCCTAAGTCCCATAAAATTCAACATCAAAGTAAAGTATCAACATTTCCTAAAACTGCTCTCACCCCAGCTTGTGACTTTATATTAATCCCAACACACGAATAGGAAAGATGTAGTTTTTTTTCTTTTTTAAATTTTTTTCCCTATATCTCCATTCTCACCAGACTATGACCTCTTTGAGAGGACAATAAAAGGTGAAAGTATATGAATTATCTTTCAGAATAGTACTTTGAAATGTATAAAATAAAATATGTAGAATTAAAAGGATATATATATATATTTTTTTTCTTTTACCAGTCAGGTTCACAGACAACCTCAAATCTCCATATGGACTCCTTGGAGCTCTGTCAATCCCAAATTAAGATCCTAGAGCTCATTAGTGACATTAGAGTTTATAAAAGTTTATTAAATGAGTGAACATATATATATTTGAGCAGAAATTCCTGTTTATGATACATTACAACAGGAGTTCTTAAATTGATATTGATGAATTTAAAAAAAATTCCCAAGATTTTACTTCAATATAATTTTTCTCTTTCTAATCCTATGGCTTTTTTAAAAAATATTTTATGTATTTAAAAACAAGATTCTGAATAAGGAGCCAAAAGTTTCATCAAAAACCCTTGCTTTAAAGTACAACTAGCACCTTGTTTCCTGATCTGCTATATTTGAGAGAATTTTCCCCATAAGAGGGAACCATCTGAGACACCAACACAGGAAGATTTCCTCCATTACAAACTGTTTTTCCTTTAATTTGGCTAATTTAGTTTTAAAATTGTCTATTGAACATCTATTCATCACCTCACAGAGTAATTGGGAGGGGTAAGAATATCAATGAAATCAATATAGGACATGGCTAGTCCCTGCATCTAGTGAGTGCTTATTATTGTTTTGGGAGGATATAAAATAAATATCAAGAAAATTAAATTCAGAGATAATATAAAAACAAGCCCTGCTCTCAAGAAACTTATATTCTACTAGTGTGAAGAACACTGTGCAAACATAAATATATATATATATATCATTATTTTAGATAGAGAGTGAGTTCTAACTAGTAAGAGGAATGATGTTAAATGAAGGGAAATGATTAAACAGCTAAATCATTTTCAGCACAGTGTAGGCCATGAATCCTATCTCAACAGGTCATTGTGGACCAAGTATTATTGACAGTGCCCTTGCGGATGATGGTATATGTATGCAGGGAACCTAGCCAGGCTCATTTCAGGAGAAGTTTTGTGCCCTGGCATTTAAAAAAGGAAACCATTTTTGCTCATAAACAGATAAAATTTACAATGGAAATCTGTGGGAGAGAATAAATATGAATCCCCATGATGTCATTTTATTACTCTCTTTATGGTTATAATCACCCATTTATAGTTTTCAGGATATTAATTTTGTTGGTGGAGCCCTGGGGCTTGCCAGGACAGAATATTCAACAATCCCAATTGGCGAATAGGCCCAGGGAAAGGAGGAGGGCCAATAAAACATTTTGGAAGGTGATCAATGGACGTGACTGAACAAGAACCAAAAATTTTTCACCTTGAGTGTTTGGTAGGATAGAAGCATGGGGTGAGTTCCAGGGTTCATACCCTGGAACTCCTTAGCATTATCTGGGGAAGTCTATGGACCCGTTCTCAGAATAATGCCTTTAAATGGATAATAAAATAAACAAGATTTAAAGCCAATTATGCTGAAATGCAGATATCAAAATTAAAACAAAATCAAAAGCAAGTTCATGGACCCTAAGTCAAGAACTTCTACATACAGATTGAATGCTAGGCAAGAAATTTAAACTTCCTCTAGTTGTTGAGGTGGAACAGCTCATGGAAAACAATATTTTCATGTTTTGTATTTTTATAGATATTCATTCCTTAAAAGGAGTGAGGTATCACAATGAATAAATGCCTGGGGCGGGGCTGGAGGTGGGGAGGATGAAGGAGCATAGAAAGTTGCTGTTATAATTATAACTGAAACTGAGACATAGTTGAATCAGGACTGAAAAAATGTATCTTTTCTCTCTGTCTCTGTTTATGTCTCTGTCTTTCTGTGTTTCTTCTTTCCTATTCTACTTGTCCTTCTCCTCCTCCTTCTCATCCTCCTCCTCTTTCTCCTCTCCTCTTTTTGAGGCTTGAAGCCAAGTCTTCCTGCCTACAAAAGCACTGAGCCTAGACTAGAAATCTTGCTAGGAAGAAATGAGGTTTCAGTAGCACTGTTCTTTGCACTTAGTAGGTACCTAATAAATACATTCTGAGTCAGCAATGTGGTACAGGAGAAAGAGTGAGTGTGGGTTTGGAGCCATAGGACTTTAAGATTCAAATCCTGGCTCCACCATTATTACGTGTGTGAAATTTAACCTCTCTAGACCTTATTTTCCTTGTCCTTAAAGGTAAAGGACTAGACAAAATATATCTTTGAAATCCCTTCTAGTTCTAAATCTACAATTCCATAATTTAATATTGGCATAGTGATAGAGTATTGGATCTGGACTCAGGAAAATCTGAATTCAAATCCAGCTTTGGTTCCTTATAAGCTATGTGAACCTGGATGAGTAACTTAGTTAATAATAGCATCTTCCTCCTAGGATTATTGTGAAAATCAAATGAGATATTTGAAAAGTACCTACTATAGAGCCTGGAACAAAATAGAGCAAATCCAAGTTACTACTACACATCTACTACTGCTATTAATACTACCACTATTAGTACTAGTAAAAGTAAGACTACATGAAAACTAAGGTTTATACCTCTGAGATTCCTTAGGACTTTGATCTAGCATACAGTTTTAAGCTTAGAAAAGACTTTTGTGAGAGTTACTAAGTGTAACAGTATTTCAAAGAGGCCAATTGGTCTGATCTCTCACACTGGGATAGGACAAGCTCTTTGAACTGAAGTATTTGGCAGCATTCTGCATCATTGTGGTTGTTTTGACATATCCCTTTGGTGATGATGCAGGGATTCTGAGACAGAAGAATCTTTAGTTGTTCTCAATATCAGTCATGTGACTAATATGGCCATTTCAATCCAGAAAGCAGAAATCACTGGGCTTGCTTTATTTTGGTTTGATGAGTCCTCATCTTTCAGTCACTAGTCTTTTATTTATTTATTAATTTGGTAGTTTGGCTCAATGTGGAGCTGGCAAGATTTGTCACACTGAAGGGCTGATGAAGAGAAACTAATGGGTAGAAACTCCTTGAGAATTTAATGATGTGATGATAATGCCTAATTCTTGTTGGGTAAATAATCCAGCCAAGTCCCTCCTCCCGTAATGAGTGATCCTCTGATCCTACTCTATACCTTAGTGCATGAAGAGAAAAGGTCAGTTCAGTTTATTGCTCCTAGCTCCTAAACCTCACCACTGACAGTCATTTCTACAGAGGATCTCTTCTCCCAATACACTTTTAAACAATTATTTCATGGAGGACACAAGGGAGGAGATTTTTCACTATCTTGGATGGACTAGAGAGACCTAAATGACTTGAGAATTTTAGCATCAGAGAGAATGGAGGGGGAAGGCACTGTCAATAATATTTGGTCCACAGTGACCTGTTGAGATAGGATTCATGGCCCACACTGTGCTGAAAATGATTTAGCTCTGTTTAATCATTTCCCTTCATTTAACATGGTAGAAAAAATCTGGACTGTCCAGAGTACAGCCTAGAGAGGAGCAGAGATTTGACTAGTTAGGGCATTTTCCTTAAAATGGATGTTCTAAAAAGAATCAACCAATCAGAGAAAAAAGCTAAAAATGAATCATTGGATTATAAACCTCATTGTCCATTGATAAGTCATATACCTAGAAAAGATTCTCTATCTTCAGATTAAGGCCCTTTTCATGACCAGCTTTTGTACCAGTAAAGAAGCACGCATTCAAGTAGTGAGTGATACTTGTCTGTGAATAATAGTGATCTAACATTTTATTAGTCGAAAGGTTTAGGAAAGGTGCTTTGAATATTTAATGCATCCAATTGCATTTGGCAGGGCTTCTTGTTTGAACATATGTACCTGGGGTCTGCCAGCAGTTCAACTTAGTGCATAATTAGAACAAGCTTCCCATATTTTACCCCTTAGCATCAACAAAATGAATATACAAGGTGCTGCTTACCTAATAGTAGGCCAGTTGGGGAGGTTACCCCCAAAGTGAACTTGCAGCTGGGCATTGGAAAGACAAGTTAGTCTCACCACAGTGTGCTGCTTAGGAAAAAAATAATAACACTGGGGCAATTAGCTGAATCCATACTGTGTGTCATGATAATATATTTATTTTCTTTCTTTTTTCTTTTTTTCTTTTCTTTTTTTTTGTCATAACATTAACAACTAACATTTTTGTAGTGCTTTATAATTCACAATGGACTTTACATATAACATTTCACTTCATCCTCACAACAATTCTATGAAGTAGGTGCTATTAATATCATCATTTACAGGTCAAGAAAGTAAGGCAGAGAGAGAGTAAGTGACTTGACCAAAAATTAAGCAGCTAGTGAATTTTTAAGGTAGAACTTTAAGGAAGGGCAAAAATGCATCAAACTTGATGCTGTCCTCAAAGAAATCACAAATGAATTGGAGAGACAGGATTAGCACACATAAAACAATAGCAAAGGGACTAATGAGCATATAATTTAGTGCTAAATTTTGTAGTACAAATTAGATATTCTGTGGCAATTCAGAGGGAAGATCAGTCAGTCAAGGTACAATGGGCTAGGGTGGGACCTGAGATGGGTCTTGAAGGATGAATAAGCTTTAATTAGGTGGGCAAAGGGGAGGCTTTTCTGAGAGAGAACACCAGCTCTCTATGTGATATTATGAGCAAAAACGCAGAACCTGAGCTAAAGATAATTTTGTATGACCATTCATTGGAAATAGGTTTGTACTCAAATGTTAGACCCTTGCAACAATTTGGATATTGATGACAGGTTAAGAAACTGCAACAATACAGTCATTAAGAGGTCAGAATTTAATAACTATAAGAACCCCCACATTGCTGTGCATGTGATCATAGTTTCGAATACAAACCTATAATGCTTCAAACATCCATATTCTTGTCAGAGAGGATAATATATTTATAACATAATTGGACAATTATTTATTGTTTAAGGTATCATTAAAGAAATTTTAGCATGAACTCCTTGAATCAATGTCATGAACCCACAAAATGGGAACTTTTGGGTCAAGAGAGAGGGAATGAATGTATGGCTATAGGTAGCATCCAGTGAGGAATTCCCACTGTCAATGCAGAGTATCCCCTTTGCAATGTACAGTCTTGGAGAGCTGCCTCAAGCACAGACAGGGTAAGCCATTTGTTTAGGGTCACATAACCATTGTGTGTCAGAAGCAGGATTCTTGACTATGCCATGATGCCTCTTGTACACATGTACATTCTCAGGTCACATAATGATATTCTAGATATGTGATACAGATAATACATTTTTTAGGAGTCGGTAGAAATGGGGGAGCTGATCAGTGTAGACTGGGGCAATTGGAAAAGACTTTAGGAAGGCTTGAATGATGACAAAGAATGGGTAAAATTCAATTAAGTTCAATTCAATAAGTTTTTAAGTTCCTTCTTTGTATCAAAGTATTGTGCTAAACACTGGAGATACAAATGAGAAAAAAAAATCAACAGTCCTTACCCTCAAGGAGCTTACAATCTTTTTTAAAAAATTAAAAGTATTTTACTTTTCCAAATACATGTAAAGATAGTTTTCAACATTCATTTTTTTTCTATTATTGCTTTTTATTTATAAGATATAGGCATGAGTAATTTTATAGCATTGACAATTGCCAAGCCTTTTGGTCCAATTTTTCCCCTCCTTCCCCCCACCCTCTCCATAAGATGGCAGGTTGACCAATACATGTTAAATATGTTAAAGTATAAACTAAATACAATATATGTATACATGTCCAAACAGTTATTTTGCTGTACAAAAAGAATCGGACTTTGAAATAGTGTGCAATTAGCCTGTGAAGGAAATAAAAAATGCAGGTGGACAAAAATAGAGGGATTGGGAATTCTATATAGTGGTTCACACTCATTTCCCAGAGTTCTTTCTCTGGGTGTAGCTGGTTCAGTTCATTATTACTCTATTGGAACTGATTTGGCTCATCTCATTGTTGAAGATGGCCACGTCCATCAGAATTGATCATCATATAGTATTGTTGTTGAAGTGTATAATGATCTCCTGGTCCTGCTCATGTAAGTCTCTCCAGAATGGCTGGATGTAATCACAATTCCACCAAGAATGTATTAGTGTCCGTTTTCCCACACCCCCTCTAACATTGTGCATTATCTTTCTCTGTCATTCTAGCCAATCTGATAGGTGTATAGTGGTATCTCAGAGTTGTCTTAATTTGCAATGAAATAAATTATTCTGAGAGAAAAGATGGAGCTTAAATAGATATGTATGTCCTCTCTGCCATCTTGGCTAGAAGTCTATATTACTCTTCCACTTCTATGTAGGAATACCTTATCAAAGGACATTTATGTTCTATTTAATATGTATGGGAATGCCTGCCATCTAGGGGAGGAGGTAGAGGGGAAGAGGGGAAAATTTGGAACAGAAGGGAGTACAAGGGATAATGTTGTAAAAAATTACCTATGCATATGTACTGTCAAAAATGTTATAAAAAAGAAAAAAAAAGACTTTGTGTTCTAATTTTTCCTTCCCTTCCTTACTTTCCTCCTCCCCAAGACAATAAGTGATCTGATGTAGATTAAATATGTGCAGTCCTTTTAAACATACTTCCCCTGTATTTGTCATGTTGTGTAAGAAAAATCAGACCAAAAGGGGGCAAAGCCTGAGAAAGAAAAAAACAAACAAGCAAAAAAGGGAAAATAGTATGTTTCAGACTCATTATATGGAGGCATTCAATCTCCATTTCTCTCTGGATATGACTGCTTTTTCCATCCTAAGTTTGTTGGAATTACCTTGAATCACAGCATTGTTGAGAAGAGCCAAGTCCATTACAGTTGATCCTCACATCATCTTGCTGTTGCTGTATACAATGTTCTCCTGATTCTATTCAGTTCACACTCAGCCTCAGTTCATGTAAGTCTTACAAAGTTTTTTCTGAAATCAGCCTGCACATCATTTCTTATGGAGCAATAATATTCCATTACTTTCATTTACCATAGCTTATTCAGCCATTCCCCAATTGTTGGGAACCCATTCAATTTATAATAAGAAGCTTACAATCTAATGGGGCAAAATACACAAAAGGAAACTGAAAAAGTGGGAGTCACTAAATACTCAGAATGGGGACTCACTCCAGGGAGTGGCAATAGAATGTGCTATAAAATATAGAAAAAGTATCATGAATTTACTTTACTTCTCCCTATAACCTTCCAAAGGGGACTGCTGGATTTGTGCCTTGTAGAAATGGAGTTTGGCAGCAGACATAAAATGAAAGTGTCTGAGCTTGTGTGTGGGTTTAGGTTGTAGGCTTGGCTATACTGGAGCAGAATGACTACATTGAGAGCATACTGGTGCGACCTTTGCTTGTAATTTGCCTGTAATCTATCGATAAATACTGCTATTCTATATTTGTCATTTGGATGTTGAATGGAAGGGGTGGGCATCTAAATCTATTATGTTAGAGAGGATGAGTTTTTTGCTAAATGTAGTAAAAGAAACAGGAAATGACCCACTTCTATCTATCTACTCATAAAAATTGTCTCGTGTGTTAGTGGCTAATAGAGAGATTGCCATCCATTTATTTACCTTTCAGAAGCCAAACTAGATGTCACTTGTTCATCTAAATTAGAAGAGTTATTATTATAGAGGAAATAAAGTTTAAACTTATTTTTATAAAGCTTTTTATTTTCAAAACATATGCATGAATAATTTGACATTGATCCTTACATAGCCTTGTGTTTCAGATTTTCTCCTCCTTCCCCCTACCTCTCCTAGATGGCAAGCAATTCAATATATGTTAAACATGATAAAATACATGTTAAATCCAATATGTATAAACATATTTATACAATTCTCTTGCTACACAATAAAAATCAGATTAAAAAAAGAAAGTACATGAGTAAGAAAACAAAATGCAAGCAAACAACAACAAAAAGAGTGAGAATGCTATGTTGTGATCCACATTCAGTTCCCACAGTCATCTCTCTGGGTGTAGATGGCTCTCTTCATTACTGAACAGCTGGAACTTTTAAAAATCATTTCATTGTTGAAGAGAGTCATGTTCATCAGAATTGATCATCATATAATAGTACTGTTACATTTATAATGATCTTCTGGTCCTGCTCATTTCACTTAGCATCAGTTCATGTAAGTCTCTCCAGGCCTTTCTAAAATCATCATTTCTTATAGAACAATAATATTCTACCACATTTATATATCATAATTTATTCAGCTATTCTCCAATGATGGGCATCCACTCAGTTCGTTTCTTGCCACTACAAAAAGGGGCTGCCACAAACATTTTTGCACAATGTAGGTCCTTTTCCTTACTTTAATATCTCTTTACAAAATAGGCCCAATAGAAACACTGTTGGGTCAAAGGGTATGCACAGTTTGAAAATTTTTTGAACATAGTTCCAAATTGCTCTCCAGAATGGCTGGATCTGTTCACAGTTCCACCAAGAATGTATTATTGTCCCAGTTTTCCTACCTTCCCTCCAAAAGTTTAAACTTCTTAGTTCGGTACTAGAGACTGGATTGGCTTTGGTCATGCTATATAAAGTTTTTCTGAGCCTCAGTTTCCTTATTTATAAAATCAATATAAAAATTCCTTTCCTATTTAGTTTTTTTGGCTTTTTTTTTTGTGAAGAAAGTGATTTGTAAATTTGTCATTATTGTCATTTCTCTATTTCTTTTTTGTCTTAGAAAAAAAGAAAGATACAGTTCAAGGCCAGGTTGACATCATATTATTATTTCTCTATTTAAAATTTTAATAGTCTATTGTATAGATAGATAAAATTAATGCTTTGAATAAAAGAATAAAAAGACTGAGCTTAACATCTTCACGAATCTCTGGTAACAGACAATTTGATAGGGATAATACGCACTTCATCCTATCCTAGAATGGTTTTGATTTCTTTCACTACTCTATATTTTTAGAGCTTTTGTGCCATGTCATTTATAGATTATGAGAATATAATATAGACATATCTAGTAAAAATCAATTTTATATTTGGGTGATGCAGTGAACAGTTTTGACTATGATGATTCTTGAGTTCCACTCCATTTTTTTGGTTGAATTCTCAAGGGGTTTTGGGGGATCCAAGGAAAAATGAAAAGTATCCACTTTATAACACTGGCCATTTTATTGTGTTTTCCTATGTATTTGGTAGTGCAAAAGCTTTGCAGTCTGAAATAATGCAGTGTATAGTTTCTACCCTTTACTTACAAAATCTTCACTCATAAATAAATTCAAATTTTTAGGTTATCTTTCTGTAATTTTTGGTATGAATTACATAGTCTAATATAAGTATAACACTTTTTTCTGTTTCTATACAAATCAATTTGGTATAGCTATTTGCTTAATGTATTTTTGGTCAATATAGTATTTGTTGAGTTCATGCCTCTTTTGTTCACAAATGGTCTTTTGGTTTGCCTCTTAGGTCTTAGCCATTTGATAGATTCCACAATGTGCGTAACCAATAGGAGGTGAATTTATAAAATTCAGTGACATTTTCTATAGTTGCATGAGATGATGTCTATTTCAAAACATTTTTGTAAGTTTCTAGTTTATTCACTGTCATCATCATCACCTCACAGGATAGTTATAAAATCTCATATTGACGTAATATTAGTATTGTTTTAATTGCCTCTTATTGCTAGAATAGGAAATGATGAGGAGCATAGGCTACTGGTTTAAGAAGAATTTCCTCCCTCATCTTGTAGTCCTAGAGAAAGTGGATGTCAGATACAATACCACTCAACCTTTTAATTTATAAACAAAACAACAACAAGACAAACAAAAAAAGGGCCAGAGTCTTCACTTATAGGCTGTTTTAGAGAAAGAAAAGGCATAAGTACAGGCATAAACAAATGCACATGACAGAATCATAAGACTCAGAGTTGGAAAAGGTTTAAGAGAAACTTTGGATCAAATTTCTTCTTTTAGAATGAGAAAATTGAGTAGTCTCATTTAAGTAATTTTCCTAGTCATAAGATTGTAAATAGCAGAGTCTAAATTCGAGCATGGGTTTTCTGACTTAAAAAGCCAATGCTCTCAAGACAGATAAAATTAGAAATAATGATTGGGGCTGGATTTCAAAGGCCCTTGAGTGTCACATAAAGAAATTTAGACTTTATCTTATATGTAATAGGGAAATAGGAGGAGAGCAGTATTTGGAAATTTCAGGCCCTTATCATCCATTCTCATCTTCAGAGACTCTGTATTCTCTGCAGAACCAAAAACTTTATGAAATTTTGAATTTTGAATTTTAGCTTCTCCTAGCCTGGGGCAAGATGCCATTTACCTGACTGTCCACCTTCTCTCTTTTGAGTTGAAGAAATTGCTTCCCAAATCAACCACCAAAACACTATAAACATTTTTAAAGTGACTGCTATATACCAAGCAATATGCTAAGCTTTGGGAATAGCATATTTAGGAGACAGGAGTTTTCCTCACTCCCTCAAGATTAAGGTCAGAGTTCATTTTACCTGTCTTTCTGATTGGACTTGATTAATTTCTCTAGTCCCCAGGCTCTATGAGATACTTCTGGAGGTTTAAAAACATTAAAGTGCTGTAAGATGTTCCCATTCCTGTGATTTAAAAGCATCTTAGGCTTCCTAGGGTGGTTTTCCATCTGCATTGCCAATTTCTCAGAGAATTAAACATTTAGTGCCCGATAAGATATTTTCCTTGGCTGAATATATCTTGAAAATGTATTCTTGCCCCCTCTGGGGGGTCAATTAAAGTGCAGTTGGAGCCAACTTTCACTAATTTGCCAAAGCAGAAATTTTTGTGACTGATGAAAAAGGTATCTTTTGCATTTTGCTGAAATGTAACTTAGGTAGAAAGAAGAAGCAAAAGTAGAAGCTAGCCACCACAGGCTTTGAAAGAAAATGACTGGGGTAGAAGGGGATGGAGGAGAAGAAAGAGAAAGGAAAACAGAGTAGGCTGAATTTGCATATTAAAGGTTTACCTAAAGCCTGAGGAAGAATTTGCTTAGGGCTTGTTCTTTTATTCTCTCTTCCTCCCCCTTTTCCAAGGTAATCATGAGCAAGCCTCAACCAGTTTTAAGGTTATCCAGGATTCTAGAAGATGGAAAGTTTAGGAAGTCAGCTGAATGAAAGCTTAAAAAGCTTAGGTTTAAATATTTTACTACATCAATGGATCTATAGATTCACCTATGCAATTATTTTGTCCAATACAATCTTCAGTCAGTAAACAAACATTATTAGGCACTTACTATGGACTAGGCACTGCGCTAAATCCTTGGTACACAAATGAAATTTTTAAAAGTTCACATTTCAGTGGAGGCGATAACATGAAAAATGTGTTTCAGAGGGCAATCACCATCAGTGGGAATAGGTGTGGGGGGTGGAGATAAGGAACAGCAAATATGTATTAAACTTAAGATGTGAACCCTTGAATTAGGGCTTTCTGATTTTAAGGCTTGGTCTGTATCTACTATGCCATACTAACTCTTATTATCAAAAAGAAACTGATGCTTAAAATCTGTGCCCTGAAAGGAAAACAGAATTCTAACTTCTTAGATTATTTTTTCATCCTCACAATGATATTGGTTGTGAAACATCAAAAAGAATCAAAATCTCAAATATCAAAAAGAATCTCAAAAGAGATTCATCTTAAAATGGCAGAAGATATACAGGCAATGAATATATGAATGATGGGTGAAAACAGGCTGCATCCTGTTTGTTACCCATAGTTAAGTACATATAAGAAGTGCAATATGGGACAATAGAAAGGGCAATGGACTTGGAGCTAGAGACTCTGGGTTTGAGTCCTAGCTTTTCACTTAATCTCTCTGGGATTCAGTGTCCTCATTTTAAAATAAGTATGTTGACTTCCAGAGTTCTTTCATCTCCATATCTATGATCCTAAATGACATAAAAGATATCATCAAAGATATAACTTTCCAGAAAAAAAGTTTTACTAGTCTTCTGGCAAGAATGAAGAGTGACAGTTGGAGAACCCAACTGCTGTATTGTTGTCTGAAAAATATTGACTTAGAAAGACCTTCAGAACATTGGATAGCTCCCATGAAACTTCATGGCAGAAGTGGGCAAAAACTAATAGAGGATGAAAAAGTGTGAGTCGATTGTGATTTCACTAAGGGAAGAAGTGCCCATACTAAAGAAATCATGAATCTATTGATTCATCTAAGTCTGGAAAGTAAATTCTCATAAAATTCTATGTTTTGAGAATTGTTTGTGATGGACCAAATCACCTCTAGAGGTTATCTTGTCTCAGGAGGAACCTCATCTTGGATTATCTTGAATAGGATTCTTTGATTCTTCAGCTCAGAAAGTGTATTTACTAAAGTCCCATTGCATTGTTGAAAATGTTTTTAGGGATGAAACTCTTTGCTTAACTAGGAAATCAGAGAACAAAGAGGGCTGCAACCCAGAACAAGTCCTATGTTAAGTTTCTGGGCACTCTCTAGCCCCATTTCTGAGTTCATATGGCTTTCTAACACTAGTAGTAAGAAAAATTATTATGTTGTTACAATATAGATCTATATTAATTTCTGAATAGACAAGAGTGAGTGTTCTATGAAGGATGCTGTCTCTCAGAGTAAACTAATGAAAAGTGAGTTTGCTCTAGCTTTTTCTGAACGGTGTTTTATTTTTGTTGTTCTCTGCATCTTCTTTAGTTAGAAAGCTACTGTGGCTATGGAGGTATTATCAGCAAGTGGTGCTGTCTAGCAGTGTTTCCTGTGTAGTTGAAGGAATTTAGTTTAGTCATTGCTTTCATACTCTCTCTCCCTTCACTGGGTGGAACCACTTCTGAGTTACTATCTTCTGTCTCTCTATTGAGCATGCTTATAGAAAAAAAAAAACAATGGGAAGATAATAAGTAATACACATAGCCATGCTCTCCATGACACTGTTCTAACTGGCTCACTTTAAGAGTAGAAAGCTTCAGGTTCAATTTAAATTTTGTCATTTGGAAATTTTATTTAAAAAATTGATGAATAAAAATTTGAAATTCTCTTTTATTCAGATTACCCAGTTAAGAAAAGATACCTTAACATTTTATATGTTTTCCTGTATCATCTCCAACCACCATTTTTATGTTCCATAACTTTCACATTTGCAATTTAAGACGTAACAAATCATAAAGAATTTATAAGTAAACATAATTTTAATAAAGATAAGTTAGCTGTGTAAAAGAATAAATTAAATCAACAATTAAACAAATAAAAAGAATATATGCAAATTTAGGATTTAATATAAACTCTCTGGAGAGAGAGAGACAAAAAAGAAAATCAAAGCCTCCTCTCAAGGGGCTTACTTTCCATTGGCAACATATATGTAAAGAAGCTAGGTAAATGAAAAGTAATTTCATGAGCTATAATTTCGTATGTTCAGGAAGCCCTTCTATCCAAGGATATAAATGCTTATAATCTCATTTCTGTGACAGCTTGTCCTGAAGCTGTCAAGTAGGCAGAATTACACCATGGAATAAGAAACAAACCGAACCAAAAGTGCTTGTAAATCCTGAAGATTGATAGGTTTTCTTGCAGTTCTCCCTACCCTCATTTATTGATATTTTAAATATCTGGGTAAATTGAATCCTTTTAGAATTGCATTTCAGAATAAGATGTAAGAACAAAAAAATGGAAAGAACAAACCAGCTCTATCTCTTTTCCATAGTTTATTTTATATTGGCTCCTCAGCAAGTCTCCATTTGGACTTAAAATGTGAAATTGCATTTACAGGTCTTCTGGAAGTGACTCAGAGTAAAATGCAACTGAGTGCAGGTCCTTGATTTGAAATTCAGATGCAGGCCTGATGTTCATCACCTGTATTTTGACAGAAATGCTGTAGTTTCCTCAAAGCTTCCATTCAGAGCCTGAAACTGGCTCAGGGGAAACAGAATTCACTCAAATGTGAAAAGCTGTTCAGTTGACACTCAGAAAAGTTAGGCTGTTGTCTTAAGAGGCTTTTAACTACTAGAGTATAAGCTCCATCAGGTCAAGGACAATGCCTATCTACATTCTAAATATATCCCAGACTTAGCACCATGTTTCACACAAAATAGATGCTTTAATGCAATGTTTCTTGAATTCAATCAATCACACAGTTAATTTCTTAAATGTTTTAAGAAATATATATATGAAATATAAAAATATTTTATTTAATAAATTTCTTAAATATATTATATATATATATATATCCTGTTTTATTTTGTCTGTATTTCCTAATATATCTCTTCTCCCATTTACCGACTACCCAAAGAGCAACATTTTTTTTAAACAAAGAATAAAAAGAAAGAATTAAAGCAGTTCAGGAAAACATAACACTCTGCAAAGGAAGAAGAGACACATTTTCTCTGTTTTTGTTTATATGTTTTCTTGATTTTTTTTTGTGCTTACATAACAAACATATATAGATTACCCCAACTCTTTTAGGAGGATCTGCTACAAAGCAAAGCGGTCAAGTAAACAAATACAGCACTTACCCAATTTGCAAAGGCATGTGGCATTTCATGTGTGTAGCATCATCCATCTCTATTAAAAAATGGACATTTTCTTTCCTTCTACTTTCACTTCACTGGACAAAAGAAAAAAAACCTTTTTTATCAAATATTTATAGTCAGATAAAACAAATTATTTCAAAGGCTGGACACAAAAATATGTATTTTTCATTTGTACCCTAAAACCTTTGTCTCTCCCTCACAGTTAGCATATTTTCAACATTGGTCCTTTGAAATCATAAATGGTCATTATATTGATCATAGTTCTTGCAACTTTCAAAATGTTTTTTTTTTTCAAATAACTTCCCAGTTAGTTTCATTCTTCATAATTAAAGTCTTAAAAATGTTCATTTTACTGCTGTCGCAGTATTTATCTTTCTGATTTGGCAATCTTACTCTGCATCAATTATATAAATCTTTTTGAAGTTATCTAAATCCTAATTTCTTACAACACAGTTGTACTCTATCATATTCCTGTGCCAACAGAAGAAAGGAGGAGAGGTGCATTTTCTTGTTGCTTCTTCAGGGTCTGTAACATTAAATACTTAATACATGCTGGTTGAAATACAGGGGGGGAAACCTTTTCTTGTACTTTAGTATGTGTAAAATGACCAAGAAATTTGTGCTAAAGATCAACAAATTGCTTCTGGAGTGTTGTGGTATGTACCTTTGAATTTGCTGTGTGGTGATAGGCTGGGACATTCTTTTATGCTGTGTTAGGATGACATTGAGTTACATATGGCCTTGTTATAGACATACAATAGATTTTTTAAGTCATAGAGATGTGTTTATGGTTGTTACTTGGGTTCCCTGACAGGAGCTCAGAGGTTCCCAGATCCTTGCTCAAATGGTGATACAGCCAGCTATCACTAAGGTAGAATGAAGGGGGCTTTGCTGTTTGCTAAATTTGGAGGATTCTATATTTCAGTTGATAAATCTGGAGGATCTTAAGGATATTTCCAGCCCTATAGCAGTACAAATAAAGCTTAGAACCCAGTTAGTAAGTATAAAAATAAAGGATAGGACCTGGATCTATGATTTTAGTGGTAAAGAAAAACTGTAGGTAAAGGCATTCCTACCAATGAAGACAGCACCTTCTCTGAAAAAAAAAATTAGAGCACTAAGGGACACTGAAAAGTTAGGTAACTTAGTCCAGAATCATATAGCCAGTATATGTCAAAGATACAACTTGACCCCAGGTTCTCCTGGCTTTTAGACTGTCTCTTTACTCCCTATGCAAAACTGCCCTTAGCAAGGGACATGAGTTAAAATTGGCAGCTATTAGATGGAATATTGGGATGAGCTTCTCTTTCACAACACTCCTCTCCTCCATCAAGCACATTAATGTCCTTGGATCTCTGAGTTTAAAAATTTTCTGTTCCCTTCAAGATAATCAATTCATATAACATTAAGGCATCTTCCAAACAGAAGGAACTTTAATTCAGACATTTTCCTTCTAAAGAAACACCCAAACTGTACTAGAAACACTCCAGCCTAACCTTTGCAATAGTTTTATAGGCCACAATTATTTTTTATTCCTCCAGCATAAAATCTACTGTGGTAGATTCTAAGGGCTGGATTCTAAGTTATGGGCTATTAGGTTCTTTATCGTTGCAAGGAAACATCCTTCTTGGATTGTAGAATTTTAAAGCTAGAAGGAACTTTGGATGTCTTGTAGGTTAGGAACAAGCTCTTCATCTTTGTAAGTGAATGAATTCTTTTAGGCTATGAAGCACCATCCAGGAGAGTTCCTCCCCTAGACTTACAGTATGAGCTAATTAGTCAACCTTTTAGCCTAATGTCTCTTTTAATTTTTTCTCCATTTTGGAAATCAAAGATGGAATTTTTTTTCATCCCTTGTTCAGAGTGAGTACAGTGAATTTTGTATGGAAAGGTGGGATAGAAGTGCTTGGCTTAGCCTACCTGAAATGAATATAGCTGCAAAAAGGGAATATTTTTAACCTATCTCTTCCTACGTAACCTTTCCCCTCCTAAAAGATATTTAATTTTCTTTGCCATTTGCAGCCTAAAACCTCCATTTTTCAACTTCCTACTTCCTTTTCACCCCTTTGCAGCCTGCTTTGCAATTCTACCATACAACTGAAAGTATTATCTTTAATTTCATCAGTAATCCTTTATTATAAAATCCTTGTTGCACCTAGATCTCATGCTTATTGAACTTTCTGCATCCTACTGACCAGCCCATATTTCTGAATATTTTCTCTTTCCTAAATTTTCATGGCATTGCTCTGCCATGATTCTCTTTCTAATTGTTAGATAAATCTTTCTCAGCCTTCTATGAAAGGGTCACCAGATAATTTATCCTTCTTATTTTTGGCTTTTGTCCCAAATTTTCTTCCCTTTTCTCTATATTCTTTGAGAGAGACAATCTTATCATTTCCTATGAATTCATCCAGAGTCACTATGTGGATCACTCTAAGATCTATGTAGATGACTCTAAGATCTGCACATCAGTTCTCATCTCTCTCGGATTACATTCTTGTATCTCCAACTCTTGCAATGGCATTTTTATCTAGTTGTGCATAGGCACTCAAACACAGGCCCAAAATAGAATTTATCATCAAAAATCATCTCTGTATCTATATTTCCTATTCCTGATGAGGGTGTCACAATTCTTTCAATCACCAAAGTTTCATTGCCAAGACTTGCCAATTGCATTTCCTTAGCATCATTCTCACCTGTTTCCTTCTCTCTTCTAATATTCCTGGCTAGTTCAGGTCCTCATCATTTTTTCAATACAGGTTTAAAAATCAATAGTCTTGAAGGTATTAGTCTGCACACAATTATATCCTCCTATTCTATATCCCCAAATCCTCCCTCTTCCCATATCACCATCAATGCAGAATAATAAGTAAGCAGATTAAAAATAATAGTGAATCTGCCCTCTATACATTGAAACCTTGAGGCTTCTGCATTTTGGAGGTAACTTTAGCCCAGAAACCTTGGTACTTTTACTTTGGTCACCCATAATGTGATGATTTTGGTTAATAAACATTTGCTAAACACTACTCTGTAAACAAATTATTGACTACAGGGTAGAATACAAATAACTAGAAGATGAACCTTTAAATATGAAGAACTCAAAACTTCATTGGGACAATAGGATGCATCATACTCTTGATGAGAATTAGGTAAGGGGTACCTCCTTTTGGTTCGGCACAAGGATACATAGTTAAATTCAGTCTAGAGATGGCACAGAGACCCCTGTAAAGGAATTTACAGGCCTGAAAACCTAGATTGATAGAAAAGGTTTATTGTAGGGGTTTGGAAGTAAGGGTAAAGGTAGAATTACGCCAGGGCCAGAGCTGGTCGCTGGGTGGACAGGAACCCTTAGCATGGCTGACTTAAGAATGCCATGTTTAGCTCCTGCAAAGAATAGGCTTCAGGGTTCCCTTTTCATAATGGGGGCTCTTGGTGATCTTGAAGGTGGGTGGAGTCCCAGGCTCCTGGATGCTTTCAGCCAGGGTTAGCATTGAATAGGATTCAATGGGTTTTTAGATAAGGAAAAAGATGCTTGTGGAGGTTGGGGAAACCTGAGCAGATAGTGGGAGACTGGGAAAGCCCAACTTAGCTCAGATCCATGAGGGCTGGGAAAGCCCAAGTTCATTGAAATTTAAAAGAGTGCTTTTGACTAGGATTTGTGAATCAAAGATCCTAGCTTCTTCAGCCCTGGGGGGGTTAGGAATCAGAAAGTAATCTTAAAGGGACCTCAAGCCACATCACTCTCACTAACAAAGTGGGACTGGGTTTTATGTATGGTTTCATGTTATCAGTAAGTTAGTCCACACCCATTTATTACACACTAACTATATACCAGGTACTGTGCTGAGTGCTGGGAATATAAAGACAAAAAATGGTCCTTGCCCTCAAAGAACTCACAGTCCAATGAGAGAGACAACATACAAACACTATGTACTAATAAATTATAGATGAGATAAGTTGGAAATAGTCTGCAGAGGGAAAACATTAGCTTTAAGAGTGAATCAGGAAAGAATTTTTATAGAAGGTGATCTTTTAGCTGGGAGTTAAAGGAATAGGGAGGGCATGTGGCAGAAATAGAAAGGGAGAGAACTGAAGGCATAATGCTTAGCCAGGGAAAATTCCCAGAATCTAAGAGATGAAATTTTTTGTTCATGGAACAGGGAGGAGGTCAAAAGTCACTAGATTAAAGAAGCATAATGGAGTTGGGGTGGAGAGAAAGGTTTAAGAAGACTAGAATAGAAGGAAAAGGCCAGGTTATGTAGGACTTTGAATGCCAAAAGATTTCACATTTTATCTTGGGAGGAGTAAATACATCCCTAGTTTAGAAATAGATTGTAAAGGGCCTGGGGATAGAAAAGGGGGCATTGGTCCGAGGAATAGCAAAGGAGACAGTTTGGCTGGACTGAAGAATGTGGGAGAGGAAGTCATGAATAATAAGCCTGCAAAGATAGGTTGGAACCAGGTTACTCTCCAAGACCATAAATTATAAAGAAGATACTCCCTTCCTCTGCATTCATAGAGAATATCTCTTCATCCAGGTGTTCCAATATCAACAAAACCACACATCTGGTTCTTATTCCTATCCATTGAAGTGCATGTAACAAATTCAACTCTGAACAGCTTTAAATACCAAATAAAAGAGTTTACATTTGATCCTAAAGGTGATGAGGGACCCTGGAGCTTATTGAGTAGAGGAATTATGGGTACTTAGAGAAAATCACATGGACAACTGTGTGGGGGATGGATTGTAGAAAGTAGTGATTAGAAAGTCAGTATAACAGTCCAGGCAAAAGGTGATGAGGGTCTAAATGACTCTGATCTGAAGTTTAGAATTGCCAGGGTCCTTAGAGATTAGTCTAATTGAATTGAATTATAAATAGACACGTCATAAGATGGAGAAGGAGGTAGCTAGGTGGCACAGTGTGTAGAACATTGGGCTTGGAATCAGAAAGACCCATTTTCATAAATTCAACTAAATGAAGATAGCAAACATGAGTGGAGAGAAGGGAAGTGATGCAAGGATATTATTGATTGGATATGAGGGACAGATATGAGTGAGGAATCATAGTTGGCCCTGGGATAATAAGCCTGGATAGGGTTAATTTCCCCAAACAATTAAGCATTGCTTTACCAGTTGGGAATCAAAGAAACTATTTAGCTTAGTATCATTCTTTTGAAATATGGAATAAGTTTCCCTTGAGGCTTCAGGATTAAGGGTACAACTTCCATCTTCTTGTGACTGATTCCACTCTCTTTCTAGAGATAGAAATTCTCCCAGGGATGTGATCTTGGATAACAGAGTGGGAGAACTTTCTGACAAGAAAACCCCCCAGTGTGTTGTCTAAGGGAGCATATCTACAGGCAGGTCCACCTAGGTTCCATTCCTAGAATGTCAGGTTGCTTGTTTATGAAAAGGATTTGATGCTTCATTAGAGAAAAACTAAGTACAAAATCCAGACACAGATTCATTAATAGCCTCTGCTAAAAGGAGTAAATAAACTAAATGCCAGATTAGTAGCATCTCATAGTCAAATATATGCTAATTCTGGATTTACAAGTCCCCCTGCTTTGGAGCTTATGTTTAACATCTTAAGGAGAGGAGGAGGGGCTGGCAGGTGTGGGGAATCTATTCCAACCAGTAACAACTACCCTAAACTTAGTTTTGGTGATCAGCATAAGGCTCAGAGACCACAAATGACATGCCTGTTGGTCACATATTTAATAACTGTCAGAGACTGGATTTGAACAGTGGACTGACTAATGCCAAGTTTAGTACTTTGCCTCCTTTTTCTATGTTGTCTCTGTATTTTACATATCAGTGGCTATTCAGAGCTGAAGTTGTTACATGTACTAGAAGAGATGGAGCTAAGAATTAGATCTGTGGTTTTGTGGATATTTGGAACACTTTGATGAAGAGATATGCTCAATGAATGCAAGGGGGGGCATCTTCTTTACATTTATAGTCTTGAAAAGTAATCTAGAGCACTGAGACATTGAATGATTTACCCAAACTCACAGAGCCACTAGCTATCAAAAAAACAGTACTTAAAACCTGTGTCTGAGATCAGCTCTGACCCACAAAGTCACATTGTCCCTGAGATTCAGAGAAACAATAGCTTACCTTAGAGTCAGTTAAACGGTAAATAGCAAAGTAGGATTTGAACCTAGGATATCCAGCTCCAAAAGCCAGAACTCCTTCCGTTCTACCATTCTTTCTGCTGTCTCTTGATCTGATTCAAGGGTAGTCATCCTTGATTGAGCCTATCTTCCTCTTGAAGATGAGAATGGGGTATACATCATTGTAAGTATATGGAGTATATCATCCTCTCAGGTCCTTTTAAAAACATGATGCTATTTTCTGGGTAATTCTAGGGCTCAGAGAATCTTTTATGAGGTGGTATTGTAAGTGGAGCTGGAATGGTGCAGTAGAGATCAGAAGATCATGGGATCTGAAATTTAGAACAGATAGGGTCCTTAGAGATTAGTCTAATTGAATTGAATTATAGATAGACAAGTCATAAGATGGCACAGTGGATAGAGCACTGGGCTTGGAATCAAGAAGACCCATGTTCATAAATTCAAATTTTAGCTCGAATACTTACCAGCTGTATGACCCTGGGCAAGTCATTTATCTTTATTGCCTCAGTTTTCTCATCTATAAAATGATCTGGAGAAGAAAATGACAAACTATTCCAGAATCTTTGCCAAGAAAACCTCAAAATGGGGTCACAGCATTGCACCAGATTGAACAACAATTACATAGAGAAACTGAGGTAACTTGCCCTAACAAGTTTTTCCAATAAATAAGTGATATTTCTATGAATTATTACTCAGTCTGTGTTGAAATGAACCCAAATCAGAATGGGGCAAGTCTTTATATTATATTGTCTGTGTTTTAGTGTATTAAAAGGAACCTTCTTCCTCAGACCTTGAAGGGTGGGCTCTTTGGCTGTTAGAGCCCGTTTGCATCTTTGGGCTGAGTGTATCATCTATTTCTGGAGCTCTCACCTTTGGAGAGGGTGTCAATTTCTCATTTGTAGAAGTGGGGCTCTTAAGCTTTTTAATGGGCAATTGCTGCCCTTGTGGATGGAAATCATTATCTTCTTGGAAGAGTTCTAAGATCACTTTGCAATCTCTGTGAAGAGCATAACTGTAAAATAAAACAGGTGAATTCACCCATAACCCCTTTCTCCAAATACTGGAAAACAACTCCCTTGGAAAAATGAAAATGCTTAGATGACTATTGGCCTAGGTACCTGCATACTGCCCTTGACCCTCAGGGCTCAGACACTTTCCAGGGGTCTGGAAAGTTGCCTGTGCCCATATATATCCCTTAATCTCTGCCTAAGACTCCACTTGAAGCAAAGAGATGTGGTTGTATCACAATATATTAATATATCTATTCCTTATTATGATATCCCATACAGATACAGAATTAATATACTATGAGTTTTCTACACATTTCTCTATACGGATTTAATTTAAAAAAAAAACAACAACAACAACAAAAAAAAAACCTTTAAACCTGCCTAAACTGATTTATGTGGGTAATATAGGGAGAGTACTTTGTAGGGTCTGAGATTATGACTCTAATATATTGTCTTTGGATTATTGAATTCTGAGCTAAAACAGTTGTTTATTACCCTCTATCCCCATATATTACATTTCAACGTTAAGATTGCCTGGTGTGTGATTTAGTTTTTTGGTTATTTTTGGTTACAGGAAATTTCAGCAGGTTGAGATCCATGATCTTTGATTTTCTCCTATAACTTCCCAACAATATGAAATTATGATTAAATCATTTTTCAACGGTGCTTTAATTAAATTGCAGAAATGGGACTCAGGGTGTCTGGATAGTAATCCAAATGCTTGGACCTAATACACAGGGGTGGGTACTGAAAACTTTTTTTGAAGTTGGAAGAGATAATGTATTTTGCCAACTTTTTTGTTCCTTTGTCTTTCTGAACACATCTCTAAATTTAACCCAGCATTTTAATAACAATAATAGCAAAAAGCATATCTTCTAAAAGAAGTCTTTCTGGATCTCTATTAATTTTTAATACTTTCCCTTTGTTGATGATCTTCAGTTTTTTTTAGTGTGTATGTATGTGTATAAATATGTATGTGTATGTATTTATATAAATCAATCTATAATCTATGTCTACCCATCCATATTTATCTATTTCTCTATCTATCCATCTATCCATATTTTATTTGTACATAGATTTTTTCCTCCTGTCTCTTCCATTAGATTCTAAGCTTCTTGAGATCAAGGGACTATCTTTTGCCTTTCTTTGAATTCCTAACACTTAGCAGTGCCTGGTATATAGTAGGCATTTAATAAAATTTTGTTGATTGATATAGTCCTTTAAGGTTTGCAAAAATGTTTTGTATGTATTGCCCTCACAGGGCACAGGAGTCCTATGAGGCAGATGCTGTTCTTTGTCAAGTATCCATAAGTTTATGACAATTTGGGGAGAGACACATTGGGGATAGAAAGATCCCATTAGCTAACATTTATATTCCATTTCAAATTCTGTAAAGGGCTTGTACTCACAACAACCCCTTTGGTTTACAGGTATTAATATCCCTGTTTTAAAATGGAGAAACTGAACTCATTGAAACAGGTCCAAGGTCCTGTCTCAGACACTGACAGCTAGTAACTCCCTGATGGCAGAGTTATTGTTCTTGTATCATCCAAAATGTGAGGTAGGGGCGAATAAAGCCAGTGGTCTCCAGATATCTAGCTAGTGTTGGCAGGGTAGCTAGTTGGTTAGGAGGCTTGGCTGACAATGATTGTGCCCCATGTGCTCAGAGTACATATATGAGTGCCCAGAGTCTTGGGGGCAGCACCATTTGAGCCCGTTATAGAAGTTTTTGTCGGGGAAGATGGAAGTCGTTTATAGATAGGGAGAAAAATGTCCTGGGCTTGGCGGCTCAGCTAAGTAGCCCAGGAAATAAGATGCACCAGTCCATAGGTGGTAGGCTGTCAAATGCCTTGATGATTCACAGAAGAGATTTGGTGATGGATCTCCTGACAGTGAGACTGGAGACCTCCAGGAGTGCTAGGCTGAGATAGACACATCGTGATTTTCCTGGCTGTTTGATGCCAAAGGATTGTCATTGCTGGGAAGGAAGACTTTAGCTTTCTCAGGTCAGAAAGTTAGCAAGTTGAAACTTAGTCAAAAGTTTTAGATTCAGAAAGGATCTTTGAAATCCTAAGGTTTTGGTTGTAGACTCAGGAGTCTTGTGTTCAAATCCTACTCATGTTGTTTACTGCCTCTGATCTTGGATCAGTTATTTAACCTTTTTTAACTTCACTTTCTTCATCTGTAAAATGAAGAGGTCAGATGGCCTCTGAAGTCCTTTCCAATAGACACTTCTGATCCTGAGATCCATTTTAACTCATTTTAATAGATATGGAAAGTGAGGATCAGATAGATTCAGTGATTTCTTTAGAGTCACAAAACAAGTAAGAATAAGTCACTCCCACTGAGAGTAAGGCAGGTTAAAAGTTTGTTGATAATCTTGATAACAATAACTCTGATTAAGAAGTTACTCCTGGAGGAAGAGGAGTGTATAGTGTACTTAAAAGAGCAATGCTCTTTGGAATTAGAAGTTCTGGGTTTCTTGAAATTTAACAAACATTTGGCACCTGTCATGTTCAAGGGATCTTGATACTAGGGATCTAGGGATACTGTTCTAGGGATACAAGGGATAAAAAGGGATATGACAGCAGCCTTTCTCTCAAGCACCTTATCAACTAATATGGGGAAATGGCATGTATACAAATAGCATTGAGGCAAGAGGAAATATAATTCCCATAGATGTCTAGGCTAGAAACTAGGAGAAATTGGAGGAGGAAGCTATAGCTTGCTCACTTGGGGTGAAAGGAGATCAAAAAGTCTCCCAGAGGAAGTAAAAAGTGAGTTGAGATTTTCAATTGTTTTAAATATGTGTATGAACCACTGTAAACAAGGTTGGGTTATTAGCACAACTCAGGGTAATTCTTTCATTAGTTCTTTTTCCTTTAAAAATGTAGGGATCATCTGTTGAGTAACCAAAAACTTGTCAGACTTTAAGGGGATATGGAGAGCAGTTCTTAGGATAATACTGAATATTCTGGGCTTGCGGCTGGGAAATAATTTTCTATGTCCTTTAGTGCTGCTAATACTAGTTCCCATCCACATGAGAAGTGCATTAAATTTTGATTAAGAATATAAGTCTCAGAGGATATATATTAAATTCTCAATTTTTTATGCATGAACTAATTAACTTTAGAATTTTCTGGGGTCAAATTTCTTAAGCCCAGACTAGGTCTAAACTCTCTGTGTGACCTTAGATAAATGACTTTCCTGTGTGTGTGTGTGTGTGTGTGTGTGTGTGTGTGTGTGTGTGTGTATGTGTGTGTGTGTGTGTGTGTGTGTGTGAGAGAGAGAGAGAGAGAGAGAGAGAGAGAGATAAATAGAAAGACAGAGAGACACAGAGAGACAGAGAGACAGAGACAGAGAGACAATAAGAAAGAATAAGAGAGAATTAGAGAGAGAGAGAGAGAGAGAGAGAGAGAGAGAGCGCGCAGTCATGAACCTTAATTTTCTCATTTGTAAGACAGGAATCAGAATGAATGATGGTGAAGGACCTTTTCTGATCTAATTGAAAAACCTGGCTTTTTCCCAGCAGGTTTTTGGACCTCTTCCTCCAACTGACAGTAATCTCTGACATTGAAATACTTGAAAGATTTGCAAAGTATTGTCAATTCTAAGTTCAGTACAAAGAAAACCAGAAGTACAAAAAAATAAAAAAGCACCCCCCAAAACAAAACAAAACAGAAAACCAGAATTAAATATTTAATATGGACAGTACACAGATATGTGTACTGAGACATCAGTACCGAAATATGAGTGTTCATTGGTATCAGCTTACAGAACAAAGACTATCTTTAAAGACTAAAGATACAAGATGGGGAACAAAGGAACAATTTAGGGGAGGGAAGTTCTTAGAATAGAGGAATGGAGGAAACCAGGAAGTAGGACTTTGGTGCAGTTAAGCAATCCTAGGATCAGTTTAGGCCACTTTAAGGTGTTAAGATTCTGTCAGGTGACAAACCCAGAGGCATCTGAGTAAGAGCAAAACTGATTCACAATTCTCTTTGGTGATTGGTCAGCCTGGGTCTTTCTCTAGAAATGGGGTTTTACCAAAACTACAGCAAAATTCACCATATGTTTTGCAATATTTTCCATATGTTATCTCAGGTGAGTCTCATGATAATCCTTGGAAATGGGAGGTGTTCCAGGTTTTAATAAACCCTATTAATATATGGAAAGTCTCTACAAAGTCACTGAGACTGGTTGATGTCACAGGTAAAAAAAAACTAATACAGATCTTCCTGATTCCAACTCTAGCATTCTCAACTGCCCCCCCTCCCATCACACATGAATTACAGAATATTTTTAAATAAACTAAGCAAAGTGCAATATCCCAAATACAACAGTAGGAGCTCTAGTACTGAACAATTTTTGTCTTTGAATCTTCAGCAGCTAACAGGTCACCTTTAAATATGATTGTATTTATTATTTATTTAAGTCTTAATCTTTGAGTTTATCTGCATAGGAAACTTCTGGTGGAAGACAGCCCTCCCATTCCATTTGACTCTGCCCAAAATATTTTGGTAACTCTTAAGCTGTTAATAATTTTTGATAATTGCATGGAGTTTTTTTTAAAAGTATAAGTGGCTTACTTCTGGCCTCATAGTCAATATATATCAAAAGCAAGATCTGAACCTAACTTTTTACATCTTCAAGATCAGTTCTCTGTATCAAGCTTTTTTTTTCAAATCAATGTTTATAGAATTTAATTTCTGAATTATTTTACTGCTCATTCTCCTCTCCTTTCCTGATTAGTATAGATAGTCAAAAAGTGATTATCATTTGTTCCTGAGTTAAAGGCTAAAGAGACATTTCTGCCAGAGAATTTTTTCCTCATACTTTCCCTTCCCTAGATAAAAGTAGCTCAAGTTCTTGGACTTCTGACTATTTGTGACATTGTGAATCATAATGATACATAGGGTTTTCTGGACAAAGATACTGAAGTAGTTCACCATTTCCTTCCCCAGTGGATCAAGACAAACAGAGATTAAGTTACTTGTCTGGAATAACAGAGCTAGTAAATGTCAGAGGCTGGATTCAAACTCAGGTCTTCAGAACAATAAGCCCAGCTCTCTATCTATTGAGCCATTTCCCCACTTCCACTTGGGTTACTTAAAAGCAACACTAATAAAGTGAGGCTCTCTGAATGAATCTCTCATGGGTTGAGGAAGCTAGTTACAGGAATATCTCCTCTGCTGTTTACCTTGTAAAGAAACCATTCGAAGTGAATGTGGCATGTATATTGGATGAAGGTCATAGTTCCATATGAAATGTGATTATATGTCTACTTTAATCCTCACCAGGTGATACTTTTAACTGGAGTATTCTGGCCTACTCACAAAATATTTGGATCAAAGTCATCTACAGATAGACATACCGGACCTGAGAGCCACTAAGAAGAAAATGCTCATGACTATGGAAGCAATAACCATAATAAAGGCTAGAATTTGTCAGGGAGCAGACATCTTTCCAAGATTTTATACTTCAGAAAAGCCATATTAAAAGTATACAAGTTAATATTGAGGTTTGTTTTAGTACTTTAGAGTAATTCAATTTTAATAAGGTCTTATCCCACTCTGACCTATTTTAGAAATAAATAGAACAAAATGAAATGTGGGACCTCAATCAATGAATGAAGAAGCATTTATTAAGTCCTCATTATATGTCAGGCACTGAGGTAAAGCATTAGAGATATATTTCAAAAAGAGACAGCTTCCTACCTACTTTACTTGGTGTGTGGTTGAACTTGGACAGATTACTCAATCTCTCTGTGCCTCAGTTTCCTCCCTTATAAAAGAAGAATCTGAATCAGATAATCTAGATGTCTCTAGCACTCAATCCTATGGTCCTTTGTTCCTCTTGGTCTCTGCAAGCCATAAAGTTATATATAAACATTAGCTTATTCTTCCTATTATAATTATTATTACCATATTGCTTTCCATTTATTGGAAAGTTGCTTTGATCCTATTCTGTTTCTGTAGTAGAGAGACAAGTGGAGAGAGAAGAGTCAAGATATCCACAGTCTTATTTTGACTTACTGAATCAATTGTGAGGGTCTTGTTGATCACTATACCTCTTTGTGCTTCACTTTCCTAATTTGCAAAAACGATTCTATTTCCATGAACTACAACATAAGCAGTTATTATTACTACAAAAGAAGGGAGCAGTATTTGATTTTTGGTCCAATATTTGTCTGTTTAACCCCTTAAGTTGAATTTATACTCAACATTAGGTTTATCAGAAGCTAATTACTCAGTAGATAGATTCTCTAGTTCTTTCTCCTAAAGCTAATCTCCCAGTCATTTTGTTGTTTACTTAACACTCCTCCTTTAAAGCCCCACTCAGATGCTATTTTCTCCTCCATTGAGGCTTTCTCTGATCCTTCTTCTGGATAATGACTTTCTTCCTAATTCATGTAGCATTTCATTTTGTATCTTGTTACTGCACTTAGCATGCATTACCATATATAATATAGTTATATCATGTCTTTATTTTTCTCTTTCTCTCTTTTTCTGTTATGTATTTTATTTCTTTACTTACCAGATTAGAAACTTCAAAAGACAACAGTTTTGCGATTAAAAAAAGATCATCAGTTTTGGAATCAGGTGAACATGATTTCAGATCTTGGTTCTATTGTCTGTGTGACCATAGTCAATTAATTTAATCCTAAATGATTGTTCCAGGACAGCCTCAGGTTCCTAATCTGTAAATGGAAAGTTTGGGTTAGATCAGAGGTCTTTGGATAGAGTTCAGTGGTCCAGAAACTTGGAGTAGAAAAAAGAATTATATCCTTATTTTCACTAACCTCTAACTGAAATTTAACAGTTCCCAACATTATTTAAAGCCATCATTATTCCTAGATATTTGAAAGGGATTCATAACACACACACACACAAAAATGGTTAAGAAACTTTGCCCTGGGTTACGTCTTAAGAACTTTTCTGCTTTTTGACTCCTATGATCTTGGGAGAATATGGATTCCTTTCCTCTAAACTTTTGTCTCTCAAGTCTTAGGCACCTAATAAATGCCTATTGAATGAATGAAGATCTTCTCGGGAATAAAAAAAGAGGTTAACTCACAGCAATCTATGTTTCCCCCTTAACAAATATGATTTTAAAACAGCATAGTTATGGAAAGAGATTGAAGTAGATTGAGTTTGGGAGATAGTAAATGGATTTTATTTATTTATGGCTTTCCCCAGTTTCCCTTAAGAGTCAATTGTCTATTGGGAGTTGGCTGTTGGTTAAATCCCTAGTTACCCTCAGATGAAATTTATTTGCTTTTTGCTTTCTCCCAGGATCTGTCTTCCCAAAGCTTTGATATATGTATAATTTATTTTTGACTTAGCATATATATGGCTCCACATGCCAGCAAGTGCTTATACATTAGAATAGAGGATTTCCTTTTCTTGCAGTTCAAATCTCAATGCAACAAAGGCCTCTCCTTTGAAATGCCAATTGAATCCATACATATTCAGTATAATCATGTGAGATAGTATAATATTAACCATCTAGCTTTACAGGTCAACCCTACAAATTTGCTTCTTCTAGATATTTTGGTAGCCTAGAAATCATTCCATAAAATATATTCCTTATGTTCCTTGGATTTTATTAAAGTATAAAAACATACTTAGCCCATGATACACATGGGCATGCTTATGGAATCACATTGTAAATTAACAAAGGTCCTTGATGGTTGACACAAGTCCATTCCAGTGGGCGTGGGGACATAAATTAATGTTTTCACTGGATATTATAACATTAATTTGAGAATTTTTAAAAAACTAATTGCATATATAATGTTGTCATTCAGCCCAATGATTTCAACTTAATAGATTCTTCCCTTTTGAAAAGGGATGGATTTCACAACTGTCTAGTTTTAACGAGAGATATAATCACATTGAGCCTGGTATGATTTGAAGAAGACTCAGATTTGAACATTTTAATTTCCTTTTACCAGTGCTTATCATATTTTAAATAATAAAAAGAGCATTAATATCCCTCCTCAGCTTGCTTTCAGTTTGGAAAATCTCAGATGGCATGCAGCTTCACAGCACACTGACAACATTAGGCTTAGTACTTCCAGAGAGGAAATGTTTTCATGGTTGATGTCCATTTCAACAGTGTATTCTAAAGTGGATTTCCCCTCACCCATAAACATATTTTCTTTTAGTTGAAGTGACTATTTAATTCAATCTCCACTAATCAATAACATATAAAACATTTTTTTTATTCTGATCTAAAACAATCAACCAATTAACAAGCATGAAAATAACATTTTAAGTGGACATCTAAGTGATATAGTGGAGAGAATTCCAGGCTGGAAGTCAGAATGACATGCGTTCAAATCTGGCCTCAGACACTTACTAGTCAGTACATAGTCCTGTTTGCCTCAGTTTCCTCATTTGTAAAATGAGCTGGAGAAGAAAATTATAAAATCTCTTCAGCATCTTTGCCAAGAAAACCCTAATGAAAGTCATGTATGACTGAAACACCTCAATACCAATATTTTAGCACTTAGCCTTATTTACCTCAGTTTCTCCATCTGTAAAATGAGGTGAAGAAGGAAATGGCAAAACCTCTTCAGTATCTTTGTTATGAAAATCCTAATGAAAGTCATGTATGGCTGAAACAACTCAACAACAATATTCAAGTCACGGTGCTAAAGGGATTCAAAGAAAGAGTGAAAAAAACATCCACTTTCCTCAAGAAGCTTCTGCTGTATTAGGCTTAGAGCTAGGGCTATAAAGATATAAATTCCTAAATCATGCCAAATAATAGAAATTGATTTGAGGTTACAGAATCTAGGGTATAAATGTCAATTTTTCCACTTGCTTCTGGTGTGTGACACTAGGTGTCACTTCTCCTTCCTGACTCTCAATATTCTTTTCTGTAAAATGATGTCTAAAACATCAGACTAAGGGGCTTCTGAGGTCCCATCTAGCTGTAGATGTACAATTCTATGACTTGTCTGAATTTCAATTTCCTCAACTGTCAAATAAAAGGAAAAGGTAGAGTAGACTCCTCCCTTTCGGTACCACTGGCCCCTCTCTTCTTCTTTTTCTCAATGACTTTACACTTTAATTTTGGTATTTTCCCAAGTGGGTATTTAAAAAAAAATCTTGCCTCCTTTCAGTAAAAACTATCAAAATTGTGGTACATCCTTTCTGGGCAAGAAGCCCAGAAGAGCAAATATTCAGACATAGATTATGTAGCAATGCACATATTGTCTGTTGCTGGGACGAGTGACTGGGCACCTTGAAAAAAAAGTCTGGAGATGGTGTAGCATCAGATTAAACATAGGATAAACATACCGTGAATGGAATGCAAGTTTCCTGATGTCAGGCAGTTTTGTGTTTTTGTTTTTGTATTTCCAGCTCCTTGCACATGACAGTCATTAATAAGTACTTATTGAATTGAATTTATTGGGGTAAACTTAAGTTCTTGGATCCAAGTTGCCCCCATATAGTCTAGCACCATACAAAAAGAAATTAGAAGTGTGCAACCAGGATTCCTTTCCTTTTTACCTGAAATAGATCCATTTTACTTCCTTCTAGCTTTAATTATCTTTCAAATAAAAACTTCCTTTCTTCTCCCCACCCCCCCTCTCTCTTTCTCTCTCTCTCTCTCTCTCTCTCTCTCTCTCTCTCTTTCTCTCTTTCTCTCTCTCTCTCTCTCTCTCTCTCTCTCTCTCTCTCTCTCTCTCTCTCTCTCTCTCTCTCTCTCTCTCTCTTTCTCTCTCTCTCTGTACCCCCTCTCTCTCTTTCCCTCCTTCCCTCCCTCCCTCCCTCCCCTCCTCTCCATTAAGAAAATGTTCCAAAACAATGGAGAATCTGCCCTTAAGAGTAAGTGCCTGAAAAT
Source organism: Sminthopsis crassicaudata (assembly GCF_048593235.1). Taxonomy (NCBI): domain Eukaryota; kingdom Metazoa; phylum Chordata; class Mammalia; order Dasyuromorphia; family Dasyuridae; genus Sminthopsis; species Sminthopsis crassicaudata. The sequence continues at coordinate 652,441,327 of NC_133618.1, forward strand.
TTCTCTTTAACTTATAGAAATATAGGCCTGCTCATCCTCCAGGGTTAAAATGAAAGGCACAATTCTGCCTATTTTATGTTTGAAGTTTTAACATAAAATTTTGAGAGTGCTATGCCTTAAAGTGAGAAACATATGCATGGATTTTATAGGACTTGTCTATCACCTAACTTTTTGAGATCTTAAAGCTAAGAGAAACTGACTTAAAGTGATCTAATCTAACCCTTAATTTTTACAAGCCAGGGGACCTGGGGTTAAGTGACTGGTCCAAGGTCATAATCAAATTAGGGGAAAGGACTCCTGGCTCACAATCCAGTTATTTCTACTGTCTTTATTCAAACTCCTCAGAAAACTCAGATCATTAAGGGAGCTAAATTCTCCCAAACTAATAAAGTGAACTCAAGTTACCAGATTAGCTTTTTCTGCAGCTTTCCTGTACCAGAATGAGCAATGTTGATGGCCATTTGCTAGTGAAATTGCAGTCTCTCTAGCTAAGCTATAGCTTTGATTTTGGTTTCTCCAGGAAGCAAACATTTATCAGATATATAATATGATCAAGGACTGGATATATAAAAATAAAACAGAAGGGTCCCTTGCCTTCAGGGAACTTATATCCCAATGGGGGAGATAATATGTACTTATGTGGGCATGTAACTTTCTCTCTCTCTCTCTCTCTCTCTCTCTCTCTCTCTCTCTCTCTCTCTCTCTCTCTCTGTCTCTCTGTCTCTGTCTCTGTCTCTGTCTCTGTCTCTGTCTCTGTCTCTCTCTCTCTCTCTCTCTCTCTCTCTCTCTCTCTATATATATATATATATATATATATATGTATGTATGTATATATAAAACAGTTATAAAACAGTCCCCACTGTTGTACCTTCCTGATAAAACTGAAGGTTAGGATTTTAGGATGTCAGTGACTCTTGGAGATCATATGGTTCAGACCTGTCATTTTACAAATAAAGGGGTTCAGAGTGGCACAGTAACTTGACCCAAATAGTCAATGTCAGACCCAGGCCTTTTGCCTTAAACCTTTTTATAGTCATGATGCTAGTCAGTGAGTTATCACCTTGTACAGGCTTTTCTGAAAGCTTGCTAAGCTAGAAATTGACACTTAGGTTGGCCATGCTGAAAAGAAAAGACTTATTGATGGTGGACTATGGGCTTGTCTCTCCTTTTTTCATCAGCTTCATCCAGGGACAGTCATTTTAACAACTAGTATCTATACGACAGAGAGTCAGGGCAGAGGAAATTCAAAGTTGTTATACTAAGTTTTTGGTGAGAAATAAGGATGTTGCAGGTTGAAGATGATTGCTAAGGGAATTATTTAGAAGGCCCACATGATGTGTGAAATTTAATTCAATTCAGCCTAATTCAATAAATATTCATTAATTTATAAAGAAGGTACTTTTGAAGATACAAAGTTAAAGTATTCCCTGGAGTTCAAGGTAATTTTCTTCTACTGGGGAATACAACAATTTTACAAGTAAATAAAAGTAATTTAAAGGTAATAATAATAGTATTATAATAGCTATAATTCATGTAATGCTTTGAGGTTTGCAAAATACTTTACAAATAATCTGTCATTTAATACTCACAGCATCCCTATGGTTATTGTAGGTAGATTATTATATTATTATCTTTTAGGTGAGTAAATGGAAACATCCAGAGGGAAGTGACTTTCTGAGAGTCACACAACAAATAAGTGTTTGAGGAAAATTTGAATTCACCTCCTTTATTCCCAGTTTAGTGTTCTAGCTATTCTACCACAGCTGTCTAGGATGAGAAGATGCTAATAATGCCGGGGATCAGAAAAGATATCTGGAGGGGGTAGCATTGCAACTGTGCTTTAAAGGAATATAAGAGTTCCAATTGCATTTCAGATTTGGGGGGCTACTTGTGAATCAAAAGGCAAGTTTTTATTTAGGGTCAGATGTATGGCGGAAAGAATTTCACATAACTCAGTTATGTGAGGCAGAGTGGAGGTAGGTGATATAGTGGATAGAGGTCAGGTCTGGACTTAGGAAGATTCATCTTCTCCAGTTCAAATCTGGTCTCAGACGCTTACCAGCTGGGTAAGTCACTTAACCCTGTTTGTCTCAGTTTCCTCATATGTAAAAATGATCTGAAGTACAAAAGGACAAATCAAAACCCTGAACAGTATCACTAAGAGTCAGACCCTGACTGAAGAAGAGATGTATGTTGGGAGATAAGGAGATAAAGGAAGACTAAGTAAATAAATATTCTTCAGAAGAGTCTTTTGCTCAGTTTCTCTAGTCATTGTCAGTATTGATGGATGTATTGTTCTACCTGCTCCCTTAAGTTTAGGTAAGATGTTAATGATAGTAGTGAATGATGGAGCTTTTGAAAACAGAAACCAGTAGAAAAAAGACAGCATTTTTCTTCTTTAATCTTGGTGTAGCCAATGCAGAGTTGATCTTGAAGCCAGAAAAACCTGAATTCAAGTTCCACTTCTTACATATACTATCTGTACAACTTTAGGCATATTGCAACCTCAGCTTTCTAAGACTGTAAGTTTCGGAGAAGGTACCAATCTCCTTTAGTTTAGAATTTCTTCATCTAGTACTTTTTTAAACTAATAAAATTATTATCCCTATTCTTTGCTTTTAAGGACCAGCCTTAATTCTAATTATTCTGCAAGGACGTGTATAGCTCCTCCACCCTCCATTCTAAATTCTCAGCCCTCTTATTATACTTATAATCAAAATCAGAGATAACTCACACCATTTAGCCCCCAATTATTGCCAGATATCATTTACATGATTTAACCAGATTTAAGAATCGAGAAAGAGCTATCAATCTGTCAATCCTTTCCGTGTCCGGGCCTAGTGAGGTTTCCTGTGAATGGAGGGTGAAATCATTAACCACGAGGTGGTATTATTAGCCATGATCCTGACTATGTTCAGCAAACTGTCCTGGGACATTCTGCTTTCATGTTTATCTGCCCAGCTTTGTGATTTTTTTTTTTTATGAGTTTTTGCATCTCAATTCTGATTCTTTCTGTAGGCCAATGCCTACCTATTATTTAGAGCAGTGTGGACTATTGGGGAATTAGCTAATCAGAAATGAGCTCTTTAAACTTTGCTGACAAACCTAAGCTTCTCTTTAAACTTTCTCTAATTCTTGAAACCTATTCAAATGAGTGTGATATAATGGAATCAACCTCTCACAGAAGTAAATGAATATACTTAATTGCGTGTAATTTTTTACTTTTGGTTTAGAAACAACAAATAAATAGTACCTAATAATAAAATAATATATCCTATCATTTCTATTGAAGTTCTGTGAAGCATGTTTTCTCCTTGAGATTAGAAAGTCCAAAATGATACAGAAGCTGATTTGAACCCAAGGAATTTTGGAGATAAATAAAATTCACTATTTAAAAAAAACCAAGTAGGTATAAAAACCTCTGATTCCATTAAAATTAGTCATCAGGTATAGGCTCACAGACCCTGCAGAACCTTTGAATCAGGGACCTCATGGTCTTCTCTCATAAAGATATGAATTTGAAAGAAAGTAGACATTCTGGTACTTTTCTCTGCTTTGGCTGTTCTGTCACTGGTAGAGACTATTAGCTTTACTGGGTAGGTTTATTTTCATAGCTGAACCAGGTTGAACCAATATTTTCATATTTGAACCCAATTGATGGCTCCAGAAAGGGGAAAGCCTATTCCAGCTTCGATGTTGTTCTTGTATCTTTCATTCTTTTGACTTTGACTGGGGTCTATTCTGCAGTGACCATGACATTTCTTAGGGATTTCTTCTTTTAGTAACCAAGTCATTCCAGGAATGGGATCAGGGAAAGAGGAGAGGATTATTTAATCAGTCAAAGAAGATCAATTCAACATTTATTGCATATCTACTTTGTGATACATCTTCATTGACTTTGGAGTCAGAGAACTTGAATTTAAATCTTGGTTCTTATAGTTTCTCTGTGATCTTGGGCAAGCCACCCAACTTTTCTGAAACTCAATTTCATTAATGGAAAATGAAGGGTTCAGTTGGATTAGGTCTTAAGGTCCTCTTTGGCATTAAATGTTATGGTTTCCAAATAACTTTAACATTTATCAGCTTCAGTTTCCTCATCTGTAAAAAATAAATCAAATATGGAAGTTTGACACTGTGAGTACTTTTTTATTTTTATATATTTGTATACTTTATTTTAACCAAATAACAAGAGAAAAAACAGCAAAATCAATTAATATATTGAAAAAGTCTGAATACTTGTATATTGTATCATTCCAATGGATCTTCTACCTCTCCACAGGAGTACAATGTCGGCATATTTTCATAATGGGGCCATGTTTATCCTTTACATTTTTTTAGCATTTACTTTGAATTATTTTGTAGTTGTTCTTTCCATTTACATTGTTGTCATCACTGTGTGTATTATTTTTTTTTAGCTCTGTCTACTTCACTCAGCATCTGATTGTTTACTTCTTTCCATGATTCTCTGCATTCATCATATGCATCATTTCTTACAGCACAGTAATATTCCATTACATTCATGTACCACAACTTGTTTAGCCATTCTCCAAATGATGGACTATTTTTGTTTGTTTCCATTTCCTTGCTATTACAACATTGCCATTACAAATATTTTAACTTAAACTTCTTTTATTAAGGGACTATGGCTTCTACTTTTATTTCCTATTAAGCATTTAATGATGAAGATGATAGTGATTATGATTATGATGATGAAGATAACATACATTTTATAGGCACAAATGACTTTACATAGATTATTTCATTTGATGCTCAAAACAACCCTGTGAAGTAGGCATTATTATTATTCTTATTTTGGATAGGGAATTTTGAGCTAAGTGACTTGTCTGTAACTAAAATAGCTAATAAATATCACTTAGAGACAAACTTGAACTAGGATCCTCTTGACCCCTATCTCACACTCTGTTCTGAGTATCATGTTGTCTCTCTAAATGCAGTATGATGTTGATTGAATTGCTTTTATTCTCAGAGTTTGTTTAGTATATAAATAGTCTTGGAGGTCCCCATAGTAACTTGATTTAAACAGATACTTGTCCTGCTCTCAAATTATAACTTAATTCCTTCTACTTTATTAAATCTTTTCAAATCTAGATATCTTGCCACACTTGAAGATATCTCTGAAAAAAAAGTCATTTGACTGACAAAAGACTTTCTATCAATTGGATTCATAAAATCTTAAAGAATTACATATAATTCTGCTTTTGTAGCCAAAGTACAAAGTATTAGATATCTTTGAGACACAAAGAAGGGAAACATTACTTATTCCATGGAATCATATTTTGCAGCTTTGTTTTCACTCTTCATGCTAGCTCTCTGTGCCAAATATTTAGAACTATAATTTTACCTTTAAGTTTTTTATTGGCACAAATATTTTTTTGTGATCGCATTGGGCAAAAAGTAAGGATCCTATTGAGAAGACTATTGACATTCAAGAGCTTTCTGCCTTTGCATTAGACTGCATGTAACTTGAGAGAAGGTTTTGTATCAACATTTTTTTTTTCTCCTTCAGTGCTAGCATAGTACTTTGTATAGAATAGGTGCTTAATAAATGTTTGTGGTGTTATAGTTTATTGACATGTCTCCCTATTAAATACAACATGTCAGAGAAACAGCACAAGTTTCATCTTTCCATTCTCCTTTCGTTGTTGGGAACTGAGATTAACATTGTTTTCAGTGAACCACTTTATTTTTAAGTGACTTTCAAGAGTCAAGAATCCTTACTAATAGAGCTTGATCTAATTTCTACCTAATTTAGGCTGTAAATTCCACCCCCAAATGAGAAGTTTGTGTTATGCCCATAAATCTTTTCTTAACTTTTTTCCAGGTAAGTCTAGAGAGGCTGGATGGCCAGTTTTGTGATATGTTATAGTGAGGCTATCATCTGAGTTTAGCTTGAACTAGATAGCTGATGTTGATGTCCTTTGTACTATTTTAATTTCTATGATTTTGTGATTAAAAGGCTTTCTTCTCCTTCTCCCTACCACTCCCTCAACTCCCTCAACAAATGAATAAAAGTCTGCTTTTTTGAATGTATCTGACATATTCATGCTTAGTGGAAAAATGACGGATTTGATTTATTAAATGTTATAATCCTTAAGGCAAACAGCTGTATTGTGCTTTAGCCCAAAGCAATGGATTCCAAATTGTAGAATTATTGGGTCTTAGAGAGTCTTCCTGGATAGAAAACCCACTGGCAGTGCTGGAAATGAACATAATTTTATAGGTTCTCTCTTGCCAGCCATTCTCTCATCTTTTCCCAGTCGATAGATGTTTCAGTTTAAACTATGAGCTTAGATTTCAGCAAGGCCAGATGTGTCTCCTTTTTGGGTCTTTTTGACCTAGTTTTGTCACCTTGATGTTTTGCTAGCTCTCAACAGAAAGAATAGAAATCCTGGAAGACTAGAAATCCTGGTCTGAAGAATCAGAGAAAAGCATTTAGAACATAGGTTCTTCACATAGAGCTTTACCAGCTATGTGAAGAAAAGTGGTGGATAGGCAACTTCTGACCACTCCTGTACAGAAACCAGGAAATCTTGTGTCAAGATGTGCCTTTACCTGGGGTGATTACATCATGCATCCAAATTACATATGTTCACCTTATATGTACACCCTCTAGTTATCACCACCAGCCATGGCTAACTAACAGGTCACCCAGTTTCCACTTGCAGTTCTGTGATAAGCTTTTTTCAAAGGTATAATGAGAATAGCAAGTTAGGATTCAAGTCTCATTTCTGAGCTTACTATCTTGTATTTCCTTGTATGTGACTTCATTTTTCTTATATGTGAAATGAGGGGTTTAAACTAGATGCTCTCTGAAATTCCTGTCACTTCTAAATCTATGATCCTTTGATAATTACATAGCTGGTAAATAGTCTGATTCCCATTTGATTCTAGTCATTTAAATCGAGGTAGTATTAAACGCTAACTGTTCAATGTGTCTTGTCATGTCTGCCTTGATTTGTTTGTACCTGACTCTAAGGTCAATGATATCTGCCTTGATTACTGTATTTGTTACTGGCTTTAAAGTCAAAGTCAAAGATGGTGTATTTTTATTGAACTTATGGTCCCGTTTTCCCATAAATGCAGAATTAAGAAGTGACTTGACAGAAAGCTAATTAAAAAAAAAAAAAGTTTTGGTCTTAGATTTCTGATTAATTGCTAGGTGCATTCTTTCATGAAATGTGGATATGGTAGTGGAGCTGTAAGACTTTTCTTAGATTTTCTTTTATCCTTATGTATTCATAGCATCTCATCCTGATGCTTTCTCTTTTTAGTATATCCAGTTATTAAACAGAAAGGTAAAGCCAGAAGCTTGTAATGATATGAGTGTATCAGTAAACTCAGATTAACATCTATTGTCACTTTGTTTAAGATTCCATTAGCTGTTTCACATCCAAAGTTGTACACGAAATGCCTCTTACATCATTTATGGTAGCCTCAGAATTGTGAAATGAATAGAGAAGGACTGATAATATTAGTTGGAGTCATGGGTAGGTCAGGGAACCAAGCAGCATGGCCCTGGGCTTTGTTCTTTTTGACACTGATTTCCTATGTGACCTTCTGGGTTGCCATTCTTCTCTCTTCTGCCTTTGGAAGACAGAGTAAATAAGTATTATTTGTAAAGTACTTTGAGATTCTCCAATGAAAGGTACTAGTTAAATGCAAAGGATTATTATTAATTTGTTCAGCCTTGCTTTGTGGATTTATTTATTTTTTTTACAAGAGATTTTGATGCCATGACAACATTTTCCTCTCAAATGTCAACCTCTCCCCCTAGTTAATTTCTAAGAAAAGCAGGTTATGACCTCAACAGTGGATTAAGTGCTTTAATTTATCATATGGAGACTTTTCTAATTGGTATTCTAATGAATTGGGTTATTAAAATGATAAAACACTATACTCCAATATTTCTCCTTCCTTAAGATATTTAAATGGTTGTTGGTTGAATGAATATTCCAAAACAGTTAAATATTCCTAATATTTCTAATTTCTAAATATTCTAATATTCCTATATTCAGATCTAACAGTCCTATTTAAATGCTATAGTTAGCAAAGTGTTAACACTTTCAGAAAAGATGCTGTATATCATCCTTGCTCCATTGCATCTGGAATTCACTTTGTCCCTATTCATCTTCAAGGTTCTTCAGGCATTTCCATTAGCTGGGAGGGAGACATCATTTTATGGGAATTCCAATAACAAATTTGCATTGTAATATGTTGTGTACCTTCTCAATTAGCTTTGCTTCAGAGCACGGAGCACTAGAGAGTTGTCAAATAGGAGCAAAAATATATTTTTTCTTCCTTTCAGTAGTTATGCTTTTATGGCTTTTTTAGCTTACAGTTGTTTTTTTTCTCGAGTACCAAGATAATTCCTTTTGGAAAAAAATATATGAATTCAGGAACAATAGTCTTTTGACTTTGATAATTCCCAAACTTATAGACCAAATCATAGATGTGAAGTTACTTTAAAGGTCTCAGATTAGCAGAGATAACCTTGTGATTCTTGCATCCTGGTAGTTCTTGAAGTAGAATTAATAAACCCTAGTTGGTAAAAAACCACATGGATGTGCTGGAATCTAGTCTGTTGGCTTGAGAAAGAAAAAAATATACTGTTATGGGATCAGAGATTTGGAACTGGAAAGATCCAAACTCCTCTTTCTACAAATGAGAAGACTATTGCCCAAAAGGTCACACAGTTATTAAGTGGCCAGAATTCTAAACCAAGGGCTCTGATGCAAAGTCCAGTGTGATTTTTCATTATGGATCCTTCAAGGAATTTGAGAATTATTGAATTTTACATTTAATTAGTATTAAACACAGTGGCTGATCCAGAGTAAGCACTTTATAAAAGCTTGTTCTCTTGACTTGATTCTGATCATAGATGGTCTTATTGTACAGTGTCGTTGATCTCATTCTAATTTTTCACCCAATCTTAAGGCCCAGATATCCAATTTGCTTCCTAGATGTGTCAACCCTGATGTCTTCTTAGAATGTCAACATCAACATGGTCCCTGGATTCTAAGAATCATGGAGTCCAACCTGTACCTAAGCAAGAATATGCTTTACCTCTGATGTAGCTAGTAGGCATTCAGCTGTTGTTTGAAGATTTCCACTAAAGTGACCTTACTATGACAAAAGGCAGATCTCTTTTTTTTAAATTTTATAATTATATATTTTTTGACAGTACATATGCATGGGTAATTTTTTTTTAACATTATCCCTTGTATTCACTTCTTTTCCAAATTTTCCCCTCCCTCCCTCTACTCCCTCCCCTAGATGACAGGCAAACCCATACTTGTTAAATGTGTTATAGTATATCCTAGATACAATATATATGTATAAAACCAAATTTCTTGTTGCACGCTAAGAATTGGATTCTGAAGGTAAAAGTAACCTGGGGAAAAAGACAACAGTGCAAACAGTTTACACTCAATTCCCAGTATTCCTTCTCTGGGTGTAGCTGTTTCTATCCATCATTGATCAACTGGAACTGAATTAGATCTTCTCTATGTTGAAGATATCCACTTCCATCAGAATACCTCTTCATACAGTATCGTTGTTGAAGTGTATAATGATCTCCTGGTTCTGCTCATTTCACTCAGCATCAGTTCATGTAAGTCTCTCCAAGCCTCTCTGTATTCATCCTGCTGGTCATTTCTTACAGAGCAATAATATTCCATTACATTCATATACCATAATTTACCCAACCATTCTCCAATTGATGGGCATTCATTCATTTTCCAGTTTCTAGCCACTACAAAAAGGGCTGCCACAAACATTTTGGCACATTCTCTTCTTTATTATTTCTTTGGGATATAAACCCAGTGGAGGCACTGCTGGATCAAAGGGTATGCACATTTTGATAACTTTTTAGGCATAGTTCCAAATTGTTCTCCAGAATGGTTGGATTCTTTCACAACTCCACCAACAATGCATCAGTGTTGCAGTTTTCCCACATCCCCTCCAACATTCATCATTATTTTTTCCTGTCATCGTAGCTAATCTGATATGTATGTAGTGGTATCTCAGAGTTGTCTTAATTTGCATTTCTCTGATCAATAGTCATTTTTAACACTCTTTTATATGAGTGGAAATAGTTTCAATTTCATCATCTGAAAATTGTCTGTTCATATCCTTTGACCATTTATCAATTGGAGAATGGTTTGATTTCTTATAAATTAGAGTCAGTTCTTTATATATTTTGGAAATGAGGCCTTTGTCAGATCCTTTAACTGTAAAAATATTTTCCCAATTTGTTACTTCCCTTCTAATCTTGTTTGCATCAGTTTTATTTGTATAAAAGCTTTTTAATTTGATGTAATGAAAATCTTCTATTTTGTGATCAATAATGATCTCTAGTTCTCCTTTGGTCATAAATTTCTTCTTCCTCCACAAGTCTGAGAGATAAACTATCCTATGTTCCTCTAATTTATTTATGATCTCGTTCTTTATGCCTAAATCATGGACCCATCTTGATCTTATCTTGGTATATTGTGTTAAGTGTGGGTCCATATCTAATTTCTGCCATACTAATTTCCAGTTTTCCCAACAGTTTTCTTCAAATAATGAATTCTTATCCCAAACACTGGTATCTTTGGGTTTGTCAAACACTAGATTGCTATAGTTGTACACTATTTTATCCTGTGAATCTAACCTGTTCCACTGATCAACTACTCTATTTCTTAGCCAGTACCAAATGGTTTTGGTGACTGCTGCTTTATAATATAGTTTTAGATCAGCTACAGCTAGGCCACCTTCATCTGATTTTTTTTTTCATTAATTCCCTTGAAATTCTTGACCTTTTGTTCTTCTACATGAATTTTGTTGTTATTTTTCCTAGGTCATTAAAATAGATTCTTGGGAGTCTGATTGGTATAGCACTAAATATAATAGATTAGTTTAGGGAGTATTGTCATCTTTATTATATTTTCTCAGCTTATCTAAGAGCACTTAATGTCTTTCCAAATATTTAAATCTGACTTTATTTTTGTGACAAGTGTTTTGTAATTTGCTCATATAATTCCTGACTTTCCTTTGGTAGCTATATTCCCAAATATTTTATACTATCGAACATTATTTTGAATGAAATTTTTCTTTGTATCTCTTGCTGTTGGATTGTGTTGGTAATGTATAAAATTGCTGAGGATTTATGTAGATTTATTTTGTATCCTGCAACTTTGCTAAAGTTCTGAATTATTTCTAATAGCTTTTTAGCAGAGTCTTTGGGGTTCTCTAAGTATACCATCGTGTCATCTGCAAAGAGTGATAGTTTGATTTCCTCATTACCTACTCTAATTCCTTGAATCTCTTTCTGGGATCTTATTGCCAAAGCTAGCGTTTCCAGTACAATGTTGAATAGTAATGGTGATAGTGGGCAACCTTGTTTCACTCCTGATCTTACTGGGAAAGGTTCCAGTTTATCGCCATTACATATGATGTTTACTGACAGTTTTAAATATATGCTCCTTATTATTTTAAGGAATAGTCCATTTATTCCTATACTCTCAAGTATTTTTAGTAGGAATGGATTTTGGATTTTATCAAATGTTTTTTCTGCATCTATTGAGATGATCATATGGTTTTTGTTAATTTTCTAATACAATATTGAATAGTAATGGTGATAGTGGGCAACCTTGTTTCACAAAAAGACAGATCTCTTTTGATCATCCTAATTATTGAGAACTTTTCCCCTATAGCCAATAAATTTAATCTCCTGATGATTTCCTTGTGCTCCAGTCCTGTCTTGACAACTATCTATTAGATTTTTTGAATTAGATTTCTTGAAAGCATTGCAATATATCTGAAACAGCAGGAAAGAATGAAGGATATGGGGTCAGGGGACCTAGGTTAAAATCACAGCTTTATCATTTATTGCATATGAGACTTTCCAGAAGTCAGTTTAATTGTCTGGGCCTAAATTTTCTTATTTGTTAAACAAGATTAGATGATCTTCCTGCTCAAAATCTATGAATCTATTCACCCTAAATTGATCCCTCTTCCTAACTTCCCTATTTCCTTATTTCCCAAGTAAGTTGAGTAATCCCCTCAGTGCTTCATTTTTCTTGCCACACATAACCAATAAATTGCTAAATCTTATTAGTTTTGTCTTTTAAAAGTTTTCAAATCCATCACATTTTTCCACCCAAAAAAATCAACACTCATTCTGGTCCTCAATATGGCTCATTTTAGACTGATGTAATATAATACATTATTATATCATGATCCTGCCTCCAGTTTCTTTCCTCTTCAATCTATCACCCAGCAGCCAAAATATTTTTTCTAATTCACAGGTATCACTAGTCTCTCTCCTGCTCAAAAATCTTCAATGCCTCCCTCTTGCCAATAAGAAAAGATTTAAACTCTTTACTTTGATATTTGGGGTCTTTGCAAATTTGATTTCAATAGTTTACTTCACATTACTTACTTTTACACTATATTCTAACCGTCAGACACAATCTCGTATGCCATATCCTCTAAATAGCTTTAGGACAGATATACTATGGGATTTCTCACAATGTTCATCCTCCTCCCTTTTTTCCATCAATTATAATAGGTCTTCTTTGCCTATTTATGAGATGTAATTCCCTCATTTTCTTCTATTTTTCTACTTTTTTCCAGTACAATTCCCTCTCCTCCTCTTCTTTTTTATATTATGACAATAAAATTAAATTATACCTGCATTCTTTATATATACCCATAATAGAGATTTAGTTCTCATGAGTCCTTTCATTGTTGCCTTTTTATGTTTCTCTTGAATTTTATGTTTGGAGGTCAATTTTTTTGTTCAGCTCTGGTCTTTTCATCAGAAATAAATGAACTTTACCTGTATTATTGAATGCCCATCTTCTTCCCTGAAACATGCTCAGTTTTGCTGAATAGTTTATTCTTGCTTGCATTCTAAGTTCCTTTGCCTTTCAGAATGTCAATTCCAGGCTCTTTGATCCTTTAAGGTAGAAGCTGCTAAGTCCTGAGTAATCCTGATCATGGCTCCTGAGTATTTGAATTGTTTCTTCCTGGCTGTTTGCAATATTTTAACTGATAGTTGTGAAATTTAGCCATAATATTCCTTGGAGTTTTCATTTTGGTGTCTTTTTCAGGAGGTGATTGGTGAATTCTTTTTTTCATCATGGTTTTCAGGAAGTCCAAGAATCCTTAGATTGTCTCTCCTAGGTCTATTTTCCAGGTCAGTTGCTTTTCCAAGGAGGTATTTTACATTTTCTTCTATTTTTTTTTTATTTTGTTTGACTGATTCTTGATGTCTCAATGACTCATTCATTTCCATTTGTTCAGTTCTGATTTTTAGTGAATTATTTTTAGTTCTTTTTTATATTTGATCAATTGAATTTTTAAATGAGTTGTTTTAGTCAATGGATTTTTTCCATTTTACAATTTTTGTTTTCTAAGGAATTATTTTCTTTTTCCATCTCACAATTCTGTTTTTCAGGGAGTTGTTTTCTTTTTCCATTTCATCAAATGTATTTTATATGGAGTTATATGCTTTTTCCATTTCACTAAATCTACTTTCTAAGGAGTTTTCTTTGGATAATTTCTGTGTTTCCTTTTCCAAACCCTCTTGCAAAGTTCTCATTTTCTTTCCTCATTTTTATTCTAGTTCTCTTTTAAGATATTTTTAAATTTCTTCCAAGAGAGCCTTGTGAGATGGAGACCAATTTATATTACCCTTTGGGACTTCATTTGGAGACAATCTGCTTTTAGTGACCTCAGGGCTTGAAATCTGTTCTTCTCTTTCACCATAAAAACTATCTATGGTCAGAGTTCTTTTTGTTTTTTGTTTTTTTGTTTATTTTTTTAAAAAGTTGAGATCCATTTTTAGGGGAAAGCAGTAATGGCTGTGCTGGGTTACAGCTGACTGACTTCTGGTCTTAGGTGGGTGTGGTCAGGTCCCGTGAAATTCTGGTGTTTAGGGGCTCACTATTTGCCTTTTGTATTTGTGTTATACGTCTTATAACTACTCTGCTGATCTACTGGCTTGCAACGAGGGAAGAGTAGCCAACACTGCTGTAGATTTCTCCCAGTAGATTCTCCAGCATGTGGAGTCCACACTGTCCAGGGACTGTGTGCTGCTTGCATTCAGTGTCTGTGCTTGGACCCCCTGCACTTGGCCCACTTCCCCCCATGCCTGATTGAAATAGACATTTTTTAGAGATCTTTGAAATTATCTTCTTCTGGCAATTTCTTACATTCCCAATATTCATGGCTTCTGTCAGTCTAAAACAGTGGTCCTCAAACTTTTTAAAGAGGGGGGCCAGTTCATTGTCCCTCAGACTGTTGGAGGGCCAGACTATAGTAAAAACAAAAGCTCACACTCTGTCTCCGCCCCTCAGCCCATTTGCCATAACCTGGTGGGCAGCATAAATGTCCTCAGCAGGCATCATCTGGCCCACGGGCTGTAGTTTGAGAAACCCTGCTCTAAAACCAGTTCAGAAGCTGGATTTGCTTTTAGTTTGAGGGTCATGGAGAGAGTTCAGAAAAAGATGTGTCTCTTCTCCAATATCTTGGCTCTGCCCCCCCATGGTATTTCTCTAAAGGCAGGATTGTAGACCTATAATTAGTTGATAAGAATGGCCAAGTACAGCATACTATCTCTGTTTATTTATTATTTATCTCCTTATTTTATCTCCTTGAATTGCTCAGATAAAAGCATGAGATTGCTACCCCACAGTTGTGGCCTGGCTTGAAGATGGGAAACAAGACTACTTTTTGACTCTTTGCTCAAGAGACTTTGTAACATCATTCTTGGTAAATTAGTTCTCTTTAGGTACCTGTTATGACACTTACTTCTTTGGAAAAAATCTCTGCCTACCTCCCCACCCCGTTGTTTGAGGATTTCATCTTTTCCCATAGCTTTTGTCTGCTCAAGCTTATCAGTCTTTCTCAAGTCTTGGAACTGAGGATTGGTCAAGAGGAACCAAGTTTAATATGTCAAGAAGCATGAGATAGTAGAAAGAGCACTGATTCCAGAGTCATTACCTAGGTTCACTGCCTTGGAAACTAATTACTTGTGTGATCTTGGATGACTCATTTAATTGCTCAAGATCATTACATTTTTAAGATTTTTTAATCTTTAAAAGGAGGATTTTAGACTAGATGATCTCTGAGGTCATGATCTTTGAGAAGGGGAGAGGGTATATGTGATTGAGCACTACCCCAGGTCATTTGATAACTTCTTTTTGAGTCAATTATTCTTAATAAATATATTTTAAAATCATTTAGTTTCTGTTTACACATCTTTCCATGTTCCTCAAGATTATTCATATTTGTTGTTTCTTAGGATACAATAGTATTTCATTACATTTAGATAACTAGAACTAGTTTAGCCATTTTGTAAATAATGAATACTTGTATGGATCAAGTGAGTTTTCAAATGACTTCAGGGAAAAGCAGTTTCCCTAGGACAGTTTAATGATGTTCTGGTGGTCTTCTCTCTCTATCCATGGAGTGATATTTCTCTCTCATCTCTTCCAAATGAAGGTATATTTCTTGCTGCTTGACCAAAGTGTGATTCTGAGTGAACAAAAAATTCCTAGTTATAGCTCTGGAATGTGGAGACTCATGTGAATACTTGTACCTATTAGTTTTGAAAATAAGCTCTACTTTTGGGACCTAGAGACTGAAAAGAAGTAAAAAAAACCTGCTGAAAATCAAATAGCCTAAATGGAATGTAATAGAATTTTGGAACTTGAAATCCCTAATGCAGAAACTGAGTCTCAAGAAAAATTACAATTTGTTCAAATTCACATGGCAGAACTGGAACCAGATTTTAGGTGTCCTTAATCCTAATATATTATTTACTCATTTTATTACTTTTTCTTCTATGTGTTCAGCCTTCAATTATCCATTCTAATAGAAAACAATAGAATTTAAACAAAGCTTTATTCTGTTATTATTTGTTATTTTTTAAATTGTGCATTCCCTATTCATATGCTTATTCACCATGGAAACTAGTTCATAAATTTCTGTCAATTTTCTATAGGTTTTGGATGCAAGATTTTTTATTAGAAATATTTGTGACAATTTTTTTGTGATTTTTTTCTCTTCATTTTAAAATTTTATGTATTTTTTCTTTATTAATTCACTTTGTTTTTTGGTAGCAATTCATTTCTAAATATATCCCTCCCAATCTCTTCAGTGAGTCCAAGTTAAAAGGGAGAGAGATATTCTGCTCAAATCAAACATATTAACTGCAACAGTATATGCAAAATTTAGATTCATAGGTACCTCCTACCCCCTAAAATGAAGGAATGAGGATGTATGTTCTCAACTCTTTTCTGTGGCCAATTTTGGTCATTATAATTACCTAGAATGTTTTCTATTTACATGATGACTGAGATTGTTTCATTCTGTGTCAATTCATGTAAATCATTCTATACTTCTATAAATTCTTCATAGTTATTCTTCAATCTTCATTTTTCATAGTTTAGTCATTCTATAACTGTTAGAACCCTACATTGACCAAAATAGATTATAAATGCAAAATGGTTTGTAAACTTTTAAAAACTATATATGGTATCATCATTATCATTTCCAGTTTTTGTTATAACAAAAGTCCTGTAATTAATATTTTATTGTATTTATTTACTTTTGGTCTACTTGAGGCATATTCCTAGCAATAAAGTCCAACGGTCACAGTGTGTGGACATTTTACTTGCTTTTAGCATAATTTCAGATTAGCTTTCAAAATGGTTGAACCAAATCATATCTCCATCAAAAGTATATTAATTTGTCCGTCCCTATAAAAGAAATTTCCATCATTTGTTTTATTTTTGATTCTTTCAGAATGAGGTGAAACCTCAGAATAGTTTTGATTTGCCTTTCTCTTACTAGTGACTTGAAATAGTGTTTTATACTCTTGTTAATAGTTTGCCATTTCTTATTTTGAGGAATATTTTGGTATCATCTCCCACTTATCTATTGGAAAATGTTTCTTATTTTTGTATGTCTGTGCTAATTCCTTATATATTCTCTTTATCAGATCTCAGATCTTTATCAGTTGTTTGATGGAAGATTTTTCTCTAAACAAGTTTCACTTTTTATTTTAGCTGAATGGATTTTATTCATGTAAAATTACAATTTCATGTAATTAAAATGTCTATTTTGTCTATGGTGATTTCTATTCTTGTTTAGTTAAAAGTTATCTCCACGTCCATATTTGTGAAAGGTATCTAGGTTTATTTGTTTAATGATTTCAGTGATTTCTATATTTGGCTATCCTTTTAAGGACTTATTTTGGCTTATGGTGTAAAATGTTTGTCTAAAGCTGTTTTTGCCAAGCTGTTTCATAATTTCCTTCAAATTCCTGTAAGTTAGGAAATGCTTCTCCCAAATAACTCATGTTATTTGCTTTTTTAAATCATTGGGTTATGTTAAGTGTGATTCATTTCTTGTTCTTGCTTACCTCCCTGTCTCATTTATTTGCTTTTATAATTTAAATCACTATCAAATAGTTTGGTATTTTCTGCTTTTAATATAACTTGAGATCTCGAAGTTTTATTTCTAATTTAATTATTTTCTTTTAGATTCTAGGACTTTTATTCCTTTAAAGACATTTTACAATTATTTTGTCAAGCTCTGAAAAGAAAATATTTGTAATTTGATTGGTGTAGAACTAATTATTTAATTTTGGTAGTATCATGTTTTTGATTTAAGCATGGCTCCAAATATATGTCTCTAACTATTTTTTCCTTTTTATTTCTTTAGGGAGAATTTTATAATTTCATTTATGCAAGTCTTAAGTATGTCTGTGTTTGTTGACTCTCAAATATTTTAATGCTTTATAAAATTAATTGAATCAGATTTTTCTCTTCATCATTTACTCTTGAGTTTTTGTTATTGTTATCATTATAATGTAGGAGTTCTTAAATTGGGGTCTATGAACTTTAAAACATATTTTGAATTCTTTCAATTTTTTTTCTTTGTAATGCTATATATTTCATTTTTTAAATTAAGAACATTCTGAGAAAGGACCCATAGGCGTTCCCAGATTGTTAAAGTGGTGCCTGATATAAAAAGAGATTAGGAACCTCTGTTTTGTAAGAATACTGATGATTTTTGTGGAATATTTCATACCCTGTTAGTTTCATAAAGATATAAATTGTCTCAATGGTTACCCTTGATAATTTTATGATAGTTCTTAAATACACTATCACATTCTCTGAAAATACTCAAATATATTTGAATACCTCACTCATTCAGTTGCTATTTCTAACAGTGCAGATTGTAACCTATTCCTGCTCATTGTACACTCATGTTCATATATGTGAGGGTACTATCATTCGTCACTCTTGGCCCATGACCACGAGCTTTTCCTCCTTAAAAACAATTTCTTATGGTCATCTTTTACTCTTATTATTCTTGGAAGTTTCTATTGGATATACGTCTTCAAATAGAGATTTTCCCCCCCTCTTTGCCAATGTTTATACCTTTAGTTTCATTATCCTGTCATTACTAGCACTATAATTTCTAGGATTATGTGAAATATTAGTTTGGAAATGTATACCCTATATTATTGTATCCTCTATTAATCACATTTCTACATTGAGAGCTCACATGTGCATGTCATATGAAGATTGAAGGAGCTAGGCATGTTTAATTTGAAAAAGAGAAAACTTGGAAGGTGAAATGATAGTTATATTTAAAGATTTACCATTTGAGAAAAAAATTAAATTTGTTTTGTTTGACCCAAGATAAATGGAAGAGTAATAGGTAGAGACCAAAAAAAGGCAAATTTTAATTTTGTGTCAGGAAAAACTTAGAGTTGTCAAAAATGGTGCTATAGAATCTGCTCAAGAGGTGGAGGTTCCCTCTCTCTGGAGTTTTTAAAACATGATCATTTGTTACATGTGACTATGAGAATTTCTTGTATATTGGTTGAACGAGATAGTTACTGAGGTCCTTTCCAAATATCAAAGACTTTGATTTTGTAATTCCTTAAAACAATATTACCTTATAGATTTAGGTATGTAATTTTTATTATAATAAGAAATTTCCCATCTCAGTTTATTCTCTTAAAGCATTATTTCAAACACTTTGGGTACCTGTTGATATGATATAATTTTGTTTGTTTTAAATGACTGATAATTTAAATTATTTTTCCTAACATTGAAACCTCTTTTCATCACTTATATAAGTCTTACATAATCATAATGAATAATATTTGACATATATTGGTATAATCCTTCTGCTAGGATTTTATTTGAAAGCTATGATTACTACTTAATTGTTTTGTTTTTTTACTTTGCTTTATATTATGTTTTCCCTGTTAGTTAACTCAAACAGTAAGTACAACTGGTGTTTTTGATTTCCACATTTACACTCATTTGTTGTTGTTTAGTGTTTTCAATTCTGTCTGACTTTTTATGATCCAATTTGAGGTTTTTCTTGGTGAAGATTATGGAGTAGTTTGGCATTTCCTTCTCCAATTTATTTTACAGATAAGGAAACTGAGGCACTAATGTTAAGTGACCTGATGAGGGTCATTCACATATTAGGTGTCTGAGGCCAAATTTTATCTTCCTGACTTCTAGCCCAAGACTTTATGTACTACAAAATAAGTCAGCAAAATTGACAATGGTTGTGTTGAGACTTCCATTTTTAGTTGAATAGTTTAAGTTGTATTAATTAGACATTATAAGCACTTTTAAAAAGTATGTTTGATTTTGTGTTTTGTTTTGTTTTGTTTTTAATTCAGCTAAAAACAAGATATGATCCTCAAGAAAACAAAGTGCTAGTACCAAGAGAACAAGGAACCCAGAAAAGGGAAGCTAGGGAATCTGACAACTTAGTTCCACAATGGACCTGGAGTCAGGAAAATCTGAATCCAAATCAAACAAATCAGACTAGCTATGTGATTTTAGGCAAACCACTTAACCATTGTCTGCCCATTTATTCATTTGTTAAGTGGGATTAATAATATCTCTTTCTTAGCATGTTTGGAAGATAAAATTAAGTAACATTTACAAAGAACTTTGCAAACCTTAAAGCATTACATAGAGGCTCTATTTTTTATAATTTTGGGCAAGTTTCTCAACATCAGTTTCCTCATCTATAAAATGGGCTTAGTAGTGTCTCCTCTATAGGAAGCAGGGGGGATTGGTATCTTCCATTCTATAATCTATGAACAACAAAATTATATAAATATCAATAAGGATCAAGACAGGGTAATTTGATATGCATTAGTGTCTAATTAGAACCATTGGCTAAATAATAAGTGATTAGCTCAATACTTGTGGTAAAACAAGTAAATTCCAGAGGAATATTAATCTTTGTAGATTTGGATCAATAACACCAATTAGACAAATACTTATTAAGCACTTACTATATGCAGAGCCTAATCCTAGACCACCAGGGGAGGAGGGAAGGAAGGAAAGACAGAGAGAGAAAGAGAGAGAGAGAGAGGGAGAGAGAAAAGGAGAGAGAGAGAGAGAGGGAGAGAGAGAGAGAGAGAGAGAGAGAGAGAGAGAGAGAGAGAGAGAGAGAGAGAGAGAGAGAGAGAGAGAAATAATATATTTTTTTCTTAATTACACGTAAAAATAACTTAAAATTTTTTTTTTTTATTTTGAGCTCCAAATTTTATCTTTCCCTCTACCTCTCCCTAAGATTGTAAGCAATCTGATATATTATATATCTGTAACCATTAAAATATGTTCATATTAGTCATTTTGTACAAGAAGACAAATATATTTTTGAGAAGGTAGTTCATATCTTCATAAATCAATAACTATAACATAGAGTTGGTGAGTGATAGTTTTTGTGTCCTGTGTCCCTGTGGCTGTTAAAATTCCAAGGAGAGTTAGCTTATAGAGAATATGTTTTAAGAAATAGCCCAAGCCTCCTTAGCTAATCCCCTTCCTGGTGAGGCAGCATGAATCACTGAGAGTCTTTAAAAATTCATAACAATACCCAGAAATCATGACCAGAACCACAGCAAGGAAAAACAGATCACCTTGTAGTCTACACATTTTGTATTAATTGGGCTCCCTACGGTGTGGTAAATAGGAAAAGAAGCCCCTTTTTCTAGAATATCAAACCAATCTGAGGGTGAGGTGATGGTAGGTCCCCATCTTGTTACCGCTGAGCCAAAACAGTCTTTCTTTATTATGTCCAAATAATTTATTTAAAATTATATGACCACAGGTACAATTTTTAAAATCTGTCAAGTGATGTTCCCAATTTCTGTCTCAAAGCAATAGGAACTTATCTGGACCTAAGCTTTTAATTTGGTAACTAAATACAGATACTGTTTTGATGCTAAAATACTGGGATTTTAGATAATTTCATATTTTTCCTCCAGTTCAGAGGGCATTGGACTGGAGGTCAAAAAAGCTGGATTTAACTTCAATCATTCAATTAATACTTATTAAGCCTCTATTATATGCCAGTCACTGTGCAGGGATATAAAAAGAGAGCAAACACTAACCCTGTCTTTTTTTTTTTTATTAATAGTTTTTATTTACCAGATATATGCATGGATAATTTTACAACATTGACAATTGCCAAATCTTTTGTTCTATTTTTCCCCTCCTTCCTCCCCCCCCCAGATGGCAGGTTGACCAATACATGTTAAATATGTTAAAGTATAAATTAAGTGCAATATATGTATACATGACTGACTCTGTCTTAAAGGAACTTACATTCTAATGGGGGAGACTGCATGTTAACAAATATATACAGAGCAAACTATATACAGAATAGATAGGGATAAATTAACAAAGGGAAAGCACTGGAATTAAGAGGATTAGGGAAATACATCTGTAAAAGGTGGGATTTTAACTGAGACTTAAAGGAAGACAGGGAGAGTTGGAGCAGAAGAGGGAAAACATTCTAGGTATGGAGGACAGTCAGAGAAAATGTTCCTTGACAAGAGATGGAGTGTATCATTTGTGGAACAACCAGGAAGCCAGTTTCACTGGATTAAGAGTATGTGGAGAGTAAGGTATAAGAAGCCTGGAAGAAGACTGTATATAGAAGACTGTAAAATGGCAGAGGTTACAAAGGTCTTTGAATACCTAAAAGAGGATTTTGTATTTGATCCTGGAGGCAGTAGGAGCTACTAGAATTTATTGAGTGTTGCCAGGTTGGTGACCTGATCAGACCTACACTTTAAGATAATTACTTTAGTGGCTGAACTGAGAATGAATTAGGGAATGACTTGAGATGGGCAGAGTAACTAGAAGGATGTATAATAGTCCAGGTGTAAAGGAATGAGCATACCAGAGTGATATCAGGGGAGGGAAGGAGGCTTATTAAAGAGATGCTAGAGAGGTGGAACCTTAACAACAGATGGGATATGAAGAGAGACATATGAGTAATCCAGGATGATTTCTAGTTTGTGAACTTGAGGGACTGGGAATGTCCCTACAGAAATAGGAAAAAAAATCTAAAAACAATATCTAAAGATAATGAAATCCATTTTGGAAATGTTAAGTTTTAGATATCTATTGGACTTTCAGGCCAAGATGTCTGAAAGGCAGTTGGAGATGGGAGATTAGAAGTCAGCAGAGAGGGTGCTTCAGGATAAGTAGATTTGAGGATCTTTCACATAGAGATGGTGATTAAATCCATGGGAATTGATGAAATCACTAAGTGAAGTATAGAGGGAGATGAGAAGGGGGCCTGAAGGACACGTATGACTAAAAGTTATGATCTGGAAGAGAATCTAGCAAAAGAAACAGAGGGATGGGTTCAAAAGTAAGAGGAGAACCAGGAGAGAGTGGTGTTTTGGAAACCTAAAGAGAGCATTGAGAAAAGAGTGATAAACAGAGTCAAAGACAGCAGAAAGAGGATTAAGAAAAGGCCATTAGATTTAGCAACTAAGAGATTGTTAATGATTTTGTAGAGAACTATCTCAATGGAATGATAAGGTTAGAAGCCAGGAAGAAAAGAGTAGGAGGAGAGAAAATCAAAGCACCTGTCATAGAGGGTCTTTTCTGTGAGTTTATCTACAAAGGGAGATGAGGTATTAGGATGATAGGAAAGAGGGAAGGGCAAAGAGACCTGTTTAGGGGAAACAAGGGCATGTTTGTAGACAAAAGGAAATGAGGGATTGATAGTGAAACACTGAAATTAAGTGAAAGAGGAGATGGTAAAGGAGGCTTTTAGTGAAGGATGGATGGGATCACTTGAACAAGTAGATGGGCTAGCTTTATTAAAAAGCAAGGCCATTTTATCATGTGAGATGGGAGTGAAGAATGAGAGTGGCAGAAGGAAAATGAGTGATAGGAAATGAAGAAGGGTTGAAGAGGGAGCATAAAGTGAATAGCCTTATTTTTTTTTTCTGTGAAATTTAAGACAAGGTTTTCACTTGAGGGAAGGGAAGTCCTGGGAAGTTTGAGAAAGAGATAAAAATATTTGGAAAAGTTTCTTTGGAGAGTGGGATACTGCGTTGATAAAAGAAGTGTAGCAGAATTGCCTAACAATATTAAAGGCCTAGTTGACATTATGGAACACAAATTTGTAATGAGCTTGATCAGAACAGTTGAATGATTTTCTCTATCTTCATTCAACAACATGCTGTATAGGAGTGAAGGTGGTCAACGATGGGAGTGATCCCAGGCTGAGTTTTGGCTAGGCATAATAGGTGATCTGATAAATGGGGTAGAGATTCAAGAGAGAATTATAATGCAGAGTTGAGCTGCTTACCCCTCTGCTAACAGAAAAGGTTCAATCTAAGTGGGAGACAAAGTTAATCAAATTAAAGAAAATGTAAATCAAACACTCAATAGTTCTCATTTACTGGGCTTACAAGATACTGTACTAGGGATTGATGGTATAGAGGTTTCTAGATAATTATAAAACATATACATATTCCCCCTACCCTCCAAAAACTTAATCTAATTCAGACAAGATGAAGGCAAAGAAAATACAAAGTATTGCAAAACCCGACCACGACTAATTACAGCTGTCTCCCTTTCAACATAGTCATGCTGAAGTGTTATAGCATCAAAAATCAAGAGCTTAAAGGGACCTCAGGGACTGTCTCTTCTAATCATGCCATTTTTCAGATGAAGAAACTGAGATCTGGAGAGATTAGATGACTTTTCCATAGCCACACTGCCATTCCCTTAACACCCCTCCCACCTCAGATTTTTTCCCTCTAATTCTGGGAACAACAATCATATTAATATGACTTCCTGGAAAGAGCAATCAATTATCCTGTATCTTCACTCATCATTCTTGTGATTTCCAGACTAAAACACCCTGGACCTCCTATCTATTTATATCTATAAATAAATATATATATATGTATATATATATATATACACACACACACACACACACATATATATATACATATATATATACATATATATATATATATATATATATATATATATATATATTGTGTTCCTATATTCCTTACAGAGACTGTCATTTTTTATTTTTTTTTTATGGATAGACAATCAATCAACATTCTCAAGTGCCTACTATGTGACAATTGGGGCAGCTGAATGGCTCATGTGGAGAGAATACTGAGCTAAGAATCAGGAAGATTCATCTTCCTGAGTTCAAATATAACCTCAAAAACTTACCAGCTATTTGACCCTGGAAAGTTCACTTAACCATGTTTACTTCCGTTTCTTAAATGTTAAATGAACTAAAGAAGGAAATAACAAACCCCTCCTGTATTTTTACTAAGAAAAATCCCAAATAGGGTCACGGAAAGTTAGTCACAACTGAAATAAATGAACAACACATCCAGGCACTGTGCTAAGTGCTAATAGATATGAAAAGAGACAAGACAGCCCTAACTAAGGAGCTTACAATATAAAGGGGGAAGCAATATGCAAATAACTATATACAAACAAAGCTATATATAATATAAATATGAAATAATTAACGAAGAGAAGATACTAGAAAGAGGAAGGACTGGGAAAAGTTTCCTATAGATGGTGGGATTTCAGTTAGGATTTAATGGAATTCAGGGAAGTCATTAGACAGAGCTGGAATTTATTGAGTGAGTTTGGGTGTGTGACATGATTAAGTTTGCACTTAAGTAAATTACTTTAGTGACTGAATAGTGGATGCACTGGAGTGTGGTAAAGACACACTTAGCACAGTGCCTATCACATATAGTGAATATTACTTAAATGCTTATTAATTCATTCACTTATTCATTCATGCATTCAACAATATTTTTGTATCCAAGAACTTGACCTTGGCCTTGGCTGTTGAGAGATTAGCTCATGACTTGAATTCTATTTGGGGGGGGGGGGAGAGGGTCTCTTTTCTTCTATATGATATCATCCCATGCTGGAGTTATTGCTCAGGTGGAAGATAAACCAACAATTCTGTCCTTAGTTAATGGGTTTTAAACATTTAGGGAAAGGGAAAATTCCTGGCAGAGAAGGGAAAAAAAAGGAATCTATTTTAGAAAAGGTCACCTTAGAAATAAAGACTTTACCCAGATCTTTATTCCAGATGGGTAATCAAGCAGCAATTTCTGGATGAGATTTTCAGATGAAAAATATTTGCTCAAAGTAATTTTCTTTTTTGCTGAAGCAAAGATTATTATCTCAATAGGGATCTTGCTTTCCATTAATCACTTTGTGTTAGAAGGAATAAAAGAAATAGTGACTAGATCACATTAGGAGATAGAAAGGACTTTAGAGATTATTCTGTCTAAATTTCATTCAATGGAAGAAAAAATAAAGCTCTAGAGACTTTCAGTGATTTGTCCATTGTCATATAGGACATACATAATAAAGTCAGGATTAGAATTCGTGACCTCTGACTTCAAATTTATGGGTTTTGCTCCTGATATCATGTTCTTTTTTGAGCATCAGCTATCAATTAAGTGGGAGATATAGTTATTGAATTCTTTATTGGGAAGATGCATTTCATTCTCTTTTTACTCCTCTAGCATCCCATCCAAAGCAATATAGGTGTTGTGAAAAAGAGGATGTGCAGCTAAAGGATATGGGTCTGAATCTTACTAGCTATGAGGACTTGGGAAATAAGCTTCCTTACCTTGGTCTCAGATGTCTCACTTCTCAAAAGAAACAGTCAGGCTAAATGATCTCCAGTGTCCAAGCTCTGATCCAATACCTCCAGATACTTCCCCAGTGGCCAAGTTGCCACTCAGAATTAGAACCCTCTCAGATGAGCTGCAGCTTATACTAACCTCAGTCTTCTCTAGAAATCAAGAATAACAAATCCCTAGCCTTCTCCAGAAGCCTGCAAATTCCTCCTTTCTCTTGAAATTATTAGCTAGTATATGAAGCTGAGATTAGCCTGCTTTGGCAATGTAACATGTAATACTCTTGTGTTTGTGCTTTTGGCTGATCTGCTACCATTTGTGTTGATGAACTAGAGTGTCATCCACCGAGTATAGCTGAACAACTCCACTAGTGTCTGTGCTTTATTGGGTAATAAATTCATCTAGGATATTGCCAAGAAAACAGATAAATGAATAGGACATTGAGCACATTTTTAGCAAAGGAAATGGCTTTGTTTTTCAGTAGCATCATTTTTGTGATCAATTATGTCATTGTGTGTATTTCATGAATTAGTAAAGGGGAAGGTCCAATGACAATGTATTATGATGAATATTGGAATTGTTATTGTTTTACTACCTAATAGGGTATTAGACCAAAGACTTTGGAAGAGACAATGAATGTATTGGTGAAGGGTCCCAAGCTCCTTGGTGAGACCTGAATTTTAATCACATATGATGCAAATTCAGTCTATGTTTTCAACATTCCAATGGAGGTTTAATATAGTACAAATAGAATCAGGTTATTACACTGAAAGAATTTATGAAAAGTCTTTTATGATTTGCCATGGTTATTAACTGAAGCTCTCACTTCTTGATAGAGGGTAAAGAGAAAGGGAAAACAAAAAAGGTAAACACAATTTTGTGTAGGACAAGGTATGTGATTCTAATTAACTTACCTCAACTCTCCCAGTTGGTTTCCTCATCTATAAAATGGGAATAACAATGATGGTTGCCATTTACATTTTTTTAAGTTTGCAAAGCATTTTATGTAATTATCTCATTTGATTCTAGTGATCATGGATCTCATGGGTATTATTGACAGATAAGGAAATTGAAGGTCAGAGAAACTTAAGTGACTTTCCTATGAGTCACACAGATAGTAAGCAGCAGGGACAGTCCTGAGTCCAGTTCTACTTAGCACCAAGGCCAGCACTCACACTATAAACTGCAAATATTCAAACAGACAGAAGGAAAGCGCTTTGTAAATTTTAAAAGTCCTATAGATATGGGAATTATTGTTATTATCTAAAAAACACGGAGCCATAACTGTATTTTCTCTTCCATATATTTTAAACATCTCCCTAAAGAAAAAAACAACATTAGAAATATAATGGAAACTAGGAAAACAATAGTATAACTAGGAAAGGAAACAACCAACCAAGCACTTAATTGAGACAGGGAAGATATTCAAAATAAGTCAGGTTTTCATCTGTCAGTCTTCCTGGGTTGCATGCAGATGGATTTCTTTCTACTAATTTCAGCCTTAGCTATCTCTAACTCAAACCCAGTCTCCTCTATCTACTTAACTTCAGGGACCTATTTCTCCTCTGAACTCCTATGGAACTATATTGCCTGGACCATTTTTTTGGCATTTCTTGATATGATTTTCCTTGATAGCTCTTTTATTGCTATGAGTATTGGGGATTTGGGCATTTTTATGTCTGATGTTGTTATTCATCATTTCATCTTGGTCTATTACAACTAGACTATAAATTTTACCAGGGCAAGGGGCCTGCCTTTCTTACTCTTGTATCCTCCATAGCACCTAGCACGATGTCTTGTCTATCGAAGGTACTCAGTGAACATTCACACTGGGTCCCCTATCCAGATGCCTTTAAATTTATTCAGTGTATATTTGTTCATATGAGTATAATGCTTGGATTCCTTTAAGGATACGTAATTTCACTGAATAAGTGAATAAGTGAAAGTGTGTGACTTCAGTAGGAGTACCATGTAGGATAGCTGAACATGACATGGACTCTTTACAAGTTTTAAAGTCCTAATTATACTTTGACATTAGGTTTCATCATTTTCTGCTTTACACTTCTCATAAGACACATCATATGTAGAAAGGATTTAGAATTTGAGAGGACTATAAATGAGATGATCTCAGGGGTCTCATTTAGCCCTGAGATTCTATAGTTCTATGATATTTTGAATTCCCCTAGCCTTCATGTTACCAATTATCAATTAATTACCAATTACCAATATAAGAATTATATTGTTTCCCATGTAAGAAATAGAAATAATAACTTTGAGAAGAAATATGGTTTATACGTCCTTGTGTTTGTATATGTTGATGTTGTTTAGTTGTTTTAGTCATATCCAACTCTTTGTGACCTTATTTTCAGCTTTTCTTGGTAAAGACAAGTGAATGGTTTGCCATTTCTTTCTCAAGTTCATTTTTACATATGAAGAAACTGAGATAAATAGGTTTAAGTGACTTTCCTAGGGTCACACAGCTAGTAAGTGTTTGAGATTTGAACTAGTCTTCCTGACTTCACTCCTTGGGCTCCCATCCACTGCAACATTTAGCTGTCATTTGCACATTTATCTAAATGCAAATTATTCCATTTTAAGACATCTAGTTTACATACATAATAAAGTTATAAAAAAGCAAAATACATAAAAAGTCCTTATGAAAATTAGGTATGATGTTATCTTTTTTAAAAATCTGAGCTAGAAATAGAAATGTTTCCTTTTTGTGGTAGCCAAACCTTTAAATATAATGGATATTCATTAAATGGAACATGGCTGAAAATACCGTGATCTGTGAATGTAATGAATGTTATTGTGCTTTTAGGAATAATAAATATGAAGAACAAGAGAAATGTGGGAAGAACAGATATAGAACAAAGAAAGAAGAACCAGGAGAAAAATGTATACAATGACAATAATAATATAAATGAAAAGGATACCACTTAGATGCTTTGAACAATCTTAGGTCTGAGAAACATAAAGTACAATATAAATATTTTCTCAGAGTAGAAATGTAGGGGCTATGAGTACAGATTTTTGCTTGTGCTTTCAAGCAAGGTTATTTTCTCAGTGGGGCTTGCTTTATTATTTTTCTTGTTATAAGAGATGGCTCAAGAGGGCAAGGTTTATCAGGAAATAACTGTGATAGAAAAAAATCAAAGGGCACTTTAAACAAAAAAGAGTGAGTGTTTGCTATGCTTTTTGAAAAGTCTCATAGTGACTTTTGATTAAAGAACCTAATTCAGTATTCCCATCTTGGTTCTTCTAATAGTTATATACATCTATTCTTAGTCAGGTGTTTAGAAGAATAGCTTGGTGTGGGTTTTTGAATCATTTTCAAAAGAAATGAACTTATGAAAATGAGTTCCTCTTTAAGTTTGTCACTTGACTCCTGACAGGGATTCTTAAAGATGACTGAAAGTTTTTTTGAGAATCTACCATTTAATTAAAAAAAAAAAAACTTAATGAAATGACATTTAGTGTTGTCCTTTGGTGCTTTTATGACTTTATGCTTGGACTGGAAGATATTTGAGAACAAATCTTCATCTGATTAGAACAAAATAATAGAGAAGTTTAAATGTCAGCTCACATGCCTTAAGGTGTACAAAGTCCTTTTTTCTATCAACAACTCTTAAGGGGATGGAGAGGGCAAATATTCATGGGATCATGGAATTGGCAATTGGAAGGGACCTAAGATAGCCAAAATTATGCTCCCCCCCAAAAAAAAAAAAATATATATATATATATATATATATATATATCCAATCTTGAGACTCAGGGCTTTGGTCTTAAGATCTAGAGTTCTATGCATCTTTAATTTTCAATAATCATTTTCTTCAATTCCGTTTCAGTTAGAATGTAACTTTAAAATGAGAGGGATTTGGTACAGTGCCAAAAGAGCTCTGAACTTTTTCATTAATTTGTCGCTAGAAAACATGAGTTCTAATCGCAGCTTTTCACTTCCAATGTGAAGGAGCTCCTGGACTCATTTCTGGGCCTCAGTTCTCTCAGATGTAAAATGAAAGGGTTATATTTCATAGCCTGAGTCTCTTTGATTGTTAGATATATAATTCTATCTTTTTACCTCATTCCCCGTAAATATTTGTTAATAGTCCCATGGTTTCTGCAGACATTATTCACATTGCATTGCATATTAATTAACAGCAAAATTAATTTCATTTAACTGGTAGTTTTTAAAAATTGTTGATCAATTCCTAGTAGGCATAACATAGCATTGACATTGCTGATATATCCTCATCAAAAGGAAAGGGTTAAGTTCTCTTTTCCAGAAAGCTTTTGCATTTTGTTTTACTCTGAGGAAAAAAAACATTTCAAGAAAACATGTTGCTAAAAGGATTTCTTAAAATTACCAACAGCTTCTTCCTCTTTAAAAACAAAGTAGATCAACAAAATTTGTTTGTTCTTTTGGTTTTCTACTAGAGCAAAGTGGCTAAGAATAGCCAACAAAAGAAAAGCCAACAATCAGTGGTAGGCAAGAGCTTTATCAATATTAATTGAATGAACAAATGAACTTGGCATTCTGGGGGCTAAGCAGATGTTGTACATCTGGGGAATTTTCATACAGCCTGGCAAGGTTGTTCGAGAATTAGAAGTGAGGATATAGTAGCCTCCAGATGCCCCCAGTCAAGCCCTATCCTACCTTTTGTATTCATTTTTTTCACTGACAACAAAACTACTAGGTTTTCTTAGGGAGAAAATCATGGCACAGAAGTCATGGTGCTCAAGTTTCTATAGCGTTTTCAGATTTATAGACTATCTTTCTTTCCATTACCACTCTTAAATAAGTAGAATAGATAATGTTTGCAACACCATGGTATATGCATTTTTTTTGTTTGTTTTGTTTTGTTTTGGCAAAGGTACCACAGTGGTTTGCCATTTCCTTCTCCAGTGTGTCCCCATTTTACAACTGGGTAATTGAGACAAATAATCATTGGTTGGGACATGTCTGATGCCAGATTTGAATTCAGATCTTCCTTATTTCAGATTCATTGCTCTATGCATTATAGCATCTAGCTGCTCTAGTAAAAGTAATGGGACTTTCCTTTTACAGAAAGAGAAACTGAGGCTCAGAAAGATAATATAACTTACCCAATGTAAGTGATACAAATCCAAGTTTTAGGTCCATTGATCATAAATTTAGAGCTGGATGGTTACCTCAGAGCAGATTTAGACCAACTAGTTCATTTTACAAATGAGGAAATTGAAACATGTGGAGGTTAACTGCTTAGCCAGTCTAGCAACCACTTAGTCTTCTGATTCTGGATTCAGCATATTTTTTTTTTTTGCTGCATCTTTTGCTTCCAACCTCTTTCTTTTCTCTAGATTCAGAAAACTTCTATTATTTCTACTGAATCCATGTTGCCTTAAATCATACAAACGTTGAAGTTCAAGGTTTCAATCTAACTAAAAATAGTTGGTACCGATGTCATGTTTGTAGTTTTACAAAGTAGTTGACATGTGTTATCTTCTTCAATCCTCCAATAAACCTAGGAGACAGGTGTTATTGTTATCCCCTTTTTTAAGATGAGGAAACTGAGGCTTAAGTGTTAAATGACTTGTCCTGTTTCACATAACTCATAAACTTCAAATGCAAGATGACAATGTCATTATGCCACCTACTTACAAAGAATCTTAGACACTATCTAGTCAAATCCTCTTATTTTGCCAATTAAAAAAGTGAGAAAATAGGTGAAGAGTGTCCAAAGTCATGCAGCAGGTTGAGTTTTGTCCTTTACTCCCCTTTTTCTATGACATGAAGAACACTCATCTCCATTTTTAAAATTATGAAGCTGGTAATGAGAGGAAGGTGTTCTTTAGAAACTTTTTCTCAGTGGCTTAAAATTTGAAATTTATTCCACTGGAAGGAGAACTTGAATATAAAGGAAATGTTTTTCTTTTGCATTAAGTTAGTTGGAGGTAGAATTGTAGACTAAATTACTTTTCTGGACAAGCAGATTATTAAATTAGGGCAAAGATTGGAAAGGTTGAAGTGTTCCTTCCTGGCCTACAGAGTACATTTTCTGCAATATCTTTAAGAGCTGGTTAAATAGGCCCTCTTGATCCTAGAGCCTTGAGATTCATTTTCTTCTCATTAGTCCCTAATGATTCCATCAACCAGCTTGATACACATTGTCCCTAGTAATTTACTAACCATGGGCCACCACGCTTACTGTGAGTCTTTTCTCTTCCTCACTGAGGGATAGAAGATGTTAGGATGAGAGCTCGTAACTTCTCTCCAAGAATTTCTTGCTTTGGTATATATATAAACAACACAAGGTTTTCTTTCATAGCCTTCTGTACTTGATCTTGAACTCCATGTCTAGCAGTGATGGAATGTTTTTCACTGATGACAAAATTTCCAGGTGACAAGATGATGGGTTGGGAGCTAGAAGAAAGGTTAGACACCACTGAATCAAATGCTTTCAATTTTACAGATGAGGCTGAATCATCTGCCTAACAAGTCACATATCTAATGAATGTCTTTTTAAGTTCTTAAAAGCTTACAAAGTACTTTACAAATATCAGATTTTCTTCTCACAAATATCCTAGGAAGTAAGTGCTGTTATTGTCCCTATTTTACAGATGAGGAAACTGAGGCAGGCAGAAATTAAATGACTTAAAATTCAGATGAATATTTGAGTTGATACTTGAACTTAGATCTTCTTGCCTCCATGTCCAATACTCTTACTCATTGTATCATTTAAATAGCTACAAAATACAAGTTATACTTCTACTAATTAGATATATGAATAAGGACAAATTATACATTTGATTTTTTTCATCTGTCAAATGAAGAGCTTAGACAAGATAATGTCTAAGGTCTCTGTCATGTTGGAAATGTGATGTGTGATTTTATGATCTTCCCAGGTCATAACCTCCAAATAGGAGTCCTGAAGGAAAGCAGAATGCTCTGCACCTCCTGTGACACTCTCCAAGGTCCTGCAAGTCCTTCACAACATGTCCTAATAACAGCTGGTCTCCTCTGGATGTGGCTATGAAACAATGGGAGGCTAATCTAAACATGGTGGCTGGGATGTTGATGTAGGGATTGATGAAGAATTGTGTGTCTGCATACATGCTGACTTACCATCTGTGAGCAGAGCACTTTCCTCACAAATGAGGAGCTCACATTAGCAGTAATCACTGAGCCCTTTTCCTCTTTTCTACCCCTTCTCATTCCCTTTCCTTTTCCCTGAATTTTCTGTATTTCCTTGATTGATTATTGTCATGTGAATCTATCTTCTTTTTCATTCTCCATTCTTTGGGTTCTCTTAAGCCAGTTATTAATATGAAGTCAAAAGACACAACTCTGGGATTGTTGGCATTGGAATGGTTGGTAATTGTTTCCCCCTTATTGAAGGTATTCAAATAAAGACTGAATGACCAATTTGGGGGTGCATTGTTGAAAGCATTTTTGCTCAATTGTGGAGAGGATCACACTACTTCTGAGACCATCCCCCAACTTTTGACATGCTTTGATTATAAAGAATTCCCTCCTTTATCCTCTATGCTTATCTATAGCTATCAGACTTTGGAAGCCTAAAGCAAGTTCTCATTTCTTCATTAAAACATATTCTGACCAAGCCACCTTACAGTGATCCCTCCTTTCTGTAGCTGCATGTCTACCCATGACAGTTAGCATCTAGCTATAGCTTTATTATTTTCTAATTTCTGTGTTGTACATTTTAACCATTTATTACAGCTAGAGAGTTAGTATTATAAATCTGGAAGTGATGGTATAAACCAATTAATACAGATGTCTAATTTCATGACAAAGGAAGCTGAGGAAAGATAGTGACAGTGAAAGTCATTCAATGATACTAGAACCCAGGGCTCATGCTTACTAGAAGAAAGAGTTTTCTCATTTTTTTTCTCCTCTTTCTCTGGTTTGATTTGATTTTTCTTGTGCAGCAAGATAATTATACAAATATATATGCAAATATTGCATTTAACATATATTTCTACCATGTTTAACATATATTGGACTCTTGCCATCTAGGGGAGAGAGTGGAGGAAAGGGGGAAAAATTGGAACACAAGGTTTTGCAAGGGCTAATGTTGAAGAATTATCCATGTATATGTTTTGAAAAAAAAAACTTTAATAAAGAAAAAAATGAGAGTAATGTTTTCATTGCCTACTTCAAAGTGCTCTTGGGAGGATCAAATGAACTAAAGATACAAAAAAGCAATTTGTAAATAATAATAACTCACATTAATATTCTTTACATTTATAACAATGGCTGGTGGAATGTTTTCCCATATGTTATGTCATTTAATTTTATTTTCACATATCCCTGTGAGTATTATCTTCCATTTCACAATGGAGTTTTAGTGGTCTGCAAGCTCTATATGAGTCAATTGTTTGTCATGACAGTCAAGGGAAGTCATTTACTTGCATTCAATAGGTGTAGTGTCTAGGATCAAGGAGATGATAGTCCTCTATACTCTGCTCTAATCAAACCTCATCTAGAGCATTGTTTTGAGCTATTGATAAGATTTTCTTTCCCGGTTGTGCTCCTGGACTTCTCTACAATGGCTAGGTGCCTTCATCCTTCTTGTCTTCCCATTTCTAACTTCTTTTTACGTGTTGTTTTCCTCAATAGAATGTAAGCTCCTCAAGAGGAACTGTCTTTATGTCTGCTTGTGTTATTTTTTTCCCCAGTAGTTAGCACAGTGTCTGAAACACAGTAAATGCTCAGCTTTCTCAAATTTAAAGTGGGTATAACAACACCTACCTCCAGGAGTTTTGTAAGAATCAAATGAGATGATATTTATAAAGCACTTATTATGGTTCCAGGCACTTAGAAGGCACCATATAAATGCTTATTCCCTGCCCTCCTA
This sequence comes from Sminthopsis crassicaudata, assembly GCF_048593235.1. Classification (NCBI taxonomy): domain Eukaryota; kingdom Metazoa; phylum Chordata; class Mammalia; order Dasyuromorphia; family Dasyuridae; genus Sminthopsis; species Sminthopsis crassicaudata. The sequence goes on from NC_133618.1 coordinate 652,476,199, forward strand.
ATAAATGTTTGATGATTTGTCTGAGTCTAAAATATAATAAAGGGCTTTGAGCTCATACCTTGTAATGATATAACTCTGTTATTCTATGATTCAGATTCTGAAATGAAAACTAAGCTTGGAGGGTAAGTGCTTAGTCTTAGATTACCCAACTAGAAAGTAACAGAGCGAGAGTTCTAACTCAAAAGTCTTCTGACTCTAACTCTATGTGTTGTTGTTGCTGCTGCTGTTTTAACCAAATCATGTTGCCTCCCTGATCATAAGCTACTTGGGGGTAATTATGTCACATTTCACTTTTGTCACCTTTGGTTAAAAAAAAAAAGGTGCCACACCAAATAAGGAACTGATATGATACAAATTCTTTTTTTGATTGATGGAATAATGACTGAACATCTGAAGCTCTGTGATTCCATTTTGTTTTGTTTTATTTTGTTTTTTACCATTCCAAGTAAATTTCCTCTCTACTTCAGTAAGATGACTTCATAAGTTGCCATAGTGTAAAAAAACAACAACTATCAATTGATAATAATAAGCTCTTGCAAACATAGGTAGACCTTTCCAAGGTTAGCTAGGCTATTCTTCAGATTATATTCCATTTCCAGGCCCATATTCAAATCTTAATTTGGTGGGACTTTCCAGAATTTGGTTTTCAGGGGCTCAAAGCATACTCCAGGGTGAAATGAACCATTAGGATAATGAGTACTGCAATGAATAAAATAATGAAACCACTCCAAAAAACTTGAAGAAAAACTGGAAGGTTATGAATAAGATAGTAGTAATGGTAGGGATATCTTAGAGATTATGTCATATAGGGTTTGACTGAATGGATTAAAATATTTAACATAAAACAGCATGTTAAATGTGATAACATAGTAAAGAACAAGTCAAGATTTTATTCTGCATCAATGCTATATTGTTATTAATACAATAATGAGGAAAAGGAGGAGGGAAAGGGGAATCTCATAGTTATTTTTATGTATTTGAGGGACTGTACATGGAAGAAGTAATAGATATACTCTGATTGAATCCAGAGTTCAGAATAAGTAACAAAGAGTAGAAATTGTACAGAGGAAGCTTTGAATTTAATGTAAGGAAAATCTTCCTACTAATTAGAACTGTTCAAAAGTCAAATGAGCTACCTCAGGCTTCATTGGAAGTTGTCAAGAGGAGGATGGATAACCATTTGTCAGGGATGATGTAGAATAGTATTTCATTTAAATGACTCTCACAATAGCCCCCTGAAGTGGGTATGACAGGTATTATTATTCTCATGTTATAACTGAGGAAAAGGGAACCTGAAGTAATGAGTTGGAGGTCACAAAGTTAATAAGTGACAACTGTTCATTCATTAAACTGAATCTATTTCTGTTCAGGTATTAATTGGTATAGATGACCTCTGTAGTTTCTACTATTGTGACATTCAGTATTCATTGACTTTTTAAGTGTATGGGAGTGGGAGTATGTGTAAAAGTGTGTGTGTGTGTGTGTGTGTGTGTGTGTGTGTGTGTGTGTGTGTGTTTTGCAGGATGGAGAAGAGAATTGTGATTTCACAGTATAATGAACTCCCTGTGTGGAAACTGTCTCCTCCACAAATACAGATCAAACAACTTGTCTGTATTTTCCAAGTACCATCAATTTTGAGCCAGAAGGGACCTCAGAAATAATCTGGTTTAAACTTTCTGAGATTAGAGATGAAGGAACTGAGGCCCAGTTAAGATAAAGTCATTTGCTCAAGAGCACAAAAGTAGTAAAAAATAAAGAAAGGATTTAAATGCAAATTGTTTGACTTGAGGGCTGGAGCTCTTTCCACTGCATGGCCTTGTCCTCCAAAGTATACAGTCTTTGAACATTGACTAGGGGCACTGAGATTTGCGTTCTGAGGATTTGAATATAGATCTTCCTGTTTTCAAGACTGGTCCCTGATGTATTACTGTCAATCACTGAGGCAAATGGAAATAAGCAAGAATGTTTTTTAAATTCACTTGAAATATTTTTCAACAATAATATATTTTCTTAGAGAAGAAAAAATACCTTGGAAGGTTAAATTTATTTTTGTGTGTGTGTGTGTGTGTGTGTGTGTGTGTGTGTGTGTGTGTGTGTGTACTAGACAGGATACTTAACATTTTTGGTGAAAGGACTCAGTCTTCCATCAGTCATGGCAGAATGCCTTTCTTGACAGGGAATTGCTTTATTGAAGCTTAAGTACTTTTCTCAGAGGATGGAGAATAGATTATCCACATCTGGACACAGTGAAAAGGAAAGCAAGCCTGAGAACATCATGATCTACCTTCATACAAATATTTCCATGCTCTCTGAATGACATTTAAAAACCTGTTAGCATTATTTCGTAGATCAGTCTCTGCCCCTCCCCAGAATTGGGACAAAGCAAGATTTGATAATGCTCTCATCTCCCAGCATTGGAAAATATAAGGCATTTACTCTGTTTTAGCATTTGAATCATTAGTAATGCTTTTTCCATTCTACGCCCATTATTCTTATCCATCGAAGTCTTTTAGTATTTGCTGAAACATTAGGTTCTGGAACTGCTATCCTCATGAATACTTCTCTGGTGAAGAGATCTGGAGCCCAAATACTACTCAAAACAACAGTAGAAACAACAACCAATGATTTACCATCACTAGTTTCAATAAAGATTATTTTCCGCTAATCTTCAATTTCATTATATGTGGAAGTCTTGGTATCCAAGTTTTCTCCACCAATATCTATTGTCAATTCACTTGTAATTTATTGACTTACAGAGTTGTTTGGGGTTACTGTGGGGATAAGGGACGTGTCCATAGTCCCTTTCTTCATACTTTTCTAAACATTTGTTCAAACATTGGGATAATGGAAAGAGAACAAGATTTCATTTCAGACGATTTGGATTTGAATCTTAGCTCTTCCATTTAGTATCTGTGTGAACTTGGGCAATGAAGGAAACAAATATTTATTAAGTCGTTATTATATCCTAGGTACTGTACTAAGTGCCACAGATACAAATATGAATAAAAAGAAAGAAATAGTCTGTTCTCAAGGAGTTTTCATTTTAATGGGGGAAGCTCATATAAAGGAAAACTGAAAAGGAGGAGGAGTGGGATGGGGTGTTGCAAAGGGATGTCAGAAACAATAAGGGAATGAAAGATAACCTGTGTCCATCTCCCACTTAAAAGTTCCAAGAAGATCTCCCTCGTGGGAGATAAGGGAAGGCATTTGCAGTCACATTCCAAATTGAGAAAATCCCAGGGATAATTGGATGCTCAATCCCCAGGCACTGAAGAAAGTTCCAGGATGAGACAGAGGCAGAGTCTTGGTTTTGAAGTCCAGATAAGGCTTGAGAGGAATATTAAGTGAATAGTCTCAACCTTTATCAATCTGAATTTTCTTATCTATCACATGAAGGTGTTGGAATTGATGGCCTTTAAGATCCCTTCTATTTATGAAATGATTATCCTAAGTCTTTTCATAATTTTTGAGAAGCTATATTTGTATTGTTTTATTAAGCATCCTTTCTCTTTCCTTTCATTCTTAAAAAAGAAATAAAAAGATAAGGGAGGCAGAGAAATTGGCATCATCCCCTAGAGTGTATGGACAGCTAGTGGCTCATCACATAGAGTGCTGTATCTGGAGTCAGTCCTAAGATCAAATCTGATTTCAAACACTTATCAGCGATGTGATCCCAGGCAAGCCACTTAATTCCATTTTCTTTAGTTTTCTCATCTATAAAATGAATTGAAGAAGGGAATGTCAATTCATTCCAGTATCTTTGCCAAGAAAACTCCAAATGGGGATCATGAAGAGTTGGACACAATTGAAATGACTGAATAACAAGCTAGAGTGTATAGTTTTACATTCATAGATTGATACACATGAACAGACATAATCCAAGACATCTGCCTCTTAAAGGGGGGGAGTGTTCTTGTCATCGTGTGTGCTTTTGAGTTACCATAGAATTTCACCTATCTGGAATTATTCATCCTATCTGGAATTATTAGTAGTTGAACCCTTTTTGCATCTTTTGATTGAGGGACAGCTCAATGTTAATGGCAATGCATTCCTTCATTTATCCTTGCCCAATTCTCTTTATATGTTATTTTATTGAAGTTTTTTATTTTCAAAACATAAGAAGGATAAATTTGCAATATTTACCTTTTTAAAAATAGTTTTTATTTATCAGATATATGCATGGGTAATTTTACAACATTGACAATTGCCAAAACTTTTGTTCTAATTTTTCCCCTCCTTCCCCCCCATCCCCTGCCTATATATATATATATATATATATATATATATATATATATATATATATATATATATATATATATGATGTCTTTGTGATGTAAGCCCAGTAGAAAAACTGCTGAGTCACAGTTTGATAGTCCTTTGTCCTTGCCCAATTCTTAACTATGCTGCATTTTGTAAAACATCCAATTCTCTCTTCCATGTGTTCTATGATCAAACATGATGGAATGTGTATTTGGGGATTTCAGGAGCTGAGGGTTTTTTTAGCCCTTAATGAGAGATGCCTTATGAAGGAGAAATATGTGGTAATCTGCATTTTCCCTATAAAATGCTAGTTGTGCTGGTGAGGTTTTGTCTTTTTCCCCTACTAGGTAAATGATAATTCTGTTTTGTCTTTTGGAAGAAGAGTAGAGAAAGGACAGGTTGAGTTTACTCCCTTGGAGACCTCAGTTTGGACAATCATCTATATGGATTTGGACAAATCAAAGCATATTGGTGCCTTCCCTATAGACTATTGGCCAAATGTGTATCTCTCTGAATTTGTTTTCATTGATCTAGCATAACATCAAGCACAGAAGAACTTATTTAATCAATGAAATTGTTATTGACAACAGAATGCCAAGAAGTTTAACAGAATGTAAAGTAAAATGAATATATACAGTCAGTGTGTCCATAAATACAATGCAGCATCATAAGGGAAGGGAAGGAGAACCTATATCATTCTGAAGATTGCTTAATGCAAGTTATGAGGATTGAATCCCTGACTTTTCTATTCGATCTCCTATACTTAAGGGAGTCTGAAAAACAGGTTTTGACCCTCTATGTTTTTAATAGTAATGATAATGGTGAATTGTTGTTCAGTAGTTTTTAGGATCTATGTGATCCTATTTGAGGTTTTCCTGGCAAAGGTACTGAAGTAGTTTGCCATTTCCTTCTTCAGCTTACTTTGCTGATGAACAAACCAAGGCAAATAAGGTTTGGTGATTTTCTTTGAGTTACATAGCTATGCGGCTGGATTTGAATTCAGAAAGATGAGTGTTTCTGACTCCAGGCCTGGTGCTCGGGGCATTATAGTTATAGCAAGGTAATGTAACTGAATGATTTGTCTCCTTGCTTCTTAATCTAGTTGTTGGAAGCTAGACGTATGATTTATACATGGGCTAGTTGTCAAGACCTTTTCAGTCTAGTATGACCTGCAAGGCTTGGGTTCTGTTGACCTAATGTTCAACTCTACAGTATCATGATGCTGCCTTGATATAGGAATTTAATAGAAGAACTGTTTTTGACAAGTTATATTTTTATGTTACAAAGAGCTTTCTTTTAGCTGTTGATAAAAATAAGAGTTTTATTAATCAGATACTGTTGTGTCTCCATCAAAGATGAGAAATGATGACAAAAAAAATCTTTGGATGTCGAATATTTGATTCTAGTGGGGCTGGTAACAAGCCATTGAAATTCTGGGAAGCTCAGGATTTTGAGGATGATATTCCAAAGATTAACTTATAATCATAATAGTTGACATGTATATTGTACTTTGTATTTATAAACATTTGAAAATTATCTTGTATCATTTCATGTGATCTTCATCATAGCTCAGTAAAGTAAGGCTAATAGTACTACGCCTCTTTTCCATCACTTTCTTTCCCTCGAGAAAACTGAAAATAAGATTAGAGATAGAATCAGTTAGCTAAGTGACCAGATAAAGTCCAAGATATTGGGCTTGGAATGAAATAGACCGAAGATCAAATCCTATCTCATTAACTAGCTGTGTGATAATGGGCAAGTTTCTTTAACTTTCTATTTCAGTATTTTCATCTATAAGGTGAGGATAATCTCTTTCCAAGGTTCTTGTTATTCTTAAATGCATTGATACATAAATATATACACACAATACATATATATACATATATATGCATATATACATATAAATGCATATATCACTTTGCAAACCTTAAAATTCTATAGAAATATTATTGTTATGTTGCCTAAAGTCTAACCTAAATAGTTATTTGTTTGATGGAGCTAGGACTAAAATCCCAGTTTTCTGACTTCAAAATCAGCATTCTTTCCAAAGAACCAAGATATCAAGCAACATCACCAACTAAACAAACACTTTGAAAAAAAGTTGTTGGTATCTTTTGTTTTGATATTTTTATTTCCTGTTTTTTCCCTCCCACTTTTTTATCCAGTGAGATGTCCCATGTAGCAAAGAAAAAAATGGAAGAGAAAAAAATTCTATCAAAAGTAACCAACACATTACCCATGTTGAATAGCATATGCAGTACCCCATACCCACATTACATTAGCTCTGAAAAGGAGGGAGGGATGTGTATTTTCTCTCCTCACCTTCAGGGCCATGCCCAGTCATTGAAATGGCACATCAGTCAGTTTCATTTTTCAAGCTAACCCTTTTATTCAGAAAGGTGCCTGGTGTTTGGTGGAGAAATCATTACTGTAGAAGATGAAAATCTAGGTTGTGTTTTAGCCAGTCTGTGCTTGGAATACAAAGAAAGATTTACAGTCTCTGGTCCATGATCTTTTCTCACTAACCCATTGAATTCTTTTAAATTTTAGAGAAAATTGATCTTGAAAGTCAGATTTTGAACCATCATACTATAATTGCAGGGAATAGAGGATAGAATGATGGAAATGGAACCAAGCAGACCCAAGTTCAAATTCAAACTCAGGATCTTACTGTTTGATCTAGACAACTGATTTAACCTCTGTCTGCATGATTTTCTCATCTGCAAAATAAAGATACTAATAGCACCTACCTCCAAGGATTGTTGTGAGAATAAAAGGAGATATTTGTAACGATTTTCAAATCTTAAAAGTGTTGCATAAAAAGGAGCTGTCATCATCATCATCATCATCATCATCATCATCATCATCATCATCATCATCATCAATCCCACCATCAACAACAACTACAACTCTAAGAACTCTCAAAGTCCTGGCAACCAGTTTTTTGAAATGAATTTTAGTGCAATGGAATTAAAGTTAGGAAAACCTTGATCCACATCCTACCTCACATACCTACTGTGTGACCCTGGACAAGTCCCTTAATCTCTCTTTGCCTCAGTTTTCTAGTTTCTAAAATAACACTAACCTACTAATGTTGTAAAGATCAAATGATATATTTGTAATGTGCTATGAAAACTTTAAAGAGTTACAAAAATGCTAATTAGGTGGTATGGTAGATAGAGTACTGGATATCAAGGCAAGAAAATGAATTCAGATCCCGCCTTAGACATTTGTTAGCTGTGTAATCCTAGACAGTCAATTAAGTTTTCTCTGCCTCAGTTTCTTCATTTGTAAGAACAAAAAAGAGGGGGGGGAGAACTCATAATAGTTTTCTTTTCCAGTTTTCCTCATAATAGTTGCTTCCCAGGTTTGATATAAAGATCAAATAAGGTAAGACATGTTACAAACCTAAAAGTGCTTTATAAATGCAGTAATAATAATAAAGATACCAAATAACAGAAAGTTAACTAACCAATAAAGTGATATTTTCAGACTAGTTTTGTTCCCAATCTCATCATGTTACAAATGATTATTTAGCCCAAAGGATATATTTTCTTGTGTTGGGTATTTGACAAGTGAGAAAGTCATTAGATTCAATAACTCATCTTTATCAAATATATATAAATTCTTTGATTTTCTTCTTTCCTTAAATAAATAAGTACTTGAAGCATTATTTCAATCTCATCGTTTTTGTCATAAACCATTCAAGAGGTTTTTAAAAATATGCTGTTCTGTGTTTTGTAAATGTTTTTGCCATTTCGTCAGAACTGTGGAGTTGTTTTGTTCTTTTATAAACATTGGTAGCATATACACAGGGGCAGCTAAGTGAGCCAATGAATAGAGTGCCAGACCTGGGGTCAGGAAGACTCATCACTCTCCCAAATTCTGCTCTGACTCCAGATGCTTACTAGCTGTGGAGCTCTGGGCAAGTCACTTCACCTTGTTAGCCTTTCTCATATGTGAAATGCTCTATAGAAGGAAATAGCAAACCACTCCAATATTTGTCCAAGAAAATCGAAATGGGGTCACAAAGAGTTAGACATGACTAAAAATGACTAAATAACAGCAACAAAAAAAAAATAGACACACAATTCATTAGGATCCCCATAACTCAGTATATTCACTATTTTCCCTTAGTTTCCACTTAATGACATTTGGCAATATAAACTAAGCCCAGATCAAAGAGGGATGTTTTCTAACTTGTATTTCTTTTGTATAGGGGCAAACTAGTACTCAAATTAGGATCAAGTTTGCTTATTTCATCATCACAATCTTGGTTGTTGATGCTTCTGATCCTTTTTCCTAACCCTGTTCCCTACAACTTAGTTCCTTGAAGGAAGGAGGCATTTAAAATTTTGTCCATGTATCATTACTGTATAGTATAGTGTCCTGTGTATACATAGTAGGCACTTACTTCATGCTTATTGAATTGAATTTATTTGTTTATTTTCTTTTCCTCACAACTCATCTGATTTCCCTAAACTCCGACAACTCTCCTCACTGCCACCACCACCACTACCAACAGTAGAGCAGGTACCTCTGACACTATCCTTAAGACACTTATCTCCTTATACCTCAGTTTTGTCACCTGTATGATGAGAAAATTGTACTAGATGGCCTCTAGGTCCCATTCTGTACTAGATCTTTGATTCTGTGATTACTTTCATCTTATTAACAACTCAGTATAATGGACACTGATTATTTGCATATGTTCTGTCCATATAGATTCTCCCATAGACTGGTCTTCCTGGAAAGGAAACAAGAATTTATTAAGAACATCCTATGTTTCAGACACCATTCCAAGTGCTTTAAAATATTATTTCATTTGATTCTGTAAATATTGTCAGATCCTATTTGTTATCTCCATTTTACATTAAGTGACTTATAGTCACACAGCTAGTGAATGTCTGATGCCTGATTTGGATTCAGCTTTTCCTGATTTTAGGCCGGGTCCTCTGTTTACTGTATCACCTACATTGCCATAAACAAGGATCTAGCAATAAATCCCGGAGTTAATTTGTTGAGGGCAAGTAGAAACATCAAAGAGAATAAGGGGACCATTAGTTAAAGAGCTTCATTAGTTCTATAATTCATAGATGATAACTAGAAAAAAGACAACCAAAAAGTAAGTTGTGGGTACATAAATAATAGCCAACATTATCAGAGTAGGTATCAGTAGAGTTTCAGAAGCTAAAAAACTGAGATGTGTTGGCTTTTTGCCTTTATCTGTGATACCTATGCTGCATGTTTAGCACCTACCAAGAGGTTTGCTTGTGCGCCTGTTCATCACTACAGCTCTTTTTTGAAGTATACCTTGAACTGATTTAGGAAACCTAAAGGTTTTCTAAAACAGGAAGCCTAAGAAATGCCTGTTTTAGATCATATTACTACTCCCACTCTGGAAACTGCTACTGACTGTGTCCATTATTCTTGACCAGAAGAAACAAAAACTTATGGCAATAAATAAATTACAATATTTGATAATATAAATAAAAACAGGTATTCTTTAGATACTAAGAGAAAAAATCAAATATTCTAATAAAAAGTGACTGAATATTTATTGATTACATGTAGGGATATCTTTAGTATGGAAAACAAAGTAATTAACATTTCTTTTTTGTTTAATTGTTGGTGTTTGAGGGTTTTCTTTTATTGTAAATACATTTCTAAAGTCTCTTTCAAGGTCCTGAGTTGTCTTTTTGCAAAGTGATGATTGGAAGGGTTTGGGGAATTATGCAAAAAATAGGCTATAAATTCCACAATTAGTGACAGTGAATGGCAAATGGCAATCTGAAAGTGCTGCTAAGGGTTTTTAAAAATCCAATTAGATAAAAAAAAAAAAACTGGATTGGCAATCCCACATACATTTAAGATAGTTATACTGCCAGGCAGTTTCTCAAAAAACTCGTTAACTTCAACTGGGGAGCATCACTAACAGATGGGACTTTTTTCCCTTTAGATTTTTTTCAATAATTAGAAGAAAAGTCTTGTAAAAATTTAAACACGAATGGAAGATTTTATCTCACTTTCCAATGCATCAGTTTTAATGTCAGCAAAGAAATTATGCAAAAAGAAACCTTTTTATGGAGCAAAGAAATGAGATTTCATTGCCATTAAGACTGGGCAATAGTGAAGGACTAAAATTTAGGGTAAGATACTCTGGCAATCTTGTAGGTCATTTTTTAAAGTAGTTGCTTTCTCTGGTTCCTCCTCCTATTCTTACTCAATGCTTACCATAAATTAGAATCCAGGAGAAACAAGTATACTAGTCTCATCTTTGCTGACTAAGGTCTTCTTATCCTGAGTAATTCTTTGTCTTTGCAGGCAAGTCAATTCTGTTCTCTGGACCTCAATAATATATAAATATATAATATATACATTGAGTGGGGGTAGACTGAATGAACTTAAAGATTCTTTTTTTAGCTAAAAAATGTTATGATCCTATGTCTAGAAATAAATCCCTTCCTCAGAAGCTTTCCAGAACATTTAACTTCTAAGAATTCTGAGAAACAAATCAGTGCCATATCTTTACAGGTAAACAAGTTAGTCATTCATAGAGTTTAGATGGGATTGGACCTTATGTCTAATCCACTCAGAGTTCAGTCCATTCAGTGAACAAACTAAGGTATGGACAGAAGCAATTGAGATGAGAATCAATCAGAATTATCACTTAGAATAAAAACAAAAAACTGTTAAATAATTATTGTCAAGTTATGTCAAGTCATGTCAAGTAATATATCTAGATACAAAGGCACTGAAGATACAAAGAAAGGTATACACAATTTCTATATTAAGGTGCTTATCTTCTGATGGGAGAGACAACAATATAAATGTCACTAACAGATAGAATCCTCAGCTACCCCATCTCCAAATCTTTTCTCCAATAATTGGAAGGAAACTCTTTTTTTTTCTATCTATCTATCTATCTATCTATCTATTATTATTATTATTATTTTATTTTATAATTATAAATTTTTTGACAGTATATATGCATGAGTAATTTTTTTATAACACTATCCCTTGTATTCATTTTTCCAAATTTTCCCTTCCCTCCCTCTACTCCCTCCCCTAGATGACAGGCAATTCCATACATTTTACATGTGTTACAGTATAACCTAGATACAATATATGTGTGTAAATACCATTTTCTTGTTTCACGTTAAGTATTGGATTCCGAAGGTGTAAGTAACCTGGGTAGATAGACAGTAGTGCTAACAATTTACATTCGCTTCCCAGTGTTCCTTCTCTGGGTGTAGTTATTTCTGTCCATCATTGATCAACTGGAAGTGAGTTGGATCTTCTTTATGTTGAAGATATCCACTTCCATCAGAATACATCCTCATACAGTATTGTTGTTGAAGTGTATAGTGATCTTCTGGTTCTGCTCATTTCACTCAGCATCAGTTCATGTAAGTCTCTCCAAGCCTCTCTGTATTCCTCCTGCTGGTCATTTCTTACAGAGCAATAATATTCCATAACCTTCATATACCACAATTTACCCAACCATTCTCCAATTGATGGACATTCATTCATCTTCCAGTTTCTAGCCACTACAAAAAGAGCTGCCACAAACATTTTGGCACATACAGGTCCTTTTCCCCTCTTTAGTATTTCTTTGGGATATAAGCCCAATAGCAGCAATGCTGGATCAAAGGGTATGCATAGTTAGATAACTTTTGGGTCATAGTTCCAAATTGCTCTCCAGAATGGTTGGATTCTTTCACAGCTCCACCAACAATGTATTAGTGTCCCAGTTTTCCCACATCCCCTCCAACATTCATCATTATTTGTTCCTGTCATCTTAGCCAATCTAACAGGTGTGTAGTGGTATCTCAGAGTTGTCTTAATTTACATTTCTTTGAACAGTAGTGATTTGGAATATGAGTGGATATAATTTCAATTTCATCATCTGAGAATTATCTGTTCATATCCTTTGACCGGAAGGAAACTCTTGTAAAGATTTGAAGATGAATGGAATATTTCCTCGCACTTGCTAATGCATCAGTTTTTAACATCAGTGGGGAAATTATGCAGACAAAGTACCTTTTTATGGAACAAAGAAATGAGATTTCAACTGTTTTTAATTGAAAATACATGCAAGGTATATGTACTCGGTCCATACAATATATATCATGTTAAGTGTCTGAGACCAGATTTGAACTCAGGTCCTCCTGACTTCAGGGCTGGTGCTCTATCCACTGCACCACATAGCTGCTTTGGGGATCTAAATTCTCTTTGGCTCTCTTCAACTCTTCCATTCAAGTTTAGCTTAAACTTCTACAAATGTTATTTTATTCATGGAGTTTCATAAACTTATTATTTATTAAAATAAGTTCTGCCTTGCCTTTAGTAATTTCATTTCTACCTCTTACCTAAACCTAAATTAATTTTAAAAATGGATACATTTACATGGGATAGCATGTATATATAATATACTTGTTGATTGTCATTGACAATAATTGGATATAAATACATATATATATACACATACATATATGTGTATGTGTAATATATGCATATATACACATGTGGATAGATAGATATGTTCTCTCTTCCATTATTGTTTCATGTTCCAATGTATCTTATATCATTATCATTATGTAGCCCATGATTGCTTTAACAAGGATCCCATTCCTTTTAAATAATATGGCTTTAAGGCCCTTTAAAAAACTATTATATAGTGTCATGTTTCTCAGGCATCCAAGATCTATTTATCTAACCTCCATCTTCCCCAGGTATCCTTATCTTTGCCCTACATTTTTGAAGAGAGCCTCAATATTTTCTTATCTTCCTCATCTATTTTCTTCTGTATCATTGATGAATCACCACTAATTCCCTAATCAAAACCTTTCAATATTTGTCTGTTTCATTCATAATAGTATCCAAACTTTTTAGCATGGCATTCAAGGCTCTCTATAATTTGATTCTTACCAAGATTTCAACCTTATCAGTATTATTCACACATCATATTCTATGTTCTATGCTATGTAGTATTCTGTGAGCATGTCCTAAACATTTTCATCCCTTTACCTTTATTAATTCATTTTTCTATGTTTATGCTTTTGTATATGTCCTTTCTATGAATTGAAGTCTATGCTTCAAGGCCCAGCTTAAAAAGTTCCTTCATCAAGAGGCTTTCCCTGATATTATCCATGTTCTCCAAAGGCAGAAATGATTTCCTTTCCCTTGAACTGTTCTGGTTCTTCATTTATACTTCTTACATGCTTTTCATATTTTATTTTTGTTGTAGTTATTTGCATAGTTCCTTGTCTTATTTTCTGAATTATAAATGTTTGTGCCTGTTTCTTCTAGCTCAGACTAATATGGTAGTTTCCTATTAATGAGTCATTAAACACGTTAGAATCTGATGCACTAGAAATTAATATATAATAGTCATTATCATTATCATTATTATAGCTAGTATTTTTATAATGTTTAAGGTTTGCAAAATGCTTTACAAATAGTATCTCTCTTTATCACCACAATAACCCTGAGAGATAGGTGCTATAGTCATATCCATTTTACAAATGAGGAAACTGAGGCAGACAGAGGTGAACTGAGTAATCTGGGTTCACACAGATACTATTTAACTCAGGTCATCCTGACTGTAGGCTCAGTACTCTGTGCACTATGATGCCACCTAACTATCTCTGTAATTAGAATTGAGAGTTGGGAAAGACTTTAGAAGCTTTTTAAATAGTGTTTTATTTTCCCCCAATTACATGTAATGACAATTTTAAACATTCATTTCAAAAGTTTTTTGAGTTCCAAATTTTTGCCTTTTTGAGTCCAAATTCCTCATGTCACCTATGAGGAACCTTAGGCCCAGAGAGATTAAATGGTTTTTCTAAGATTATATAGCCAGGAAAGTTTTAAACTCTGATCTTCCTGATTTCATACCCAACACTCTATCCACTGTTCTACTTAGCTGCATGCTCATTTTGTAGTTTAATGCCCAGAGACAAGAAACATAATGAAATAGAAATAACCCTTTAACACCAGGTGCTAGTTTCTCTTTAATCCTCCCCCCAAAATTATGGTATTACTTTTGTTAATAACATCATTGGAAGCATCTCATCTTAAATATTAAAATTCCAAGTGCAAACTCCATTCTTGGGTCTTGAATTTATTACATTTTTCTTTCCTTATAATGTTATTTGGAGACTCAGTTCCTACTGAACACACTTAGTATCTCTATAATTACATCGGTGAGTCAATTTTAGTAGCCTACAAAATTAGGTTTTAGAATTGGATGGAATTTTATGGTGCTTAAAGCAACCATCATAATATTGGTCACCCTTCCTCAAGGTCTATTTGTTATTCTTCTTGTTGTTTACCATATTCTCTGAGAAGCTGGGAATGGAAATCGTTATTTGAGGGAAATAACAAGAATATGTTTTCTTTTTCCATTGTGGATGACTGTGAGTGTGGTGGTGGATTAGAATTCACATATTTGCTAGAACCCTACAAAAATAACTTTTTTACTCCCTTTAAGAAGACATCGAGGGTGTCAGGAAATACACATCAGGGAATAAAAATACAGAAACTCAGACTGGAAGAAAAACCTAAGAACAGGGGAGGTGGAGTGGAGAGATGAGAGGAGAATTGGAGATGAGTATTATTCCATTCAGTATAGCCTACCTGAAGTACTGGTTTTTGTTTTAAGTAAAATATTTTGGGAGAAATGTGGATTAACTGTAGAATTTCCACAAGAGGGAAATCTGGATGGTAAAGGAATTGGAGAGTACTTTATACTTCAACAAAGAACAGAGATTAAGCTGGGAAGACTGGTCAATAGTGGTGGTGGGAGTGGTACAATGCAAAGTCAGACATAGCCTAGTATTGTAGTCTCTATTTCTAACTCAGGACCCAAGTTCCCCTTGCATTTAGATTAATAAAAAGTCAATATTTCTAATCTGAATCTTTACCAATTTCCCATACCACTTAAGGGCTTCCTTATTCCCATGCTGATAGTCTCTACTCCTTCCCTTACCCCTGCCACTTATCCCCTTAAACCCCCTTCCAGTTCTATCTCTTACAAGAATAATCAAATCAATACTACTATTTTAATGACAGATCATGCAATTGCTCTATTACAAGAACCACCAACCCCTTTTCATCAAAATACTTCTCTTCCATAGAACATATTGTGTTCTATTTAAATAAATGTCTCACTAAGGGCAAATACTGGGCTATTGCTATTGTAATGGTGGAATAGAATTCATAGGTTAGCTTATTTGTTCATCGTTCTATCCCCAACACCCATAGTGTGCAATATCTAGTAAATATATAATCTTTTTTTTTTCTCATTTATAAACAACCAGTAGGATCCTGAAAGGTTCCATGTAGGATGTTGTAATCAAGTATAAAAGGGACAAGACAAAGAAAAAGATTTAAGTAAAACTTTATGACTTCATAGTCTGGTAATTGGTCTGACCACATCTGACTTCACCTTGTATGTAAAATTTAGAAACTGTGAATGAAGGGTCTCCTTGTCCTTCGTAGCTCTGAAACTACAAATTGTAACTAGAAATTTTTGTTCTATCAGAATACAGAGATGGAATGGACTGATTTTGACAATGACTTCCTAAGATCAATGGATGGAGGTATTATGTGAGAGAAGCTCAGTTCCCAGAACTTTGGGGAGCTGATATCTTAAATCTTCTACTTTGCTACCCATTCAGAATCAATAAGTATTTATTAAATGCCTACTATGTGCCTTAGGTAAAAGACATATTATGCAATTATGGCTTTCTTTAATAACATCATGAGCCCTTGTTTGATTGGTTGGCTTTCCTCAATCTTATGCACTGCCATTTTGTAACAATCTGCAGACATCTTAAATGTGAAACAATGTAATTGCTGGATTTGCATTCAGCACCACAGGATTGTAGAATTTAAGAGAGGAAAGGGATGTTCATGGTCACTTAGTACACTTTCTTTCATTTTACATTGGAGGAAAATAAAACCCAGGGAGTTTTAGTAACTTGTCCGAGATCATGCATTCAACAATTAGTTCCTCTGATTCCAAAATGGTTCAATAATGCTGCTACACTACTGTAATTGGTTTGAAAAGGAAAAGTGGGAAAAAAAATGGTAGTGAGACAGCTCTCCTTCTCTCTACCATTTAACTTCCATGTCTAGCTTTGATGGATCCTGGTTATCTGTCAAAGAGGTAAGGGAATGAGTAGGGCTGTTACCCTTAGTGTCTTGGCCATGCAATTACCAGACCTCTCCCCCCTCCCCCCTGCAACTTCCTTTGCTTCAGATGGAGATGAAAGGTCTGGGACACCGGCATGGTGAGCCAGCTTTGAAGATACTGAAGAGCAGTATCACCCAGTAACTTGACCATGGAGGAGTCATGGATTTTCTCCTAATTTGTTGCTAGCATGCCAAGAAAAGCAGATGTTTTCAATTAATGAATTCTGGTAAAGGGTTCAGCTCTTCTTGGTGATGATTTTGTCTTTCTGTCACCCACACCTGACTAAGGTAATATGAATTCACTTAATTAGTATCAGTTTTTTAAAAATAGATTTAATGATTTATTTTTGTTTTTTATATCTCTTGTATTTGTGTAGAAGTTGTTCTTTAAAATATTCACCGAAGCTGGCATTGCTTAAATTCCCTCCCTAAAACTCTGATGTTTATGCTATTTAATGCAGGCATTAGTAGCTGTGACTTGAATTAACTATTTGTACAATTATCTTAGCTTCCCAGACTTCCCCTGCAAGTAATAGCTCTCTTCGTTCCTCTTTACTTTTATATCTCCCATCCGTCCTTCCTGGCTTTGCTCTAGACCTCCCTCTTCTATGATTGCTGTCTCTAACAATATCAGTTTTCACTGATCTTTCCTTCACTCCCTTTATATGCCTTAACTATATTACAATCAGTACCTTATTATTAGCTGCCAGAGACCTCCTTGTGTACTATCTTATTCTATAATTGTCCTCATCAGATAATTTAGTACTTTATCAGCCTTAATTCAGCAATTCAAAGATCTGTTGCTGCTTGGATATGGGTTATCCCTTTACTAATGTCAATTGCAACCTTACCATAATGATCTCCTCCTGGATTTCCCATAAGTGTCCTAAGAGCTTCATTCAGGTCTTAGATAGGGTAGGTATTGTTCCTATTTTATAGTTGAAGAACCCAAGGTCTAGAGATATAAAGTGACTTACTTTGTTTAACACAAGGAGTAAGCGGTGGAATCAAAGCTCAAAACCATGTTGATTCCTTCTGACATGGTTTATCAATTGATTTCCAGGCCATTCATTTTCTATAGATGTGATAGACAAAAAAAGCATTTATTAAGCGTTAAATGTACGTCAGCCATTGCACATAGCACCAAGGATACAAAGTAAACATGTTAAAAAAATACAATTAAAGGGAAAGACAGTTCCTACTCTCAGGGAATTTATATCTTAATTACAGGAGATAATAAGCATTTAATAAGCACCTACTGTTTGCCATTGTGCTAAGCATTAGGGATATAAAGAAAGCAAAAGACATTCCCTGCTTTTAAGGAGCTTACAGTCTAATGTGGGAGACAATCATGTACTAACAATATGTATACAGGATAATATATAAAAGAAAAATGAAAAAAAGGTGAAAGTCCAGAGAATCAGGAACTGAGCCAGGAGTGAAGTGAGCATGGCTCTCGTGGGTACATAATTAATGGGGGAAGAACTCCAAGTAAAGTCTAGCATTATCTCTGGCATTAGAAAATAGCTGAGACAAAGAAAGAAAAGTCCAATTAGTCAGGAGGGGAGCTGGCTTAGTAGAGCAACACTTAGATAATGGTTGCCCAAGAAATTAAGCCTGCATGGCAAAAGAATTTGACTTGGGAGATCATGGATCCCTTGTTGGATGTCTTCAAGCTTCCCTTGTTGAAGGTCTTCAAGCTGAGACTGGGCAGTTGGACCATGTCACAGATAAGACTAGAGTCTGGATTCAGTCAGTTGATTTCAGAAATCCTCTGAGATTCTCTGATTTCATGATTCTCCTTTGGAAGCCATTTATTTCTTAATGACCTCTATGCATGTGGTTGCTCTCTTTGAGTCTTTGAGTCCTACCATCTGGACACATTTCATTACATCCCAAACCCCACAATCCATATTGAAGAGAGCCATTTGCTAATTCACATTAGCACTTCCATGGATCCATTACCATATAACTTAAGTTTAAGCAGACAACTTGATTGTGAATAGTGGGCTAGACTTGAGGTTAAGAAGACTTGAGAATGAAATCTACCTCTAACACTTAAGTGTTTGACCCCAAGAAATTTTAGTGACCTCTCATCCTTAGTTTTCTTATCTGTAAAAATGGAAATGATAGCGACAGTTTTGGGTTGTTACGAAGTTCCAAAGAGATAATATACATGAAACAATTTAAAATCTAAGTGTATTATATAATTGTTATTAAAGTATTACATAATGATTATTTAGTAATTGTTGAAGTGATAATATTATTGATGATTGTGCTATCTTCAATGGTACAGAGCACAAGACATCCATATATTCTTGGTTCTCTTCAATTCTTGTCCAAGTTTACCCATAATGTCTTCATAGAAAAACTACCCCATCTAATTCAAAATTTTAGAGATAGAGGTAAGGAAGGAGTGCATTCCAGGGATGGAATGCCATCTATGAAGGACTATAATTAAGCTAATTTGGCTGGATTGTAGAGTGAAGGGGAATCATAATCCTGTAAATATAGCATGTTTTACAATAAAGACAAGTTATGAGGGCCCTTAAATGCCAAATACAAGTCTGATCCTAGAGAGTCACTGAAGTTTGTTGAGTAGCATTTTGTGTTTAGACATCTTATTTAGAAAGCTCACATTGATGATTATGTGAAGGATGAGTTAGAGAAAAAGGAGAAGCTGGGATCTAAGAGATCAATTGGGAAGTTGTTTCAATAACACAGGCAAAAGTTGTTGGAAGCCTAAACTAGGATGGTGATTATGAGAGTGAAGTAAAGAGAAAGGAAAGCATGAGAGTTATTGTGGAATAAGAATGGATAAGACTTGTTTCCTACTTAGATAGTCCATCAGTCAATGAGAGTAAGAGTATGTAATGATTCAGCGGTCTCAGACTTGGGTAAATAAGACTATGGTCTTCTGTCATTATTACTGGCCCAACTAATTTTATGATATAACCTTCCTGGTTGATACCATTTATGGGTACAAGTCAATCATTATGTGAAACTAATTTTGGGACTCATTCAAAATAGATCTCTGATCTTTTTTATGTGAACCTTCCCTTCGGAGATAGAGATGTTTGAGTTCTGTCAGCTTTTTCTGGTCTATGAGCTCGCACAAGGTCACCCCAAGTAGGAACTGAAGTGATTTTCTGCCTCTGCTAATTCTGAGATAATTTCTATCTTGTCTTTTTTATACGTCCAGTGGACCAAATTGATGCTAATTTTATTTAAAAAAATATTTATTAAAATTTTTTACTTATAAAACATATGCATGGGTAATTTTTCAACATTGACCTTTGGAAAGCCTTCTATTCCAAATTATCTCCTTCTCCCCAGTCCCTCTCCTAGATGGCAGGTAGTCCAATACATGTTAAATATGTTAAAATATATCTTAAATCCAATATATGCATACATATTTATACAGTTATCTTGCTGCACAAGAAAAATTGGATCAAGAAGGAAGAAAAAACATAGAAAGAAAACAAAATGCAAGCAAACAACAACAGAAAGAGTGAGAATGCTATGCTGTGGTCCACACTCAGCTCCCATGGCTTTCTCTTTGGGTATAGATGGCTCTCTTCATTACTGAACAATTGGAACTGGTTTGAATCCTCTCCTTGTTGAAGAGAGCCACATCCATTCATTGATCATCATATAGTCTTGTTGCCATGTATAATGATCTCCTGATTCTGCTCATTTCATTCAGCTTCAGTTCATGTAAGTCTCTCCAGGTCTCTCTGAAATCATCCTGCTGGTCGTTTCTTACAGAACAATAATATTCCATAACATTCATTTACCATAATTTATTCATCCATTCTCCAGCTGATGGGCATCCATTTAGTTTCTAGTTTCTTGCCACTACAAAAATGGCTGCTATAAGATCTTTTTATGTTATAATCCCAGTAGAAACACTGATGCTAGTTTAAAAAATTTTCTTATTAAGGAGATAACAGAATTCCATATTTCCTCCTCTAAGGATCAATGATTTACTTTAAAACAATTGAGATAATATACTATTTTAAATTTTATTTTTAAGATTGTTTCTCTGTAACTCATCCAAAGTAGATGAGTAGGAGTTATTCATGGAGTTATTCCTACTCTGGTTGTCTTATAAATTTTAACCTGTTCCATTTCCAACTTTAGGCAACTTGGTATCTTTACTCCTTTGATACTTGCCATATTAATGCCAAACTTAGTTCTGTTTCTCTACTATCATTCAGAACTCCTGAGCTCAAGAGGTCTCCCACTCTCAGAATAGGGATTTCAGATGTGTGTCCCCACAAAATTGTATTACACTATATACTATTGATATATATACAAACGCATGTTTATGTGCATACATATGTAGAATATACTAATAAATATATACACATATACATATATATCACACACATATATATTTATGTACATATATGTATATGTTATATACTGTTTTACTAGTTCTTATCACAGAATCTAAGAGAAAAAAAAAACACTTTACTTGTAGTAAATTTAGCGCAAAGGATTTCATTTGACTATTTCCCTGGGAAAAAACCAAGCTTTCCTCATGGAACAAAAGATAGCTTTTAAGTGATCATATTTTCAGTAGTTACTTACTAGGCAGTTAGGTGGCTCACTGGACAGAATTCTGGACCTTGAGTCAGGAAGACCTGAATCCAAATCCAGCCTCAGACACTTAACTAATTGTGTCTCTGAGCAAATTAATTATCTTCTGTTTGCCTTAATTCACTAGAGAATGAAATGACAAACTACTCCAGAATCTTTATGAAGAAAATCTCATGGACATATTGATATACCATGGTTCATGAAGTCCCAAAGAGTTGCACACAACTGAATGATTGACCAATTATCTTTATGACCCTGGACACCTCTGTGGCCCTGGATAGCTAACTTAATGCAACTCTCTAATACAATCCATTGTAGAGAAGTTACTAATCTTTATGGGTAGGAATTTCCTCACCCTGGAATTGCCTATGCTCGTGAAATCATAGATTTTGTTTCCCTGCTCCCTTCCTCCTATGGTTTCTTCTTTAACTGTGGGGTTCAGTGGTCTTGACCAGTCTAACTTTTCCTGGTCCAGTCTATAAGTGAATGCCCATTCACTTAAAGCCAAATAGACATGAAGTGCTCTAGGACCTGCCATTTATGAATGGATACAAATCCTTTCTCTGGCTCCACCCTTATGTTTCTGCAGCCTTTTGGAATGAGGTCAGGTTTGGGATGTGACTGCTTATCTCTTCCATGACAGTCCAGATCAAGATTAATCTTAAGCCATTTGTTTTGCTGCTTCTCTCAGCCAACAGAAGGGGGAGGGAACCCCAGCGGAGATCTGTTTTTTTTATGAATGGATGAATGAATGAGCATGATGTAACAGGCTAAGAGAGCCTGTCTCATGGATTAGCAATGAAGAGACTGTCATTGACATACAATAGTAGTCTATTTAAATTCTACTCAAGTGCAACTTAATTGTAAAATCAAAGAAATCAACCTAAAATATTAAAAATCTTAATTTTGGCTTAACATTTTATCTCATAAATAGGGTTTGTCAAGCTGCTGAAAAAATTCTCCTCCCAAATGCAATGGGTGGTTCTTTTGCTCTGATTTCCTTTTTGTTTTCTGTTTTCTGGTTCACTGTTAATGCAATTGGTTTTTGCCAGAGTAGTTTGTGAATTCTAGCATGAATTCCCATTGAATTCTTAGCCTTGGCTAACATCCTGTTTAGGCTGAAAGACATTAAGTTAAGAATTTAACATATTTGGTCATGGCACATAGCTATCTATGATTCTCTGTTAGATATATACATACAATAATAACAACCTGGCATCCATCATCCTATCTGATCAAAAAACCACTCAGTGAATTAGACAGAACATATATTTGCTTTATAGGTGGGGAAACAGGTTTAAAGAGCTTGAGTTAAATATCAAATCAGAAAACATATGTAATGTATTTCACAAACTTTAAACCCTATAAAAATGTTATATTGTTATTAAATGCCCTGCCCAGGATCACACAGCTAGTATTTCAGAAATGGGAGGGAATGTCAAAATCAATTTAACTTTCTTTTTTTTTTTATATAGTGATCTAATCCAGCTTCAGGAATATAAAATATTTTCCTACATGATGCTGAGTATTAATTATGTGTATTTGAGCTGTTATGCAAATATGTGTTGTATGAATGTGTGGGCACAAGAAAGTGAGGAAGATCCTCAGCATTCTGAATTTATTCCCTGTGAAAAATTTATGAGAACATATAGGGAAAAGTCCCATTGGATGAATAGGAATGAATAGATTATAATATACATTGATGGAAAGAATATATAGATGAAGTCATGGATCCATGTGATTACTTTAGTATGTAATTAATGTTTTTTCTAAATCATTTGGAGATAGCATAGAGTAATGAAAGATGTTGGATATACTGACTGTGCCATTATGGACAAGTCACTTAGCATCTCTGCAATGGTTTCACCTCTAAAATGGGGGAAACTTTGTGATGTACAAAAATATTGAATGTGAAGTGCTTTGTAAACTTTAAATGACTATGTAAATGTTAGCTATGATTAAACCATAATATGACCTAAATATGAACTGGGATTTACATTAATAGTTTGGCCCGCATACTCAATAGTTGAGGCAACTGGGCGACAGAGGATAGAGCACTGGACCTGGAGTTAGCAAGACTTGAGTTTAAGTCTAGACTTAGACACTAGTGTTGTAACCCTGGACAATACTTTGTCTCGGTTTCTTCAGCTTTAAATGAGGATTACAATAGCACTTACCTTCTGCGTCTGCAAAGATCAAATTCGATTATATTCTTAAACTTTTGCAAACCTTAAAATATTATGTAAATGTTATCTATTGTTATTATCCAAATGTACATTTTTACCAAATTTCCACTTGTTATATTGTCTTTGTTTGTTGTCTCTGTTTCAGTGACTAGTTAGAATGATAAAATAAAGAGGCCATATCATAGATCAGATACTATGTGGTAAGAAATCCTGCCCTGACCCCTTTTGGCAAGGATTGAGGATGCCAGAACAGCTGGAGCAAATTGAAATTTCTGTGTATGTACTTGCCCAGATGAATGCTTATATAAGAAAAACTAATAGGAAGACTTAATGTGTACATAAAATAGTATCCTGAATATAATCTAGTCTAAATATAAGTAAATATTTTTTTTTATTTTTGAAAGAATCAATCATCTAGTATTTATTGAGCACTTATAATTTTCTGGGTATTAAGTGAGATGCTACCAAAAAAAACGAAAACGAAAATAAAAACTGATGAAGAAACAATCCTTATTCCTTAGCAGTTTACAGAAATATACATGATAAAATAGTATACACTAAACAAATAATTCTAATTATATCTCACACTCAGGTTTTGTCTCTGCCAAATTTTGGTCCAATACAGTTACCTATACTTCTATATGAATACAATTAAAATGTGACATAAAACTGTGAAGCCATTTCCATCTTCAACCTAACAAAGCTTATCCAGATTAAAGAATAGACCACTTTCTCAGGAAAGTTTATTTGCTAAAATAAATGACTCTGTTTGAAAAGAATTTACCTTTCAGAAAACATGTCTCTCCTACATCAGTATGATAAGTGACTTTTTCAAATATAATGAAGCAAGATGGAAATGTATCATCAGTAAGATTTCAGAACCCTCTACCAAAAACAAGAGGCCATTTACAAATAAAGATAATGCCAGACTTCTGTATTTGTCAAAGCATAAGTGATCAGCTCTAAAGTGATGCTTTTGTTTTCTCTTCTCTTACAGGTTGTCTTAGTCTTTGCTCTTAGTATTGGGGCCCTTGTCATATACTTCATAGATTCGTCAAAGTGAGTATTCTCTTACATTTTCTTCTCCCTTTTTTCTAAAACGATGACTTTTAAAGTATCCAGTTGTTTTTTCCCTTGACATGTGACTTAATTTTCCTGATTGTGAGAAGAATTTTTTGGAAAATGACAGGGATGCTCTGTGTGGACATGGATGGCAAAACTTTGGGGAAGATTGTTAGAGCCTTGTGTGTTGATTTGGCTGAGGGAGAAGGAGAAAAAAGAGAATTAGCCTCTTAAGGTGTTCTACCCTCCCCAAATTTGAGTATTGGCTCTATCTTAGGGTTTGCTGAGCTGTTTCTTGAAACAAAATTTAAACTAAAAAAAGCAAAAGGAAGGGGGAAATAAAGGTGAATCTGTAGCCCAAAGGAGTCTCACCAGGAGGATTTCTGCTGTAAGTAATTTGGAAATGCCATGGCTTTTGTTTTTAGATTGGTTTCTTTATTTAGGATTTCCTTGTATTCCTAATGTTTGTGGAAACAACTGGTAAGAATAAGACTATTCTTTTGCCTTTCATACTGAGATTAAAGCCCAAATGTCTCCTAGTGAATCCTCTTGGTTTCTCAAGGAAAGGAGTACATAGGAACTCTTGGAGATGGATAGAGGCCAAAACCATCTTCCACAAAGGTTCTGAGAATGGAAATTATGACAGTTCTTTTTATGCAACGATATGAGGGGATGGCTAGACCTCCCCGACCCTGTGTCAAGCAGTATGTGCTGGACCAGCTGAAGGCAGATGACTTGAATCCAGGCTCACTAATTGTGGGCTTACTGCAATTCAATTCTGGTTCAAGTGAAAACTATCCTTGGCAGCCACGATTTTTCTGACTATTCTGGTTGACACTTTAAAAGGGACACTTAACCCACTGGGGAAGAACTGGACTATAATCTGATTATTCTTGGATGGTGCTCATCTTGCTTGCAATTCAAAAATCCAAGAACTACTTGAGAAACTTCTCCCTCATTTGTCCACTCTGAAGCTATTTCTTGAGCTCCATTCTCTCTATCTGACATTTTCATTGTTGAAGAATCTTCAATTCTTGGGCAGCCCATTTTGAGTTGGAATTGGCTCAGACCTCAGCATTTCTAATTCTGTTTCTGAATGTCAATAAGTTGACTCCTTTGATATGTTTTCAGTGAACAAGCTCTGCGAATGCTAGGGATACAAAGAAAGGCAAAAATAAAGGTTCCTGCTCTCTAGGAGCTCACATTCTAAAGAAATAGATAACATATCAATAACCATGAACTTACATGAGTACACAAGAGAAACAAAAGACAATATATAGAGAATTAGATGCTACTTCAGGATGTTTTCATTTATAAAGAGAGCTCAAGAAACCATTTCAAAAACTCAAAAAGACATAGAAGAGTTCTCTTTCTTTCTCAGAACATTGTTCTAGGGAAAAAAAC
This sequence comes from Sminthopsis crassicaudata, assembly GCF_048593235.1. Classification (NCBI taxonomy): domain Eukaryota; kingdom Metazoa; phylum Chordata; class Mammalia; order Dasyuromorphia; family Dasyuridae; genus Sminthopsis; species Sminthopsis crassicaudata. The sequence continues at coordinate 652,501,917 of NC_133618.1, forward strand.
ACATCCAGCATCCTCTGAGTATTGAAGATCGCTCGGCATACTCCTCTCCTACAAAACTCGACCATATACTTATAACTTGATTTAGTCAGGCAGAATTCCATCAAACTTCAATGCTGATTTAGAAGGAAGAGAGTTGCTTAAGGCCCCAGATGAATGGAGATTCCTCTTTTGGGAAAGGTAAGTGGTTTTAAAATATGTATCATACTCATTTCCTTATCCTTTTTTTTTCCTGGTTGAATTAATATTTTGCTAAGAGCCTTTTCCTTTTTCTCCACCTTATCTCTAGAGGTAAGGATGTGTGGCCTCAATATCTCTATCATCACTGGCACATCTCTGGTCTGTCCTTAGGAGCTCAGTCTCTGAATATAGTGCTCATCTTCCAGGAAATGTGGGTCTTTTTCTGCAGGTGAGTGATGGAATTAGATAACTATTGGAACTAGGTAGATGAATGGATGGCCAAGTTACTCCTTCCTGGACCATTTTCTTTTCTCTTTTCTATCTTGTTTTTTAATTGCAAATAAAATTATGATCCTTCTTGACAAACATTTGAAATGTTGTTTTTCTTTATAGCGTCTCACAGCATGAACCTCAATCCCTGGAAAGTCAGGTTTTGCCTTTGACTTTTGGGATGTGAAAGAAGAGAAGGGATATTTAGAAGCAAAAATTCTCTCTTCTAAATACTCTGCTCCATCCTACATTACATACAGTTTTTAGTTTCTGGAAGGAACTGGAGAGTGAAGAAGGTTGGAGTCCCCTTGGATTCTATTTTCTCTCATAAAACCTATAAGATTCTATCTTGAGGACACTTGGATGATTATCAGCAGCATCTGCATTGCAAAATTTGCCTTGGATTTCCCTTAGTTTTACTGTTAGCTATTCTGAACATTGACGCAGAGTGGTATAATTGCACAAGTCCTGTCGATTTCAAATGAAAACTCATTAGACAGCTGGGATGTAATCAAAAAAGTACTGGCATTAGACTCAGAAGACCTGGGTTAGTGCCACTTGCTATTTCCGTGACCCTGGGCAAATTATCTTATCTCTCAGATGCAGTTTGCTCATCCATAAATTGGGGAGCAATAATACTTTCACACAAGATTGTCGTGAGGATCAAATGAGAGCACTTTGTAAATCTTAAAGAACTATATAATTATATGCATGTAAACACTTTGAAAAGTACTATACAAATATAGATCACCATGCCGCAGTAACAACAGAAAGCATACCATCTGTCTGAAAATAGTCCTGTAGTCTAGCCCTAGTTCTTCCCATTCCCAGTCATACTGGATCCTCCTTACTTTGGTGGGGATATGGCATTGAATCTAGGTCTTCATTTGTCTAGGAAAAATTTAATTCCATGACATCAAACTCCTTTCAGTAATGTGGACTGCCAATTAGTTTGTAACTTATAGATTTAGAGAAGCCTTAGAGGTTCATATACTTAGAGGCAGGAAGGCCTGATGGATAGACAGCCAGCTTTAGAGCCAGAAGACCTGGGTTTCTGTCTTGTGACTAACATTTATGAGTTGTGTGAAAATGGACAAGTTGTCCATCCTATTTGGTCTATTAATAACATCATGCAATTAAACTCTTTCTTGTATCTTTGGCTTTTAATTGCTTGTTGAAGAAAACAACAAAAACCAGAATCAGCATAGTTATCTCCTTCTTTCTCCCTGGAAAAGCATAATGATAGCTCATACTCTGAATAATTGTCCTCTTGGAATTTCATTGCTTTAAAATGTCAATTAAAAATTGCATTATTCATATAAAAAGTTCAAATATGTGGATTAGCATATGAGTGGCTCCAAACTTGAAGCAATTAATAATGGTTAAAAATAAAACAAAACAAACAAACAAACAAACAAACAAACCCTTGGCTAAAAAAAAAGAAAACTTTTCAGTCAAGAGATGAAAGTAAGAATTTTTTTTTTATGTTAAGCCTATGGAAGTTAGATGATAGGACAGAGTCAAAGTAAAAAACTTTGGAATATCAATTGTCCTATCCTAAATCACATTATAATTTATTCTCCTAGTTTAATTCATGATTAATGCACTCTAGCTAGACAGTGGGAGCCAATTTTTATAATATTTAAATTACAGATATACAACTGGATAGGAAATTCTTGTCCACAATAGTAACAACTCCTCAATTTTTTTTTTTTTTTTTTTTTTTTTTTGGCAAAGGCATAGAAAGTATAGATTAGATCACCCTGTGGTATATTTGGTGGACAAATAGTAAGAATAATAACTTCTATCTTTTTAATCACTTCTAAGACTTGCAGATCACTTTACATTTATTGCTTCATATCTCACCTATTCTTGTTTTATAAGTTTTACTGAGATTTTGTGAGGTGTTATACTAATCAAAAGATACATAGTCCAGAATTATTTTACTTTCTTGGTATCCATTAGGTAGTTTAGTGAGATTTTAAGTGGGCTATATTTCTTGTTTGTTTCTTTGGTATTGACTTTCAAAACTCTCATAAGACCTTAAAGAACCAATGGATGCATAATTTCCATCCACTTTTACCCCTACAGTCTTGCCCAATCAGCACTTTCATTTTCTCGTTAGCTTATGATAGGACCCAGAAGGAACATTGTGTCAAGAACTCTCCAAACTGGTAAGACATTAATAGATATTTTTAAAGATAGTTCCAGAGTGTAGATTTTAGAAGTGAATAAGTAGCTAAGGAAGGGTTAGATAGAGTATCCAGGATAGCTAAAGAGAATGCTTTGAAATACACTTCAATCCAGAAATATGCTTTGTAATTATATGGAGGGAGATTTTCTCCTATTTGTTTAGTTAGAAGCTTACTACAAACTCTGGCAAGTACCGAAAGGCATTAAGTCTTCATTGATAAGTTGTTTATCTTAACACAAATTCTGTCAAAATATAGTCTTAACTCTATTCTTTTTACTTTAATTTTTTTTTCAGGGATCAGTCACTTCTATCTTCTTCTTGCCTTTATTCTTACTGTTTTGGGTACTACTGATGACCCTTTTTTCTAGCACACCGTAACATTTCATAACAAGAAATATTTTTATATATGTACATCCAAGTCCAAAATACCCAGTGAAACTCATGTGAATAATGAAGTCACTATCACTCTTCCACCCTTGATTTTCCCCCTAGTCAGAGGACCAGTAATTCCTTTCTAATAGATAAGGGGAGAAACAGAACTGTGTCAGAAAAGGATAGAATTCATGAATTGTATACTAGCAAACCAGTGCTACTTGCAGAATTTTAATAAGAAGTCAGAAGCTAGGGAAAACAAAACAAAACAAAACAAAAAAACAAGGAGTCCTTGGGATTTGCATTGTTTCAGTATCATTGTGAGCAATGATGATTCACATGTGTGAAGTTATTTATTCCTTTGATTAATGTTTAAATTCAGGTCCCTCTCATGCTACAGCTATGTGGATTATAAATATTTAATAATGCATATGCTTAAAGTGAAGGTCAGGGCTTGATCGCTGGTGACTTCAATGAAGCTTAACATTGCACTGAGGCAAGCAACCCGCTGTTAGCAGAGTAGAGCTGAAAGGTTATAACTTGTTAAAACTGTCTCTAATGGCCTTTTTTATTCATTCCTAAAATGCTACTCTATAGCCAAGACACGAGTGCTAATTTGACCAATCTTTTCTCATAGCTTCTGGTACTTAATAGGCTTGTTTCAAGGTTATAACCACTGGAAACAAGAGAAGCAACTTGAGTTTTAGAAAATGGGATTGATCACTATGTAAATATTTCTATAAAATTTGAAAATAGCTTTTCCCAACTCCTTCTTCTCCCTCTCACTACCACCCCTGTCCACAATCCCAGCCCAACCCAACTCAGGTTTGTTATTCTATTTTCTTTAAGCTAATGACTATCGTGTACCATTTAGATATTACCAAAATGACACTCACTATTTTGCAGGCTGTTAAAAATACATGTAGTCTAATAGTCCACAAAATCCCTCCGGAAGGCTGTAGTGAAGATTGATAGGAATGTGACTGGGAAAGCAGGATTTTTTTTAAGAAATGGAAACCAGCTAGAGAAAAGGTTCTTAACTTGGGGATGTATGAACTTTTTGCTAAAATGCATGTTAATTCATTTTGTAACTAGTTCAGTATAAATTGGTTTCTTGGTGACCTATGTATTTTATGATATCACATAAACATATATATGTAAACATGCTATATTACACAAAAAATTATTGTTGTTCTTGAGTCATTTTTCAATTGTATCCAACTCTCTGAGACCCCATTCGGAGTTTTCTTGGCAAAAATACTAGAATAATTTGCTATTTTCCATCTCCAGTTCATTTAATAGATAAGGAAACTGAGGCAAATTGGGTGAAGTGATTGGCTAGGGTCATGTATGAGTATAAACTGGCTAGGTTTGAACTCATGAGAAAGACTTCTTGACTTCAGTTCCACTGCTCTATTCACTGGATTATCTAGACAGCATTATTCTGAGGAATCCAAAGGCATCACCAGACTTGCCGAGACATCCACAGCACAAAAAAAAAAAAAAAAAAAAAAAAAAAAAAAAAAAAAAATCTCTGATCTACATTATAGATTTAGAGCTGGAAGGGACTTTATGTAATATATAAATGAAGCTTCACGTCTTAAAATTGAAGGAAGAGAGGCCATTGTTACAGAAATAATAAATTGCAGAGCTGGAATATGAACTGAGATCTTTTGATTCCCAAACCAGCATTGTTTTCACTCTACCCTGCTGCCTCCAGGCAGATAGAAGCATGGATAAGTCAATAGTTTTACCTTTCTGACCATCTTCAGAAGATCTTTTAACACATTCTCAATCATATAGTACTTTAAGAGTGGAAGAAACATTGGAACATTGGAAGCATTGAGCCACTGAAACACAGAAAATTAAAGTGAATTATTAATATCATGCAACTAATTAGTGTCAAAGATTGAACTTGAATCCTAATTCCTAGTCTATTTCTTAGGCATCAGTTTGTCCATCATCAGGAAAACTATATTTGTTGAGGTAATTAACATCTGAATGAGACTTTAAAAAATTTTTTTTTGAGTTATCTAGCAGCACAAAGAAACTTCATTCCTTTTTATTTCTCCTCTAAGTAAATGGCCACAATTAGGACTCTTCTCCCTCCTCTTCATTTGCTTCTTTCCTTATTATTCCAAATTTAATTTTTGGTGCTCAGATTTAATTTTGACTTAACTCTATCTAAATAGTCCTGGATTTTCTCTTTCATCAATATCAGTATTGCAGTATTGCTTAACTCTAGAGATAGTGAAAGATAAAACCACCATGAGATGTGCTGACTCCATTGGAATATGAATAACTTAGGATAAGGAAAAAATAATAAAATTTGTCAATTCACACAATGAATTATGAACAATAACACCTTTTTACTTCTTTATCTACCTTTTAGTAGTTTGTCAAAAGTTCACAAGATTTGACATGCATTCTTTAATTCTTCATCATGAAATAACACTTAGATCCAACTTTTGAACCCATTTTCTAAAGTCAAGCCTTGACTGTAGTAACCTGTAAATTTTCAGTTAGATTTAAATAAGTCAAGGTCTCAGATATTTAAACATATTAATCTCCATATCTTGAATGATTTTTAATCTTTTATTATATGTGACAGTACTGTAGCATATTATCTCCACTTCAGTGAGACAGTCAACAAACATATATTGAGTATACCATTTACCAGGTACTGTGTTAAATGTAGGGGATACAAAAGACAGTCCTTGTTTTCAAGGAGCTCACAGTGTCACAGGAGAGACAACATCCAAAAATCTCTGTACAAACAAAGTATAAATGGGATGAATTGGGAATAATCAGCCAAGAGAATCCTGTAAGTTTGAAATAATACTTTTCAGTTTATAGGTTCATTAAAAGTACAAAAAAACCCCAAATATTTTATTGGGTGTATGTCTTATATGAAGATATGAAAAAATCCACTTCTTAGAAGTTTGTCTAGACTTCTTTTACAATGATTTTGTCTTTGGCCTCAAATGTCAGTTTCATCAGTAAAAATTACCCTTTTCTAATCATCATACTTTAGAATTTGCTTTGTCTTGTTCATATTTTCATCACATCATCTTTTTATTATTCTTAGTGCCAGGTCTTTCTTAAGATACTTGCTTATTAATAAATTCTTGTTAATTTGAAATTAATTAAAATACATACCAAGAAGTTCTTCCCCTTTGAAGACTTTTAATACTATGTTACTAGTTAGGTACAAATTAGAGCAGTTCACAAAAAAAAAAATTGTAGCCCAACCCATTAGTTACACTCATTTAATCATCTTAGAGAATTGCAGAATTTAATTACCCTTTAGATGTGGCTTTTTTTCCTCCAAAATATAACATACCAATTGTATCCCTATGGATATCACATGTTGGAACTACAGGGAATGTCTTTGCTAATTTCCATCATCTCTGGCTAACACTCTATTGATCTATGCCCAATTTCTCAATCCATGGAAAGATGAATTTAGGATCTTAGCTATAAAATTAGAAAAATTCTTAGAATAGTAAATAAAGGAACTGAGGAACTAAAAAAGTATTTTTTTCCAAGGTCACACAGGTTATTAATGGCGTAACTGGGATTTGAACATAAGTTCATTGGCTACAAATTCAGAGTTCTTTCCTGTGCTCTGCAAAGCTAGATTCCGGCCTTTTTATTTCTGTAAAAGTTCACTGCTTCCAGCTTTGGTCTCAGAGATGGCAGTCACCAACAATGAATCCACTAAATGTTTAGTGCATAATAGGCAATCTAAGAGAAGTACATTTTATTACTGCATTCACAATTGACATGATGGCAAAACTGTACGGTATCCAATTTCCTAGGATTTTATAACATGTTTTCTCTACTTGTGGGACTTTGTGTTTTTTTGTTTTAATCATGTCCATTTCTCTTCTTGACAGAGATATTAGAATGGTTTCCTGTTTCCTTCTCCAATTCATTTTATCTCTGGGGAAACTGAGGCAAAGGGGCTAAATGACTTGCTCAGGATTACACGATGCCTGAGGCTAGATTTGAACTCAGGGAGATGAGTCATTGTGACTTGGGACCCAGAGCTCTATTGCAGCATCTCCTATTTTATATTCCATTGCTGCATCTTCATGGTCTCTACTTTTCTTTACCTTATTTATAAAGTAGAGTGTGTTTAGATTAGACTATTAGAACCATAATGGGTCTTGAAGTTTATCTGGTCTCAAAGCTCAGCTGCCAAGGTGACTCAGGTCCAGTTAAATTAAATAAGTTTCCAAGGGATACTCATCAAGTTATTGAGGTCAGTATTAGGACTACAAAATCCGATGGGTTTTTCTTTTCCATCACATACCTTTCAACCAGTTTCATTAAACTTTTCCAGGAGATGGTTAGTTGTGCTACAGCATTCTCTTCCACTAAAAAAGGCTCTAATTTTCTCTCCCCCTTGCTGACATTTTTATTGTAAGGTTTTGGTTTGGAAAATTATGGGTAGAGAAAGTTCAAGGTCAGGGTGTTCAGAACGATACTGCACATCTGTGAAAGGGAAAGAACAGTCGGAGCAGAGCAGCTGGTGAAAAGAATAGAATATCAGATGGTGAAGTATCAGAGAACCACAGTGGGATGGGAAAGGAGGTAGAATCTTCGGGGAAAAGAAGCTTTAAATATCTACCAAATTGAGACATCCTCATTCCAGTTTGGATTTTAACCTTATGAGAAGCTCGTCATACAGGCACAATTCAGGAAAATGTCAGTTATCCAATGGCATCTACTTATATAATTTACCAATTCAAGTGCAATGGAAGGTATGGGATATACAACTGATGGGAGCCCACTGGCCCCAGTGCATTAAAGAGAGACTCAGACTATAGGTCTTCTCCCAGTTGATAGTTAGATAAAAGTTTTGTCAGCTATTTTCATTATTATTATTATTTTTATTATTACTATTTTTCTTATATTTAGTCATTATCTTTCATTGGCTCCATGCTTCTGATGGAATGGATATTCAGTATCTTAGGACCATAGATTAGGAAGCTTAGAGGCCATCAAATCTAAAATTTTCATTTTATAGATGAAGAAATGAAGTATATACAGGGTAGTTAAGTGGCTAGACACTACTAGAACATGTCTGAGGTAGATTTTAACTCAAATCTTTCTGACTCCAAGTTCAATGACCTCTCTACTATATCATATTGCTCCTTGCATTCATGGAGATTGCAACCTCTCCATGCCTTTTCAACATATGCAATTGTTATTCACATTTTCACATGTCATCCACATAGGATTTCCAATTCAGTAGAGACTTCTATTTTCTTCTTTTAAAAAAAGTTTTCTTTCATATATACCTATGTCTTTGTCATTCTCTATATATTTATGTTGTATATACAAATGTGTCTTTATACATATATATATATATATATATATATATATATATATATATATATATATATATATATACGTACATATACATGCTTATCCAAACACACACATATATGTGTGTATATGTTTATGCAGTATTTCGCTGATACTTCCCATTGACTTTTTCTTCCAATAAATCCTTCCCTTGTAGGAAATAAATAAAAACAACTCAACAAAAATTAATGTCTGTCAAATCTGGAAATTCATCCTCTCATCTCTGCTACAAGCCCCCCATATTCCTGTTGTAAAGCATAAATCCTTTTGTGGGACAGGGGATTGTTTCCACTTAGCAAAACAAAATATAGTATGCATTAGAAAAAATAGAAATGTCAGAATCGAAGAAGACAAGTACTTCCTCCATAGGCACAAATCTCTGTAAAACGGAATATAGATAGTTCTCAGGAAATAGTGGCTGAAATCCTCCTATACTTTAGCTAATAATAAGTCTGTCTAATGTGAATCAGGCTAGTTCTGATGTATAAAGTGATAACTTTATACACCTTGGCTTTCAGATTTCCAGGGCTCCCCCTTTTTCTACATTAAAAAAGAGCACTCACTTTGCTCATGCTTTTCCACTGGTTCCCTGGACATCTGCATTCAATATGGCCACACTGAGCTGCACCTTTGATTTCACTAAGAAAAATGGGAATCCATAAGAGGACAAAATGGAAAATTGCTTCCGGTTTTGCTAAAAAAGAACACAGCTTCAAATATGATTTTAGAGTTGGAAGGGACTTTGTAGATTTCCTAGATCTAAGCTTTCTTTTTACAAAGGCATATTGGAATGAGTAATGGACTTAGTTTCAGAAAACCTAGAGATTGCAGCTCAGGCCTTTACAAGCTATGAGACAATGTTTAAAATCACTCAAACTCTTAAAGCCTCAGTTTTGCCATCTGTAAAATGAAGAGAAAAACAATTATACTATTTCATAAGATTATTATGAGGAAAGACTTTTTTCAAATCTTGTGGTTTAAAAATGTATTATCATTAAGAATTATTAATAATTCTCATTGCTAATTACACATAACACTTATTAATTAATATGTCAATTTACTTTTTAAATTTAAGGCTTGATTTTAGGGACTATAGGCCACTGGGGGGAAAATCAGGAAGACAACACAAATTGGCTTACTCAGCTTTGTTTGGTTAGAGTTGCTCCTCCTTTGACAAAATTTTTATGCTGCTAAATGCTTCCTACATAATTTCATTATATCCTCTTAGAGTGCGATTTTTGACCTACTGCCTATCTTCAGTTCTTATTCATACATTTTGATTTCATTTTCCCTAATTTCTCTTTGATGCCTTTCTAAAAGTTCCTAGTTTTGAATGTTTATGAATACATATGCCCATTTGCTCAAGACTCATTCTCACCAATATTATGTATTTTCTGATATTTGGTACAATACTTGGCACACATGAGGCTTGAGTACATGATTGTTGAACTGAAAATATTTTCTTTTGTATAATATACATATTATTAAATTTAGATACATAAACTGAACTACAAGTTATATGAAAGTTTAGATAGAATTATAAGTTATATTACATCTCTCTATATATATAACATATGTGCAAGTTATATTGTTTTATGTGAAGTTTCATATTTGTTTGTGTATATTTCTATATATTTAACTGCAAGTTATATCAGTCAATAAGCATGTATTAAATATTTACTAAATAATAGACATTTTGCTAAGCTCTGGGGATATAAAAAGAAGCAAGAAACAGTCTCTGACCTTAAGGAGTTTATAATCTAATGGGCAGTACATACACACACACAAATACACACATACATAGATATACATATGTGTATATTTACATATATATGAGTATATGGTTCATATACATGTACATCTATGCAATGTGTAGTTAAGTGTTCCAGTTTCTCTGTGAGATATTTAGAGCAGGAATTTTTATGATTGTTTTATAGCTAAAGAAATATACAATAGGTAACTTTGGCTAAAGCTTCATAACATAATAAATGGACAATGAAAACTTAGCTTGTAATTGGAATCTAGTTTTCTGACTTATCCAAAGTTCCTTCCACTGGCCCATAATGCATTTCTGTTAATAATAAGAAAAGGTTTTTTTCCTCCTTAAGTCTCCTTCCTCTTCAGGTGTGCAATGTAAAGCAAAATCTGGGTTGCTTTGTGAATGTCTTGAACCTTTCTTGCTCAAGGCTAAAACAAGCTGGATTTCCCCTACTTCCTTGTCTAGATCCCTTTGATTTTCTCTATGGTTAGAGTGCTTCTCTATTAATGAATGGGCTCAGTCTTCCTTGTCTCACTGGGATAGCACTAAAATGTCACCTCATGTGAAAGAATTGATTCCCTTAGAATCTATTAGAAGATAAGAATGAGAAAGCTTTAAAGCCCACATGACTTTAGGCAAATACCAAAGACAAGATAAAGGACTCCTGCTTAACACCTCCTCTAGAAGGATGAAGTGTCCACTATAGTGGTGGCAGATCCAGCATCCTGGTCTTTGGATGTCTAAATGGAGTGACAGGAATAGAAGTGTGACCTCTTGTCCCTACTCTTCCTCTCTGATTTCCATGTCCTTTTTTTCTGACAGCCTGACAAATTGTAGCTTTTGGGAGACCCCAGTTCATGATGAGTCATTTGTGGCGTAAAAATAGAACCCCTTACAGCAAGGATGCCTTTTTCACTTTTGATGTGCATGACACTATTGGAATAATTTGTAGGGTGTGTGTGTGTGTGTGTGTGTGTGTGTGTGTGTGTGTGTGTGTGTGTGTGTATGTTAGGTTAGGCTGAGGAGAGGCATTTAATAACATGGGAATGAGAATTCTGACAACTTTGGGTCAAGGAATATTACTAGTCTGCTATCTCCATTGGAGCAATCTAGAAACAGTTAAGAGAGTATGGATCATACACTTTTAGAATTATAGAGGGGGGTCCTAGAGACTCTAGTCTAGGGGGTTCTTCCCATAGATTTCATGGGTAGATTTCAGAGAATATGTGAACTTGGATGAGAAAAAAATAATCACAACCTTATTTTCACTAACTTCCAGCTAAAACTTAGCATTTCCTTTGGTTTTTAAAATCACTATTCTGAAAAGAGGCTTTACCAGACATCATTATTGGGTAGTGGGAATAGCCCTAGACTGCAAATTGGAGAGAGAGAGAGAGAGAGAGAGAGAGAGAGAGAGAGAGAGAGAGAGAGAGAGAGAGAGAGAGAGAGAGAGAGGGAGAGAAAGAGAGAGAGAGAGAGAGAGAGAGAGAGAGAGAGAGAAAGAGAGAGAGAGAGAGAGAGGAGAGAGAGAGAGAGAGAGAGAGAGAGAGAGAGAGAGAGAAAGAGAGAGAGAGAGAGAGAGAGAGAGAGAGAGAGAGAGAGAGAGAGAGAGAGAGAGAAAGCATCAGCTAAGATGGAGGTATTCAAAGAGCTCTCTAGTAAAGCTGCCTTCTAACAGATTATACTACTACCATTCATCATGGATCTACAGAAATGCTCCCTTCCCCAGATATAGTCCTGTCTTATTTATTGCAGTAATTTTGTGCATGTTGTTTTGGGATGATCTCTCCCTAGAAATGCTTTTCTTGAAATTCTTCATTGAGCTTAAGTTCAGGAGTTCCCTCCTTGTTTAAATCCTTCTTGGTCCTTTCTATTTGGATACAATCTTTTTTTTTTTTCAAATCTATCATTATTTACACCATCCTTTATAGTTATTATTTCATTTGTCTTGTTTTTGATATAATCATATCAGCTCCTTGAGGGTAGACACTGTGTATCTTGATCATATCTCCAGAAAATAACCTAGGGCATTGTGAAGAGTTAATGTTTAATCATTTTCAATCATGTCCTAGTCTTTGTGACTCCATTTAGCATTTTCTTAACAAAGATTCTGGAGTGGTTTACCATTTTATACTTCTCCAGCTCATTTTATAAATTAGGAAACTGAGGCAAACAGATATTTCAGGTTTTTTTTTTTTCCAGTCATGTTTGACTCCTCGTGATTCTATTTGGGGTTTTCTTGACAAAGACAATGGAGTGATTTGCCATTTCCTTCTCCAGTTCATTTTATAGATGCATAAACTGAAACAAACAGAGTAAAGGGACTTTCCCAGAGTGACCCAGCTAGTGAGAGTCTGAAGCCAGATTCGAACTCATATAAAAAAATCTTCCTGACTCCAGACTCAGCATTCTATCCACTGCACCACTTAACTGCCCTTATAAAGAATAAATATTCATTAATGTTTGTTGAATATAGTTTAGAAGATGAAGTAAAAGTAAATATAATAGAACTCTTAAACAATCATGAAAAGTGACAGTTCCAAAGGAGGCAGTAGGTAGAGGCTTATCAAAGTAATAGGCTCTTAAGTGTTATGGATTCAGAGGAGAGAATGATGGCTGTAAGTAGTAACCCTCTTGTAGGTTATTGTCACAAAGACAGATAATTGTACTGAATGAGAATGCTCTTTAGCACCTCAATTTCTGGAAATCCTAGGGATTATGGAAAACATCTTGGTGCCCATTTCAGGCAGGTGTGATATGGTGGAAGAAACCTTGTAATAGAAGACAGGGGGCCTTTTTCCAGTGTTGACTCTATTGCTTGTCTAGCTTTGTGACTTTGAGCAAGTCATATATGTTCTTGGGGTTCTGTTTTCACACCTACAAAATATGGACGTCAGAAGAATTTCTATTTTTACTTCCGGCTCTATAGTCTTGCTTTCAGTCTTATTTTTATTTTTTAAAGCCTTGGAAACTGAAATGGGTTAGGTAGAGTAGTGCCTAGAAGGATAATTTGTTAAACATGACACAAAAAGAGATGATGTGTAAAACAGAATGAATTTTTGTCAGATTTCTTTTCTCCATTTAGTGATTGCACAGAAATACAATTTATGTATATACCTCTATTTGGAAACTTCCTCATGAAGACAACTAAAATCCAACCATATTGTCTTTCTAAAGTCAAACTGCAGAATGCATCACTCCTTATTAGAGGTCTTGTTTATTAATCTTCAATGTGCAAATGCATTACAAGGCCCCAGTGGGGTGGAGAGGCTGAAGGTAAATTGAGAACAGAACTATGGAAATGGGAACAAGTCAGACAGAGCTGTCACCAACTAGGAGGCAAAGCTCTTGGGGAATTTATGAAGAAAGATCAAATTTCCTTTTGATCCCTTCAGCTGCAGTATCCTTTGGGAAGTTTTAAAAGATAAGAAAACATATTCAGAGACAGATGATCTAGTAAATCATAGAATGACAGATGAAGCCTTTAATTGCTTCAAATCAAAAGAAACAAATGCCCTATCTCCAATTATGATTTGATCATTTAGCTCTGGCAAATATTAACTTCAAAAATGCTGAGTAAAATAAACAAAGAAATTATCCAAGTATCTGACATTACATTTCAAGTAAAACCTAAAATTTTGTCTTTCTGATATGTTTTTTATGTCCTACTGGATTGGATCTTTTTCAATCATTGTAGTTGGAAATGTGACTTATTTATAGACTCCCTTTCCTTTTTTGACTTAATGATGCTCCCTTAAATGCTGGGAACTTTGTTCATAAAATAAAATTTAAGAGGAAAAAGTATAATTTATTTACATACAAAAACCCGACTCTACAAAACATAGAAAATGAATGAAAAAAATGTGCAAGGGTGTGAGTCTTGGTGGAATAAAAAGGCAAAAAAATAAATTAGTCAACAATTTTGTGTCAGCCCTAAGTCTAAATTATGAAGCAATTATTTTTTAAGGCCTTACTGTGTGCCTATGTACTTTGCTCTGCTTTGCGAATATGAAAACAAAAACAAAAACAAAAACAAAAACACACCTTGTCTTTGAGGAGCTTCCATTTTAATCAGGTATTCAACATTCTTGTTTTTGCTTGTTTTTGTTTTGTTTTTTTAACTTACCTAAAATTTGTTAATTTGTTTATTTTTTAAAATAGCATTTTATTTTTTCAAATACAAGTGAAGTATTTTCAATACTAATTTTTTAAAAACTTAATCTTCCAATTTTTTCTCCTTTTATTCCTCACCATCCCCCTATCCAAGAAAGCTGGAGATGATATAGATTAAAATGGTGTTTCCTTTTAAACATAGTTCCATGACAACATGCATATTTATAAGCATATACAAGCTATAAACAATGTAGATATAAGGTAATTTTGGAATTGATTATTTGAACAACCAGGTGAGGAGGAAGATCATTCTGGGCATGGTTCAATAGTCAGTGTAAAGGTACAGAGAGGGAGATAGAGAAGGATGTCCTCAATAAGCCATATGTAGAGAGCATCTCTAAAGAGGGAGGTGAAAGTCATGTTATCATATCTTTCCTGGTCAGTACCACAGGTAGTATATTGTGCTTAGCTTTGGAAGCTGTTATTTTAGAAATCGCATTAATAAAATTGTGACTAGAGTTGGTGAGAGCAATTAAACTAATACATACATAGGTTGTTTGAAGAAGCTGAGGATAATAAGACTTCAGAAGAGGGGCTGAGGAAGATATGAGATATGAGGGATATATAAGAGCTCTTTTTTAAATATTTGAAGGGTTACCACATGGAAGAGGGATTATATTTACTTTGTTTAGAACCAGAAGACAGAATGAGGATCAAAGCATGAAAGTTACAGAGAAGATTAGTGTACAATCTAAGAAACAATTTCTTACTAGATTGACATTACTCAAAAGTTGACTTGGGATGCAATGAGTTCTTCATATTTTGAACAGAAAATGGATGACCAATTTTGGGAGATCTTTACTTTAGTTATTTGCTGACCTGGATGACGTCTGATATCCTTTCTACTCTGAGATTCTATTATTCTAATTCTGAATCCTCCCTATCCTCAAAAAGTAATTCAAGAAAAAAAGTTTGCTTTAATTTGTAGTTAAAAGACTTGGGTTTGAGTCTCAGTTTGAGTTCTACTTCCAGGCCATGAAATTTTAGTCAAGCATGTTGATATTTTGAGCCTCAGTTCCCTCATCTGTTTAGTGGGAGAAATCATGTTTTTAGTACATTTAAGATAAGCATTTTGCCAACCCTAAAGTGGTTGTACAGTGATGTAGATGGAGGAAAATTTGTATTTCTGATCATTTCAAGTCTTCTCACTTTAAATGGATTTTTAGACTTTATTATATTTACATAATTATATTTCTATGCATAATTACTTCAAAGAAAACACTGTCTACCATGGGAGTAAATCATCCTCAATGTATTATAAACCCTAAAAGCTGAAAATCACTTAGGATCTAAAAATTTTGGAGTTGGAATCTCATAAACAAAACTTCTATTGTTTAGGAACTGTGAGAACTTTTTAAACATAATTGGCAAGTCACATGGACTTATTTTCCAGGACGTAAATGGAAGTCAGCCTATTCTCCTTAAATTATCCAATTTTTTTTAAAAAAATGGAACAAGTCTATTTGTTCTTTCATCATATAACTTCATTGACAGAAGATCTGGTTATAATAGCTGCTAATATTATTTTATCATTGCTTAAAATATAGATTCAATTTCACTTAGAAATTAAATAAATCTAAATATTACACACATAAATCAATCTATGTTTAAACAAATATAATGTTTAGTTGTGTCTATCTACTTTTATCATAATTTTCTGAATTTATTTAACATTAAAAGTGTTGCTTTACTGCAGTGACTAAATAATAACACCTCTGCTCCCCCTTTTTTTGTGGCTACAATCATGACTTGGCTTGGCTTATAGTTTTCCAGATCTCAGATAGGACACCACCTAAGGTTTGATATCTGTCTTCTACTAATCTTTACATGTGTGATAATGGGAAAACCAATGAACTTCTCTGAGTTTCAGTTTATATATAAAATAAAATTGGTGGACTAAAAAGGGGTTCTTAACTTTTTTTTTTTTTTGCATCATGCACCTCATTGTTTGATGCAGCTTACAGACCCCTTTCCAGAAAATAATTTTAATATGTAACACAAAATACATAGAATTACAAAGGAAACCAATTATATTTGAAAGCAGTTATCAAAATATTAAAAAAAAATTTATGGACCCATGTTGAGCATTCCTCATCAATGGTTTCTCCAAGGCTCCCTAAGAACACTTAGAAAAAAAATTCTGAAATTAATTAACAAGATTAAATGATGGACCAACCCAAGTATCAGCACATACATACTTTGAAAAAAAGCAACCAATGTTGAGAAAAGGGTACTCATGTTGCTTAGTGACTGTATTGTTCTAACTTACCTTTACTCCTACTCCCTCCTTGTCTGTGACCTTTTCTTTCTGATGTGAGCTCAAGGTGGGAGCAAATAGTGGCAATGTTTACTGAGCTTCTTCAGGATTCAGACAGCATGCTCTAAGGAGAATGTTTATTCACAACGAAGTGTTACAGAGCTGTGGTCTGCTTTGGGCTCCTGAGTCTACTAACCAAAAATGGAAACTGGAAATATTTAGTCTTAATAAGGAAAGACTTGATGAGGAGGGGCTTAGAGGCATGAAAACTGTCTTGAAGTATGGGAAGGGTGATCATCTGGAAGACAGATTAGATTTGTTGGCTTTAGTCCAGGATAGAGATAGGAGCCATAGGTGGAAGTAGCAGAGATGCAGATTTCAAAATGTTCTAAGAAGGAACTTCCTTAGGCAACTGGATGGGGCAACGAATAGAGTATTCTACCTGAAGTCGGAAGACACAAGTTCTCATTCCTCCTTGGAAAATAGTATCTTTGTGACATTGGAAAGGTCTTTTAACAACTTTCTGACTTTCTTCAATTGCAAATATCTTTCAGGTTATTGTAAAAGTCAAGAATAACATATGTAAAATATTTCATACTCTTAAGGTGCTATATAAATGCTAGTTATTATTATTATTATTATTATTATTCCAACAGAATTATTCAAAAATAGGATGGGTTACTTTGAAAAGCAATAAATTCCTTGTCAGTGTTAAGCAGAGATTGACTAAGATTTAGTTTTTTCACTGGTAAAAATGAGTTTAGACTATACCAGGTATTCTTATCCTGGAATCCATGAACTTGTATATATAAATTGTTGTTGTTGTTTATCCTTTGTTCTCACAGAGGACCATGACATCAGAGAGGTGATGCCATGACAAGCAAGTGAATTGGATTTAAGTGAAGGAGGGCAGTGTAAAGTCACCAACCTCACTTCTCCAGAACCATCAGAGTCCAGATTGGAGTTGTCCCTGGATGCAGTGGGAGACCTGGGTCTTTTTAAGCTAAAGTCTTTAACAGGTCTAAGTTTGACTCAGTCCAATCAGTCCAATCAGTGATTAATGCTAGGTTTTTTAACTAGGTAAAAAAGATAGAGGTAGATAATAGATATATTGATTGATCGATCGATAGATCAATGGACAGATAGATAAGGATATTTCATTCAGAATTCATTTCCTCTATAATTCCATATATTTTATTTAACACATTTAAATATATGATTGTGGGAAAGGTTTCCCAGGCTCCATCAGAGTGTCCTATGGATCCATCACACACACACACACACACACACACACACACACACACACACACACACACACACACACTCTTACTCACTCACCCACAGCTGGACTGGCTGGTTTCTAATTTCCTCCCTAAATCTAAATCTTTTATGCTCACTTGTCAAGGATACTATACTGAAGGCTCATGTTCAGGTGAGGTTCAGAATATATGACCCTACCAAAATTGAGATTTTGGGATTTTAAGATCATTAAATTGTATGAAAAAGAACTGTACTGAATTCCCACTAAACAGATGTCTTCTCCAGATTTTAAAAAAAAAGGCAGAAAATGATTCTAAGGTTCCAGTTTAGGTAAGTCCTAGAATGTCTTAGAAGGAAAGTATGGGTGTAGGATGCAGAAAAGATTTAGAAAGAATCTGAATATATTATAGCAGTCTACTTGGTGTGTGCCTTTTCTTTTTCTATCAGCAGGAGGAAGTGGGAGTTGCAAGCATGAAAGCTTTCTCCTTCTTCTTGAAAATGGGAACCTGCCTTACCAGGCATGAGTTTTAAAGGGCAATATTAATAATTAAAGATCAGCTTGAGAAAGTCATTCAATCCCATTAATTTCTGCCAGTTCATAACTTATTTTAAAAAATCAGGTAGGTCGTGGGGTCCACTGCCACCAGCATGTGTGATAGTAGAAGAATCAAAATGGAATGAACACAATATTCTTGCAGTTGTTTATATCTGACTTTATTTATATAGAAAGTGTTTTGTAATTGTGTTCATATAATTCCTGACTTTGTCTTGACAAGTAGACTCCCAATTATTTTATATTTTCTATGGTTATTTTAAATGAAATTTCTCTTTGTATCTCTTGCTGCTGGGCTTTGTTGGAATATATAGAAAAGCTGATAATTTATGTGGATTTATTTTGTATCCTGCAATTTGCTAAAGTTATTAATTGTTCCTAGTAATTTTTCAGTTAATTCTCTAAGATTCTCTAAGTATACTATCAAATCATCTGCAAAGAGTGATAATTTAGTTTCCTCTTTATTTACTCTAATTCCTTTAATTTCTTTTTCTTCTCTTATTGTTAAAGATAACATTTCTAATACAATGTTGAATAGTAATGATGATAGTGGACAATCTTGTTTCACTCCAATCTTATTGAGAATGGTTTTTTTAATCCCCATTTATCCCCATTACATATGAGGCTTGCTGATGGTTTTAAATAGATGCTAATGATCATTTTAAGGCAAACTCCATTTATTCCTATACTCACTAGTGTTTTTAATAGGATGTTGGGTTTTGTCAAATGCTTGTTCTGCATCTATTGAGATAATCATATGATTTATGTTAGTTTGGTTATTGATATAGTCAATTATGCTAATAGTTTTCCTTTTGAACCAGCCCTGCATTCCTGGTATAAATCCTACTTGGTCATGGTATATTATCCTGGTGATAAATTCCTATAATCTCTTTGCTAATATTCTATTTAAGATTTTGTGCATCAATATTGATTAGGGAAATTGGTCTATAATTTTTTTCTCTGTTTTAATACTGCTTGGTTTAGGTATCAGCACCCTTTTTGTGTCATAACAGGAATTTGGTAGGACTCCTTTCACTATTTTTTAAGATAGTTTGCATAGTACTGGAATTCATTGTTCTTTAAATGTTTGCTAGAACTCACATGTATTTATAAACTGGACCTGGAGATTTTTTCTTAGGGAATTGATTGATAGTTTGTTTAATTTATTTTTTCTTAAATGGGATTATTTAAGTAATTTATTTCCTCTGTCAATATGGGCAATCTATATTTTTTTTTTAGGTTTTCATCCACGTCACTTAGATTATCAGATTTATACAGCTGAGCAAAATAACTCATAATTATTTTTTAAATTTTCTCTGCATTAGTGAAAAGTTCATCCTTTTCATTTTTGATGTTATCACTTTGATTTTCTTTTTTTCTAATCAAATTAACTAAAGATTTATCTATATTTTGGGTTTTTTCATAAAACCAAAAATATGCTTTTCTTAGTTTTGTTTATTAGCTTAATAGTTTTCTTACTTTCAATTTTACTAATCTCCCCTTTTGTTTTCAGAATTTCAAATTGGTATTTAAATGGGGCATATTAACTTGTTCTTTTTAAAGTTTTCTTAGTTGCATGCCCAATTCATTTATACTCTCTTTCTCTATATTATTTAAGTAGGCATCTAGATATATGAAATTTCCCCTAAGAATGGCTTTGGCGGCTTCCCATATATTTTGGTATGTTTTCATTCTCTTGGATGAAATTATCAATTGTTTCTATGGTTTCTTGTTTTACTTACTTATTCTTTAGGGTTAGATTATTTAGTTTCCAATTAATTTTTTGTATTTTTTCCTAGCCCTTTTATAAGATATAATTTTATTGCATTATGATCTGAAAAAGATGCATTTATTATTTCTGTCTTTCTGCATTTGATTTTGAGGTTTTTATGCCCTAATACATCGTCAATTTTTGTGTACATTTCATATATTTCTGAGGGAAAAAAAAAGCATATTTCTTTCTGACCCCGTTCAATTTTCTCCAGCTTTTCTAAAATTCTATTTAACTCTTTAATTATTTCTTGTTTATTTTATAGTTCAATTTATCTAGTTTTGAAAGAGCAAGGTTGAGATCTCCCACTAGTAGTTTTGCTTTCTATTTCTTCTTGAAGCTCTTTTAACTTCTCCTCTAGAAACTTGGAAATTATATCACTTGTTACATACATGTTTAGTATTGATATAACTTCATTAACTGTGATAACCCTTCAGCAACATGTAGTTTCCTTTCTTATGTCTTTAATTAAGTCTATTTTTGCTTTTATTTCATCTGAGATCAGGATCATTATTCCTGCTTTTTTTTTTAATTTCAGCTGAGGCATAATAGATTCTGCTCCAGCATTTTACCTTTATTCTGTATGTATCACTCTTCTTTTAATGTGTTTCTTGCAAAAAAAACATATTTTAGGAATATGACTCTTAATCTAGTCTGCTATCTGCTTCTGTTTTACGAGAAAGTTCATCCCATTCACACTCACAGTTAAAATGATCAAATCTGCATTTCCTATCATCTAATTCTTTTCTGTTTTCTTTCACCCTTTCCCTAATCCCCATTGTTTTTCTTCTGACCACCACTTCCTTCAATCTGCCCTCCTCTTATACAGCCCCTTCTCTCTTTGTATACTTTTCTTCTTCTACTTTTATTTTTTTTTCTTTTAGTTTTCCATTTCCTTTCCTCTTTCTCTTCCTTCTTCCCTACAGGATGAAATAAGTTTCTATAGAAACAAAATATATCTGGTGTTCTGTCTTTGAACCAAATCTGATGAAATCAAGGTTCACACAGTTCCTTCTTTCCCTCAACTACAGTAGGTCTTTTTTGCCTCTTCATGTGATGTATTTTACCTCACCTTCCCTCTTCTTCCAGTACAATCCATTTTATATCCCTCATTTCTTTTTTATTTCATCACAGAAAAGTCAAATTATACCTATGCCTTCTAAATATACCTGTAATAAAGATACAGTTCTCAAGAGTTAAACATATTATCTTCCCATGTAGGGATATAAACATTTTAACCTTTAAAATAGGTTTTTTCTTCCTTTTTACCTTTTATGCTTTTCTTGAGTTCTGTATTTGAAAATCAAATTTAAGTGAAAATCATCTATTTCATTGAATATCCATCTTTTCCTCTAAAAATAATGCTTAATTTTGCTTGATAGTTGATTTTTGGCTGTGTCCAAGTTCCTTTGCCCTCCAGAATATCATATCCCAGGCCTTTGATCCTTTAAAGTGGAAGCTACTAGATCCTGGGCAATCCTGATTGTGACTTCTCAATATTTTTATTGTTTCTTTTTGGCTGCTTGCAGTGTTTTCTCTTTGATCTGATAATTCTGAAATTTATCTATAATACTCCTTAGAGTTTTCATTTTGAAGTCTCTTTCAGGAGGTGATCAGTGAATTATTTCAATGGATATTTTATTCTCTGATTTTAGGACATCAGGGCATTTTTCATTGATGATTTCTTGAAAGATTCTCTAGGATCTTTATTTTTATCATAATCCAACAATTCTTAGATTGTCTCTCCTAAATCTCTTCTCTATGCCAATTGTTTTTCTAATGAAGCATTTTACATTTTCTTCTACTTTTTTTCTTTTTCTTTTTCTTTTTTTTTTTTTTTGGTTTTCTTGATTCTTGATTCTCATTAGTCATTAACTTCCATTTGTTCGAATTATTTTTATTGAATCATTTTCTTCAGTTAGCTTTTTTATTTCCTTTTGTGTTTGGCTGATAGAACTTTTAAATGAGATGTTTTGTTTTCTGGATTTGTTTTTTCCATTTCACAAATTCTGTTTTTCAATAATTTTTTTTCTTTTTTCCATTTTGCCAAAACAAAATTATAAGGAGTGATTTCCTTCAGACAATTTCTGTGTTTCCTTTTCTAGAACTCTCATTTCCTTTTTCATTTTTCTTCTTTCTTTTAAAATTATTTTTGAATTCTTCCAAGAGAGCCTTATGAGAATGTTTTGTCTTCATTGTCCTCAGAGTTTGAGATCTATTGTTTCCTGTCTCTACAGAAGCTATCTATAGTCAGAGCTCTTTTTGTTTCTTGCTCATTTTTAAAGGTTGAGGTCTACTCTTCATTCAAAGGGGAGATTGTCCCAAACTTCCTCTCCAGGGGTCAGAAGCTCCACACTGCCCTAAGGGCAGTGCTGCTGGTTTCTTTATAGTGCTGGGTGGGTGTGGTCAAGTCTTGCTTGTTATGCTGGGATTCAGGGGTTCTCTATTTTTCTTCTGTATTTCTGTTGTAGGTCTTACAGCAAGTCTGCTGATCCATTGGCTTTTGAACCAGAACAGAGGAGCAAACACTACTGTATATTGGCTATGAACCTCCCACTATATTCTCCTAGCTCATAAAAACCTCTTCACATTAGTGCTAGGCTGCAACCCCTCCTTCACTGCCTGATTGAGACAGAACTTTCTTGAAGTTCTTCTAAAATATTTTCTGCTGGAAATTTGTTATATTCCAAATATTCTTGGATTTGGTCACTCCAAATCCTTTTCAGAGATTTGATTTGGTGTGGATCTGAGGAAGGTCAGAAAGAGCTCAGACAAAGATCTATCTACTCTTCACCATCTTGGCTCCTCCCCAGGAGATGCACTTCTGAGCAAGGTTACTGTTTGTCTAAGAGGTCCTTAGCTTCCAAAACAGCATACTTCTTTGTAAGATTCAATCCTTAATATGAAACTGCTATATCACTGAGGCTAGGGAAATCATTTCAAGACTATGTCTTAAATCCAACCAAAAGCCTACCATTTTGCCCAAGAAATGACATATTATCTAATATCTTTTATCTACCTCAAGTAATAGTAATAGCTACCATTTACATAATGCTTTAAAGCTTACAGAGCACTTTATTCAATCCTAATAACATTGTGATATAGGTACTTCAGGTTTGAATATTCTCATTTTGATAATGAGGAAATTGAATTTTAGAGATTTGTACTTATAGGTAATAAATGTGAGAGTCAGAATTCATACCTGTTTTTTTTTTTTTTTTTCTTTTACTGTCTGGAAAACATTCACTAGCTATCAAATAATAATGCTTTAATGAATGCCTATTGACTGACTGTTAGACATTATACTGTTTCTCCCAACCTTTTGCATATAAGTAGAAGCTAGGCCTGACCTTAAAGGTCAATCTCCTTACTTTTGTCAGAAATCTCCCCCAGCCCCAATAATTTGCCCTTTCTGCAGGACTATTCCAGATTCCTATATTCTCTTTCCAAAATCATTGGTCCTTCTTAAATCTCCCACCAACCTCCAGTCTTTAGTGACCTGGGAAGGCTAACCTCTAGCTAGATGCAATGAACTCTTCACATTTAGATTGGTTTTATAATTTGCTGAGTGCCTTTTGCCTGACATTTCTGTTTTTAAGATAGATATTCTTTTCCCTCATTCTTTGCTGGTCAAGTGTGTATGAATTCTACTCTCTTCAGTGCTCACAAGCCAACTAGGACATATACTTAGAACATCACTAATGTTGAAGAAAGTCAATTTACTACATCCATTTAAGCCCTGTCTGGGGATAAAATCATCCTGAGCAGGGACACATCCATCAGTTGACACTCATTGCTTCATGCAGGGACTTGTATGAGGCATCGTGAGGTAAAGGTTAAAGGAGAAGAGGATGTTGTCAAAGCTTCAACTCATTTATAACTTCAGGTCATACCCATTTTGTCTGCAGCAGTAAGGTAGGATTTATACCACCATTCAAACCATGGAAGTCGGCTGAGCCTGGGAAAAGCTCTATGGGCTGCTCGGTTCAATTCTTTGTCTAATTAGGGAACAAAAGAGCATTTTCAGGGAAAGACTTAGTTCCCATCCAATGCACCCATCCTCTACCATTCCCTTCTTGCCTTCACCTGTCTATGAACTAGCAGACTGTGACAGTTTAATTGGTCCAGAGAAACCAGGACAGTGGCTACAAAAGCAGGAGTTCTTGGCAGCTTAGAAATAGGAGCACCCCCAAGATGATGAGACCTGGGAAGGTGAGACTGAAGGGATGGGCCAGTGAGTCTGCTGTCAAAGAGAAAGGGCTTTATCGACTGAAAAGGCTACTGATCTATTTACTCTCCACAAAAGGGAATATTTTATTTTATTTTTGTTTATATCCCCAACATTTCGGACAGTGCCTGGCAAATAGTAAGTACTTAATAAATGCTTGCTGACTGACTGATTGGATTAGAGACCAACATGGCAATGCTATGATAAATGACAATTGCTTCAGGACAGGTGATCTTGTTTATCAAGGAATGGAGGAAGAATATAGTTCATTGGGAGATATTTGGGGAGAATAAAGAACTCTGGGAAGAAAGTGCTTCTGGTGAGGCTCATTGTTGCTTGTATGATTTACTCTAAAATTCAATCAACAAACATTCCTTGGGCACCTATCATGGTACAAGGAACAACACAAGGAATTGTGTTTAGTTCAGTGTCTGCCACATGGAAAGTCCTTAATAGAAGAAAAACTAGAACTGTACTCTCTAATTTTTTTTTAGATTTTTACAAAAGTAATAGCTTTTTATTTTCAAAATGCATGCAAAGATAGTTTTAAACATTCACCCTTACAAAACTTTGTATTCCAAGTTTTTCTCCCTCCCTTCACCCATTTCCTCCCCTAGAGGGCAAGTAATCCAATATATGTTAAATATGTAGAATTCTATGCATATTTCCACATTTATCATGCCTCACAAGAAAAAAGAGATCAAATAGGAAAAAAATGAGAAAAAAACAAAAAGCAAACAAACAACAAAAAAAGATGAAAAAACTATGTTGTGATCTATACTCAGTCCCCACAGTCATGCAGATGGCTCTCTCCATCACTGGTCTATTGGAACTGGCTTGAATCATCTCATTGTTGAAAAGAGCCAAGTGCATCAGATTCATCATCACATAATTTTGCTGTTGTTGTGTACAATGTTGTCTTAGTTCTATTCATTTCACTCAGCATCAGTGCATGTAAGACTCTCCAGAACTCTGAAATCATCCTGATGATTGTTTCTTATAGAACAATAATATTCTATAACATTCATATATCATAATTTATTCAACCATTCCCCAACTGATGGGCATCTACTCAGTTTCCAATTCCTTGTCACTCCAAAAAGGGTTGCCACAAACATTTTTGCACATGTGGGACCTTTTCCCTTTTTTATGATCTCTTTGGGATTCAGGCCCAGTAGATACACTGCTGGATCAAAGGGTATGCACAGTTTGTTAGCTCTTTGGGCATATATAGTCTCTATTCATGCAAGTCATTGCCTTCCTTTTTTAGCTAGTAACCTTGAACCCAAAATCCCCAAAACCAGATTAAGATACTCCTGAGAATCTTGGGGAATTTTCTTCTCCAAAGCTATTTGATTAGTCTCCTGAGACTAATATCTCAGGTCTATTTAATGACTTATTTGACTCTTACCATGGGATATTTATTTCAAAGGTGCAACAATAGCAAAATTACAACAGCTCAAAGGTATATTCTTTCCTTTACTACCTCAGTTTCTGGGGAGAGTGCTCTCACAGTTTCAACCTAGTGTTGATCCTACCAAGCACATATTCAAATAATAATAATAACCAAAATAATAATAATTGACATTTTATATCGCTATTATAGGCCAGGCACTATATAATTATTATCTCATTTGATCCTCATAATAACCAACGGAATTAATTATTATTCCCATTCTGCAGACGAACAAGAGTTAAATGACCTATCCATAGCTAGGAAGTACCTGAGGCTGGATTCAAACTTAAGTCTTCTTGATTTTGGTGGATAATTATTAATAATAGAGGAAACAGTAAAACTATGTGGTTTAATAGCAAAAACAGGCATAATAAACAGTAAATTTGGTTTCCTAATTAGTCCAAAGATCCTGAAAACAGAGATTTTTAGGTATTAAAAACAATCCAATAAAATGATTTAATTAAAATAAAATAATTAATCAAAATACAAAATTAGGTGATCTGGTTTCTAACTGGAGGAAACATTAGGGACTTTATAAGTTAGAAGGAGAATAAAAAATTACAATGTCCTGAAATTGGAAAAGGTGTCCTAATCCTCCTAAGTGTGTGTCAAAGGAATATGGCAACAATAATTGACAGATACAGACCAATTTTCAGATAAAACCTATGGGTTGCTTGAGATGTATAATTGTTACAAAAAAATTTTTGCTTCACTCTTCAGAGCTAATTGGGTGCCTGGTCAGCATAAGCTAGATCTTTAGTTAAGGGTTTATAAGCAACAGGTAGAGGTGGTCCAGCTTCCAGTCATGCAGGGCTAAGTTCAAATAATGCAATCAAGTTTTCTCACAATTCCCATAACTGATAGTTTTTTGCACAAAACAGAAATTGAACTAGACCCATAATTTCCTAGAAAAGGAACTGATGTAAATCCAGAATTGAATCACAAGATGAAATCAGTGTGGCTCATTTAATTCCCACATGATTCTAGGCTTGACACTCTAGCAGTCTCACCCCTGCCAGGAAATTTCTCATCTATCAGTCAGTCAATCAATAATTATTTATTAAGTGCCAGCTACATGTTCAGATAATGCTGGTATCTGAAGTACTCTTCTGAAATCACAAGGTTGGAGCCTGCAGTTTAATCTCCTTCACATTTAATCCCAAAACAATCACCAAGGAAGGCAAAGAATAGAGGTGGGTATCCAAAGGGTGATTTTGGCTTTGGAAGGAGCAGACTCAAGGATTCTTATAACCTTGTCTGTTCCTAGATCCTGTCAGTGAAGAAGTCAAAGCAAGAGGAGAGATCCTCTAGGAAAGAGAAAAATTAAGTGACTGAGCAACTTATTTTTAAAGCACTGTCAGTTCTTAGTCTCAACCACCACTACTCAAATTGCTTGCTGTCCATCATATAATTAGTAGACCAGAACCAGTTATAGAATGTGCAAAGTTTCTCCAAAACATTTCTTTTACGCAGCATATCAGCTCTCCTAGAAGCAGCATTCTAAGCCTCTTCCATATGGTGAATATCTTTGGATATGTGTCAGTCTCAATCTACTACTTATAAATCTTAGGCATCAAGGCAGTGCAATGGATAGAGCACCAGATCCAGAGTCAGGAAAACTTAAGTTTAAATCCTACCTCAGACATTTGGTAGCCAAACAATTCTGGGAAAGCCACTTCATTCTGTTTGCCTCAGTTTCCTTATGGGTAAAATGAGTTGGAGAAGAAAATGGCAAACCACATTAGTATCATTGCCAAGAAAAGCCTAAATGGGGTTACAAACAGTCAGACATGATTGGAATTAGGGAACAAAAACTTATAGTGTTTGATTATACAACCCAATATGTGATAGGGGTGAGTGAGACTTAGGAAAGGGGATTCTTGGGTTTTAGGGAGGCTCACTAATTACGCTACTACATTGTCTCTCTTAATAAGTGATTGTTTATTGATTGATTAAGCATTGTGGGAAACCTAATGGGTTAAAAAGATAGGATTCTGTTCTGTTTATAATTTTGTTTTGGAAAGCAAGTCAAACCTAAATGGAAGTGACAAGTGATGGTTCAAATCATTTCCTGATTAATAGTCAAATCAGTGCTATGGACATGAGAAAGAACTTAGTCTAGTAGAACACATGTCAAAGTTATAATCAGGAAGAACTGGGTTCAAATTCTCCTTTCCATACTTATAACTGTGTAACCATGAGCAAATCAACTAATCTCAATCCATATGCCTTTATATCCTCATCTATAAAATAATCAGCTTGAACTTGAACTTGATCTCTAAAGTGCCTCACAATTTAGAATTCCCATGACACAAAGTAGCCTAAAATAACAGATTTATATGGTGGAGAAAATTTTGGAAAAGTTTTATGAAGGAGCTGATACTTGAGAGGTCTTGGCCCTTCAGCCAGTGGTATTTTAGGAAAGGGGGTCAAGTTCACAGATGCTCAAGACATGGATGGGAAAGGATGAGGGGCAGAAGGGAGAGAAAGGGATGGAGTTTAACCAACTGCAAGAAGTTCAAAGTAAGCAGTCATGGCACATAAAGTTGGAAAATCATGGTGGTGATTCTAAATTTAGACCGAAAAAAGACCTTAGAAGGTCATGTAGTTTAGGTCCCTTATTATATAGATGACAAAATGGAAAATTTTAATATTATGACTAAGATTATGAGTCACAGAGGCCAGTCATTAGCTTGGGGGCAGATTATGGAAGACCTTGAATGTCTCTCATTTTTCTATTGAAGTGTATTTTTATGAGACTACTCCTCTCACTATCCATTAATCCTTACATATGATTCTCCCATTATATAGTGAATAATCATCATGAAACTTGCCAATGTTGTCACACTCTCTTAATATTATAGAAAGAAGAAGGGAATTATGGTGCAATGAAAACAGTGTTGGTTTTGGAGTCAAAGGACCCAAGGTTGAAAAGTTGGCCTTGATTTTTTTCTTTTATTTTTTCTGGTTATACATATATGTTAACTTTTTAAATACACATTTCTTTCTGAATCATGTTGAGAAAGAAAAATCAGAACAAAAAGGGGAAAACAGCAGGAGAAGAAAATAAACAGAAAAAAGAAGTAAGAATAGTATGTGTTGATTTATATTCAAGTTTCATAGTTTGCTTTCTAGATGCAGATGGTGTTTTCTATCCGAAGTTTATGAGGATTGCCTTGGAGTTGGCTTTGGTTCTTGACATCTGGGTGACAACTTTTCAGGGCCTTTGCTTCCTTATCTGTGAAAGGAGAGGGTTGCAGTTGTAAATCCCTCCCAGTGACTTAGCACTTTGAAGTGCTTTTAAAATATCAGATTTATGACTCCAAAACATCAAATAAATGAGCTTATTCTCACTGTTGTCTTAGTCTGGTATCCTGAAGGGAAAGGATATTCTTTGCCAACTCTTGGAACTCTCCCATCCCCTTAACACGTGTGAACATACACACACACAGCCCTTCAGGCTGCCACTTAGCCCTGGGGAAGTGATACAGATCTATTTTCTCATCACAATTTAACAAGCATGTTGAGAGGGTTGATGAGGTCATGACCAAGAAGCTCCAAGATCTCCACTGAGAGAAGACCAGCCAGGAGTAAGAAGGAAAGGGGAGAATTGAATACCAGCTACAGAGTCTTATTAGGGCACACTGCCCCTTTTGCAAGCAGACAAATGAAACAATCTCCAGCCAGGAACTGTTTATAATTGTGCAATCAAATTAACTTGGATTTTAGCTTAATGAAGTGCTTAATGACCTGCAGGAGGCCCATTCCTAATATTTAGACACCCAGATTGGACACCAGGAAAAGAAATGAAGAAGTTTGGGTAATGTTTTTGACTATTAATAGTGCCTTGGGCCTGCTAAATACATCTTTGCAGAAGTTCATTCTCAGATATTAAGGTCACAAAGTAAGGCCAGTATATGCTCTCTTTTTCCATTAAGAATTTCTATATATTTTGTAAAGAAATGTAAATAAATGAGTTAGAGAGAACATTCGACTAGAAGCCATTGCTTGCCCATCTTTTATGGCAAATGTGTTCAGCATTCAGAAAATTAGTTTCCCCATTTGTATTGAGCAGATGACATTATTTCCCCCTAAGCCTTTTTTTTTATCAGGTGTAGAAAATTTATTCATTCCTATTTAATGTCAGGGTTATTAAACTCTAGTCTTTTTTTCATATAGCAAGTTGTAGTGTCAGATGTGGAAATAGAAAATCTTGGATCCAAATCTTGCTTCTGACACTTAATAAATATGTAACTGTGGGACAAGTCCTTTAATTTCCTCAAATCTCATATTCATGCTATGTAAAATGGGTCTAATATCTGTAAGTACCATTTTCATTGTGAGACTCAGATCAACATGTACTAAATAAGCATTTAACTATTGAGTACTACTAAATGGTGGTGCTATATTAATATTTTAAAAAGAAAATAGTCTCTACCCTCAAGGAAATTTTATAAATATCAATTATTTTATATAACTTATGATATATACACACATGAGTATATTGTTCATATGCCTCTCACTATATATATATTTACATATATAAATACTTATATATGTATGTATACATATCCACACACATTCAAATGCATTCATACGATATATATTTACATTCACTCATATGTGTATATGTTTATACACATACACATGCTCATGCACATACACTGAACTAAATAGTACAGTGAATAAAGTAATAATCCTTATCTTCTTGAGTTCAAATCTGGTCTCAGATACTTAGTACCTGTGTTACTCTGGGCAAGTCACTCAATGCTGTTTGCCTCCATTTCCTCATCTGCAAAGTGAGCTGGAGAAGGAAATCACAAATCAATCCAGAATCTTTACCAAGAAAAACTCCACTGAGGTCACAAAGAGTCACACATGACTAAGTAGACACATATACATGTACACATATACATACATACATACATACATGTATGTATACACACATAAACACACATGTGTGATAAGTTGGTAGCACTCTACCCTATCTCCAATCTAGCAAAAGTGTTTAGGGTCTGATGCTTTTAGCATCAAGAACAGCCCTTGTGGGACATGGTAAGGATAAATGACAGGATGTTCTCTTCTCTTCCAAACTTTCTTATTCCTGTCAATTGTGCTAGCATCCTTCCAGTCACAAAGTCCCTTTAGTGTCTTCCTCCAGTCATCACTCTCAGCCTCAAATTCAAATCAATTGCCAAGTCTTACTGAGTCTACATTACCTTCTCCCTGTCTTACACAACTATTGCATTAGTTATTCAGACCCTCATCACTTCTCCCTCAGACTATTTTAATAACTTCTTAATTACTCTCTTGCCTCTTTGATCACCATTCTATCATTCCATCTTCCACATTGTTGCCAAAGTGATTTTTTCCCCCATATCATAGATTAAATAGTGTCACTCTCTCCTTCAAAACTCCTGGGTCTTCCTATTATCTGTAAGATCAAGTACAATGACCATATTTGGCATTTAAAACTCTTCATAGCATGGCCTCAAAATACCTTTTAAGTATGGTTATATGTTATTATTCCTCTTCATGCATTGGATAGTATGGAGGCATTCACTGAGTTTCCTGCCACTCCTTCCATGTAGGATTACACACTTTCTTTTTACATATGATTCTCCTTTCTGTGAATGTTCTTTCTTCTTGGAATTCTGAGTTTCTTTCATATCTTAGATCAAGCTTCATCTTCTGCATTAGGCTCTTCCTCATACTCCCCAAGCTAATATCTTTCTCTCACCCCAAATAAAACTTTTATTTTTAAAAAAAAATTAATAAATGCTATACACATTCACTTTTTTTTCCTAATAAGACAAACTCATTGAGGGCAAGAATTGTTTCATTTTGTCTTTGTTATGTAGGAACTTAAAAATTCTTATTAAATTATTGAAGAAAAAATAATTTGAAATCTTAAAATCACACAAGAATGAAGAGTGACCTTCAAAGTTTAGCCCAAATGCCATTTCCTAGGAAGTCTTTCCTAATCCCCTCAGCTATTGGTGCCCTGTTTACCCCTCCCTAGCCTCAATTTAAAATGTATTTATATGTGTACATGTGCCTACACTTGAAAATAAGGACTGTTAGATTTTTGCCTTCTTGTCCTCAGGGTAATGATTTGTATATGGTAGGAACTTAATAAGTGCTTGCCAATTGTTCATTCAATCAATCAATCAATAGATAAGTTAAACATTCTAAGCTTTTCAGAGGGGGGGAAATCAAAAAGGTAAGTGATATAAGATGATGGAGTAGAGTATAGATCGGGGTCAAGAAGATCTGAAGTTCAAATTCTATGTCAGTTACTAACTTTGTGACTTTAGGCAAGTCATTTAACTGCTCTCTACCTCAGTTTCTTCATCTGTAAAATGGGGATAACATAACACATATATCCCAAGGGTTGTCATGAAGACCAAATGACATGACATGTGTAAAACACTTTGCAAAATCTTAAATTGCTTTCTTGTAGGTGTTTGGCCATTTTTTTTTTTTTGGTTACGTCAAAATCTTTGCCTTCCCGTTTGGGTTTTTCTTGGCAAAGACATTGGAATAGTTTGCCATTTTCTTCTCCAGTTCATTTTATAGATATGGAAACTGAGGCAAATAGAGCTATGTGACTGGTCCAGGGTCTCAAGTTAGTAAGGGTCTGAAACTGGCTTTGAACTAAGGAAGATGTATCTTCCTGATTCCAGGCACAGCATCCTATCTGCTGAGCCACGTAGGTACCCTATTGCTATATAAATCATTGTCATCATTATCATCATCATCATCAAAATCACCATCACTATTAATTGCCAGTATTTTTTTACTTGAAAAACTTCATCACAAACACACACAAAAGAGCCAGTCCTTCAATGGTAAAGAAATGAACCAAAAGAGTACATTTTTCAGTTTTCCCAGGAAGTTTCCTTGAAAGCACTGCCTCACTGATAAGTACAAACTGGCAGTTATCACCTCCAACATTTTGTTCTACAAATGAGGAAGGAAAAAGGTGCCCATGTGTGTTTTCCTGGAGACAGCTGGTTTTATTCCCATCAGACAGACAAGGTATTGAAAACTTCATTGTTTCTCCAGGTCTGGATTCCTATGAAGGCTCAAACTGAATAACTTGTCAAATCAGGCATATTTAAATCTGAGTTATTTACAACTGATCTCTAGGGACACTGTGCTTTAGGAATAAGGAACTTAGTGGGAAATTAAAGAAGTAATCAGATTGTTAATTGAGGTTATCTGATTCACATTAAGCAGAAACAAATTAAATGGACGGCTCTTGGAGACTTGGGGTGTCTGCTGAGAAAGACAAAACAGAGTTGAATACTCCATGTTGACTTTTCCATAGTATAGGTCATCTTCTTTCCATGGAAAAATGTCTACTCATTGAATATTAATTTTGATTCAAAGAGGCAAAAAAAAAAACCCTACTCTGTGAATTACGGGATTAAAAAATGTTTTTTCCTGCCCTCTTTTCTGCAATGAAGTTAACTTGCTGAGATAGGGATTTTGAAGACATACCTGAATTCTAGCAACATTAATCAAATAGCTGTATGGCCTCATTACAGGGCAGCTAGGTGAGACAGTTGGCTTGAAATCAGGAAGACTCATCTTCATCTACAGTTACTAGTTGTGACCCTGGGCAAGTCACTTAATGTTTGCCTCAGTTTCCTTATCTGTAAAATGAACTGGAGAAAGAATGGCAAATTACTCCACTATCTCTGGCAAGAAAAACTCAAATCAGATTACTAAGAGTTGGACATGAATGAACAAATAATGATAACCTCATCAGTTAAGAACTTACTATGTACCAAGAACTATACTAAAGAAAGAAAAGACTTTCCTTTCGCACAATAGTACTCTATCACAATCATATACCACAACTTGTTTAGCCATCCCACCAGTTGATGAGCATTCCCTGAATTTTCAGTTCTTTGCCACCACAAAAAGTCACTATAAATATTTTTATTCAAATGGATCCATTTCCCTTTTCTTAAATCTTTTTGGGATATAGATATAATAATGGTATTGCTGGGTCAAAGGATATGTACAGTTTTATATTTCTTTGAGCACAATCAATTTAAATCCAACCTCAGAAACGTATTAACTGTGTAATTCTAGGCAAGACATTTAACTTCTAATTGCCTCAGTTTCTTCAGCTATAAAATGGGGTCAACAATATCATCTGCCTCCTAGGGTTGTTATAAAGATCAAATGAGACATTAATTGAAAAGCAACTGGTACAGGGCCTGGCACATAGGAGAGGTTATATAGACACTTATGCTTTTTCTCATTCCTTCCCCAATTTTAGCAAAATTTTTCTTTTTTCTTTTCTTAGATTGAGAATTGGACTGAATCATGATTCACAACTTAATTTCATAGTTTTTTTTTCCACTTTTTTGTTTTAATAAAGCTTGTCTTCTCTTTGCTACTCAAGGGCACATGTATTGGGAGTCCAGTGGAATTTCTTTTCTCCATCTGCTGTTGTCATCTGATCCCTACTTTTGTTGATTTGTTTTGGTTCCTATTGGAGAAGTCTTTCTGAGCTTCCCACTGAGACACAGACTAGTAGGAAAGCAAAGCCTTTTATCTATGGGTTTCCTAGTTCAGTGAATTCCCAGCTATATACTTTATAAAGGGGAATTGTGATGTGGATAATCCACAATTCATGCAGGTTTAGGCTGGGCACTGATGATACCTCAAAAAAAAAAAAAAAAAAAAAAACTCTCTCCTCCAAATGAGTTTTGCTCAAAGTAGTACTACAATTACTTTCATTTTTCCTGGATACACTAATTAATGGGGATGGAGAGTAGAAGGAACTAGGTGAACCAGTGGAATGCTAAATAACAGGGGGAAAAGAGTTTAAGATTAAGCACTTTCTCCAAGTAAAGCCTCACTTTACAGTACATGTACCACATTTATGAATGATCTCTGGATTTTGTTCTGTTCTGTTCTGTTTTTACATACTGTGATTCCTATCCAATTCCTTCATTTTTTTCTCAAGGACACTTCTTGAACTTTGGTTTCCAAGAAAGGAAAAATAATTATGCTGGGAGTGAAAAATGTCATTAAAATATAGAAAGCTGAACTCAGAGGCAGGAAGCCCTGGATTCAAATCCCATCCATATCACATATTTGTCGTTTTATCCTTGGCTCATCATTAAACCTTTTCATATCCCAGGAAGCTCTAACACTTAACTTGTTGAGAAGGAGGTGATTCCCTAGCTTCACAGGGAACTCACTACTATACCAATGAGCGAAGATCTAATTTAAAAAAAAAAAAGTAAGGATTGTACAGCTTCCAGATCCACACACCTGCATTGAGTTTATAGGCAATTCTCTTCATTTCTTTGCTCCCCATGGTCAATAGCTAAGAAATATTTATATTGATAAAATCTTGGAATCTCTTCATATTAGAAATTGCTTTTTTTTTTCTCAGTCCCAGTAGATGGTGAAGAGGTCATTTCAATCTATACAGGAAATGGCAGAGGAGTTAAGATTACTCATGACAGTTTGAAAAATAATGGTGACTAAAAGACAACACTGTTGTCACTATTGAATTAATTAAACTTTAGCTACCTATAGCTACTTTAAGCAAATTGTTAAGAGGAGATGGAAGGAGAATAGACAAACAGAACAAGAATCTTTATGGTTGATTGGATGCTTGGCTCAGCTGTGATGCCTCACTCATTTCTGTCCCTTATTTTAATGTGGTCAAGACATCATTATCATCAATTATTATCATCATTGTCATCATCAATAAGTCAACATTCGTATATGTGTCAGGTCCTGTAATAATAATACAATTATTATCTCATTTGATCTTCACAACAACCCCAGGAGATAGGTGCTATTATTATTCCCATTTTAAAGGTGATGAAATTGAGGCAAATAGAGATTAATTAGGCAAATTAGAGAAATAAGATCCTGGGTGACTTGCCCAGGATCACAAGCTAGTGTCTGAGGCTGGATTTGAACTCAGTTCTTTTTGACTTGAGGTTCTCTATCCATTGCACTATACATCTGTTCCACCAACTTGCCCCTCAACAAAATGCTATCTACCAACAAAATGAAGTAAGTTCATCATCAGAGGACAGATCTTGAAAGTTTGGACTAAGTCCCACGAGATCCCTACTATCATGAGGCATTTTGAGTTAGACTGGGATCCTATTGTAAATGTTCATCAAAAATTTTGAGGGCTTAAAAAGTCAAACAATTCATTAAAATCTTGATGATTATTTAATTCAAGCACCACATTTGGGAGCTGAGGAACTGAGGCACAGAAAAGGGACATAATTCACTAAAGGTTAAATAGCTAAAGAAAGCCATTATAGGTATTTGTTAATATGTTAAAATGAATGCTGTTTTTCTCTTGCATCTCAGCTAATGTGCATGTGACCCCAGCAAAAGCTGGAGTTTATTCTGGCTTGAAAATTTCTTGATCTGGCACCCTTTATTTGAAAATATGCTTCCAATCATTGGATAGTTGATCCTTTTCCCTTCCTTGCTCCTCTCCTCTTCCTCTTCACCTAGTGAACAAAAGCCAGGTGACACTGTCCTGTAAGCCGATGATACAGCAGACTTTTCCATTCCCCAAAGTCCCCAAGGATTGTGTGAAATCTTGCCAATAGGTGGAATTAGAGTCTTTCTTTTTGAGATACTCAATAATTAGAGTTTGTTCTTTCTTGTCCCATGAATAATTTGCCAGCCAAATCCAAGGTCACATTTGAAGAGTGTTAAGGATCTTCACAAGGTGAATCCCTCCCTCCCCTTCTTGAGCCCTGTGGATCTCAGATCTCTTGATATTCTGTCCCTGTTTCTCAGGCTTTGACGTCAGTGGAAATTGTATGAACAGAATCATTTTCAAACATGCTGTAAAGCTCCTTACAAAGAAAATACTGCAGTAGGGAGAGGGGAAGTCAGAATATGTGAAAATGCAATAAACTTTGCTTTTAATTACTCCCTTAGAAAGAGAGTTCTGGTTTCCAAGATGAACTCAAACAACAAAGAGGATGCATTTTGCAATAAGAATGGGAATATCTCCAAGAATGCTAAAGTCATTCTTCTGGTCACCAGCTATTAGGAAAATTGGATACACAACCCTCCCCTCTGGACTTAGCCAAGATTGTGGGTGCTATTCTAATGAAGAATCTCCCCAGCATGACATTCTCACCTTGTATAAAACGAATGGCTTCCACTGGAATTGTGGTGATTTATTCTTCTTCGTCTCTTGAAGTCCCATGTTAGGTTAGAGTATTTCTTAAAGATAAATGACCCCCAGTGGCCATGTTGTAGATTACTTAGTGCCAGTCAGACCTTTTCTCCCTGAGCAGGATTGAAAACGGAATTGTTTTTGACAGACGGCCCATGATAAATGATTTTCATAGTAAGAAATTGCTTTCAGTCCTGGACTTCTCCAAGTGAAAGCTGACAGGTGTGTTGGGTCCTTCACATCCCTATCTCATGAGACAAGAGATGGGAAGTTTGTAGGGTGTCTCTTAGCCAGGATGGGTCAAGCAGTGAATGACCTTGGAGGAGAACGAAGGATATAGTGAGTATGGTACTTTGACAGGGACTTAGTAAAAACAAGAGCAACAACAACACAAAGAAAAACATGATCAAAAGAGATTGAGGGGAAAGGAGGCAGAAGGAGGGAGGAATCATAAGCAGATTAGATGGCTTCTCTCAATTTTGAATGGTTAATATTAAGATTCTTCACTAGCTCTGAGAGGGACCGTGAAAAAGCCTCATTCCTCTGCTCCTGTGAACTCTGAGCACACAGTACAAAATATGTGCTCACCATATTCACATGCATATAACATACATGAAGGCACTCCAAGGAAAACGTGGCCCAGGATAATATGAAGGAAAGGACCTATGCTTTTTGATTTACCTTTTCATCACTTTTTATTTTTCTGATAGTACCATGCTCAGTTCAATCCATTGCTAATAGATCTGGAGGTTCAAGACAGACATGTCAGAGCCATCTCTGCTTAGGATGATACCCAATAGAAGAAGGGAGCATGGAGGTCTGACTTTTGAGCTGTAGATAAAGAATACTAGCAGTTAGCGCTGTATAATGGGACTGTCCATTACTGCAGCATTTGGCGTGCTGCCTCTAGGACTTCTCTCTCATCCGTCAGGTTAATCACTCCTATGGATTCCTGTAATCACTAGGAGAGGGAGCCTCTCCTTTGGCACTCTCTGATTGACAGAAAGTACCAGCCAACTCTGGGTGCTGCTACAGTGCCAACAAATGGCAAAGTGCTGATTAGGTCTGTACTTAGGGAGGCTCAGGAGGTGCCAGGCTAGGATCCTCTTCTCAAGGAGGAATGTGCTGATCTCACAGCTGGCTCCAATGCAAATAGGAAGTACATGGGAGATTCTCAGGGTTGGTTGGTCTCTTCTTGGGTCTCGGTCTTGGGTTTGCTTGGAGCTCTCAGTCCCTTACCAAATGTGAGCAAGGTTTCTCTGTCCAAGGGAGAGTAATAATGTGGCCCTAAGTCTTATACGCTTTAGAAATGTTCTCTAAGAATCCCAGCAGTGTCCACTTACTACACAGTTAAAAGCTTAATATGTCATTCATTTATTCACTGCATGAATTCATTCATACCATTCATTATGTACTCCATTAATTCATTTATCCCATTCATTCATTTCCAGTTTCTGCTTTTGTAGGAAGGCAATCGTGTCCTATAAATAATCATAGGAAGTTCAAGCTGGATGGTAACTTTATAGAGATAATATGGTCCTGAGTCTTACATGCTTTAGAGATATTTTCTAAGAATCCCAGAAGTGTCCACTTAGTACACAGTTAAAAGCTTAATATTTCATTCATTTATTCACTGCATGAATTCATTCATACCATTCATTATTTATTCCATTAATTCATTCATCCTATTTATTCATTTCCAGTCTCAGATTTTAGGAAGGCAATAATGTCCTATAAACAATCATAGGAAGTACAAGCTGAATGGTAACTTTATAAAAATAGATAATGTATCTCTGAGTCTTACATGCTTTAGAAGTGTTTTCTAAGAATCCCATCAGTGTCCATTTAACACACAATTAAAAGCTTAGTATGTCATTAATTCATTCATACCATTAATTCAGATATTCCATTAATTCATTCTCCAGCATTAGCCTTTGTAGGAAGTCTGCAGGATCCTATGAAGGATTATAGGAAAGTCAAACTGAATGGTAACTTTATAGATATGGAAACCAAGGCCCTGAAAGTTTGACACTTGACAGGTACCACATTGTAGCTAACAGTCAAAATGGGAATTCGAACCCTGGTGCTCTGAACCCATTTTAATAAACATTTCCCTCCTGTTAAGTTAGCTTAAGAATGACACCCATAGGACAGAAGGGGTATGGTTTTCAATTTAGGGCTGAGTTGATATGGTCCCACTGTTTCTCCAAAGGTTCCCTAGATAAAGAAATCCCCTTTACCCCACCTATCCTCAAGTTGTCCCAGAAAAATGTTCTTCCTTTTCAAGATTTCTTCCAGTCTACCTCTATGCCTCTGGCAAAAATGGAATGTTGCCATTGAGGCAGCCTTCAAAAAGAGATTGCTTCAACTTCTCTCCAGAATTGGGCAAGCTGCCATTCAAAGGAGGAGAGAAAAAAATGGAAATCCTGGTGATAAACTGTCAGTTTAGGATATGAATCTTAAAGCCACAGTGATGTTGTTTAGAGCAGCCTCAGAGGCTCTTGAAGGAAGAATCTTAAAGCCCTCTATGAATCATTCAGCAGTAATTCCACTCCTCACTGAATCCAGGACTGTGCTCTGAGTGTTTCTAGGGCCCAAATCAGTTGCCTTGTCAGTCAGGAGAAAAGCTGGAATAATTGACTCTCTATTTTGGGAGCAGATAGATCTCAGACTAATTAGGAAGGCCATGTCCCAGGTGTGTCTGTGTCCGTTAAACTGTAACAGCAAACAAACATGGCAAAGCAGCCCTGAAAAGTGGATGGTAAGGTTCTGGAAGGCAACATTTGGTGTTCTATTTCTCACTTCAACATCCCAAAGGAAGAAGAAATCTGAAGCAACTAGCAGGCCTGATATAGTCAAAGAAAGATGTTTTGGTCTCAGATTGTTGCCATTTGGGGCTATAGTTTAGAGTCCGTTGGAACTGTCAATATTGTTTGCTTACAACCAGGCCAGGTAGTCCTTATCCAGGTAATGAGAGATAGCTACAATTTAGTTAGGAGAGAAAATAGAGGTCAGAGATTTTATATGGCCAATGATTTGAGAACATATCCTGCAGGACTTCCTCTAACTTTACTTTTCCTCACCTCTAATACTTAGCGGTTCATGTTCTGAATGGCTAGCAATGTTGTTGTTTTTTTTTTTTTCTTAAATTCCTCCATATTTTAATGTTGGCTTTATAATCTTATCAGCAGATGTGGGCTCAAATTCCAGCTCTGCCACTTAAACCTGTGTGAACTCGTTTACCAATTTTTTCTGGGCCTCAGTTTCCTTCTATATAAAATAAGAGAATTGTGTTCTTTGATATTCTGTGGATACCACTGCTGCACTCAGGTTATTTTCTCATCTCTTGCTTATGATATATGATTGAACCATCATCTGTTCCATTCATCCATCATCTTGATACTTCACTTTCCAGAAAATGAAGGATCTCCATTGTGGTGTATAATTCCTAGTCTGTCATCCTTCCCCTACTTCTCTAGCTCACTGGTTATCCAGACCTTTGATATGTAGACTAATGACCATAAGGGGCCTCTCAAATGCTTCTATCATCTAGAGAAAAGAATTGAATATAAACCTCTAGATTATCTTATTTGGACTCTAGTCAAACTACATCTGAATTATTATATCCAGTCCTGAAGGTTCACATTTTATAGAAGACACTGAGCAAGATTGGTTCCTGAAGATGAGGGTCAAAATGGTAAAAGGAAGGGAACATATTATATGAAGACTAATTGGAGGGACTGTGGATATGGGAACTGAAAGAAGAAGAGGAGAACTATTCAAATACTCAATTTATAGGAAAGCAGGAGTAGACTTGGTCAGCTCGACTCTTAATGGAAGAATTTGGAATAGTAAATGGAAATTGCCATTTACTATTGCAGAGAGGCACATTGAGCCTTAAAGTAAGGAAAGCCTTCCAGACAGAGCTACCTGAATGGAATGGATGAAAATGAAATGAAATAAACTAACCTGAAAGGCAGTTGATGCTTCCACACTGGACATTTTCTAGTAATAGCTAAATAACAGCTTTCCAGATACATCCCAAAGAGGATTTTTGCTCAGGTATTGTTTGGACTTGACGTACTGAGATTCACATCCCAACTCTGAGATTCTGTACCCATATTGTGCCTGTGTATGAATATATGATGCTATGTGACATAGAAAGGCTATCTTGGATTATGAATATATTATGGATTCATTTAACCAAGATGTAGCCAATCAATCACTAAACATTTATTAAACATCTATTCTGTGACAGGCTTTGTGATAGGTGTTAGAAATAAATGAAACAATAGAGAATGAAATAGTCCCTACATGTACACATCCATATATACACATGTATGCACACACATAAGCATGTATACACATTTATGTAAAGTAAGTACAAATATATTCAAAGTACTTAAATACAACATAGTTTGGGAGCAAGAGCACTACTAGTTGGAGACAGGGTGGGAATAGGAATGGTTTCATATAGAAGAAGGTGCTTCAGCTGTATCTTAAAGGAGCACAGGAACTCTATGAGGAAGAAATAAGAAGGGTAAATTGACAGTGGAATCATCATAGAAAAGAGACAAAAATACATGTTTCTTAGAAAAATGTTCATTTTAGTCAATGAGCCTTACAGGAAATATCTGTGTCACTGATCAATTTTCTGTACTCCAACTCTTCCTTCTCCTAATTTCCTCATCATTATTTCTACATTTCCAATTTAAAAGGCCCCTCAAGAAACCAATATAAGGGTATGGCTCTAATTTCTTGTTCATCTCCAGCAAAATTTAGACTCTTCTGTATTATCCTTCTAGTTTATTTACAAAATAACCTGTAGAACTTGTCCATCATCAACAGAAAGATGATGGGCAGATATTGCAAGTGAACAGTGAACTGGGCCCCAGAATTGAATAGATTGGATTGCCTTTGAGAAATTGCAATTCTATGCCATTGGTTCTACACTTATCAAAATAAAAATGAAAATGCTGATATTTTCCAGAGGTTTTTTTTTTCCTTTGAGTCACATACAATGATGTAGTATCTAAGAAATTCAAGTTGAGGATGCCACGAGGGAGCAATGGAGGGGCACATGGTGGGCACAAACAGGCTACAACACATTGAAAATCAGAAATTAGGAAGGAGGAGAGAACTTAAGATGCTATCAAACAAATGTCTACTTTAAAAGAGCATGGGCTATAGTGTTTTGAGAATGAGCAATGACTGAGGGAAAGAATTCATTGGAATCCTTCAAATAACTCAGGAAAAGTTCCTAGCATATTGAATAGACTCTTCAGAGGACACACACAGCAGAAGTGGATTGTGATTTGCATTAGTTGAATAAATATTGATATTTACTAGATCATAGATTCATTGGAGTTTAAGACAGCTTTCTTGGTGATAAAACTACAAAAAGCATATCTTCTAGACATATCCTATGTAAACCAAGGTTGTGTAGTAGACTGAGTGCTATCCTTATAATCAGAAAACCCTGGTTTTGATTTATGATATCTATTGGGTAAATTACTTAATCTCTCTCTACCTCAGTTTTTTCAGTTGTGGGGAAAAAAGGTGTAATAATAGCCCCCTTTTGGAAAGTTGTGAATTATTTCTAATAGCTTTGTGGTAGAATCTCTGGATTCTCTAAGTATACCATCATATCATCTGCAAAGTGATAATTTGGTTTCCTCATTACCTACTCTAATTCCTTTAATATTTTTCTCAACTCTTATTGCTGAAGCTAATGTTTCTAATACAATATTGAATAGTAATGGTGATTGTGGGCAACCTTGTTTCAAGGCCAAAAAGTCTTTGGCCTTCAGTCAATAAACATTTAGTGAACATCTTCTAAATGCCAAGCACTATCATAAGCACCAGAGAGACAAAGAAAGCCAAAAGAAGATTCCTTCTCTCAAGGAGCTCAAATGGGAGAGACAACTGCAAACAACTTAGTAGTTATGCAATATAGAAAAGATGAGTTGGAATTAGTCTACAGAGGGAAAGTGCTAGTATTAATGGGAGAGCCAATAAATTTCACAAGTAAATTGTTTTTCAAGTCTTAAAGCTGTCTATAAACACTTCTATCATCATCATCACTATTATTATTATGTCTAAAAAAACTCTATCAGAACAAGTAAGTTGCCTGGATCAACATTGATAGCCCAGAAATCCCTATAGATTAGGCTGCATTGTAAGTTTCTGGCAAGAAGAAACTCTCAGTATTTATGGGTTCTGAAATTGTATTTTTCTATGGTCAAAAAAAATGAAGTATTTCTTTGAATTGTTTAACCTAGAAAAAAAGTTTTACTCTGATGCCAAATGATGGCAGAGCAATGACTCTTATTCTGGAAGCCTAAAGAGGGAGGAAGAGACTTTAAGTACCGCTTTGTGCTCAAAAAAGGAGGCAAGTTATCTCATCTGAGCATCAGCCAAAAGAGATTCATCTTCAGAGTGGATACAAGATAATGAATTTTTGGGCCATAGCACCTCTTGACATTTTTCTGATTGACTTATAGAAGGATCAGGCTGGTGAATACATGCAAAATTGCAAGTCTTTGAAGTGTTCTTATTGTTATTATTAATTTTTTGCATGAGAACTGTGATTTCATTGGCATAAGGAATTCCCTGAGAGAAAACTTAAACAGATGTACTCCTGCTCTGCAGCCAGTCTTAGAAAGTTGCCAGGACCACTGAGACACCTACTGATTTATCCAGCATCACAATGTTTGCATGGGTCAGAAATGAGACTTTCTTTTAGTACAGGTCTTCTTGGTCAGCTCCTTACTCACAGTCCTATCTTTTCAGTATTCTGGAGGAGGGGAAAATAGCCATGTGATTTCAACACTATAAGGCTATTCTCGTGAGGTACTCCTCTCTACCAGTGAAGGTTAGCATCTTCTTTGCATTTTAAAATCCCAGTAAGTGCCTAGAACACAGAGACATTCAGTGATTAGCCCAAGATTCAAGCTCAGAACCGCAAATCCAGCTCTGTAGCCACTTTGTCCTATTGTTTCTATGCTTGAAGTGAATTGGAAAATAAAGCCCTCTCAGGGCAGTCCT
This sequence comes from Sminthopsis crassicaudata, assembly GCF_048593235.1. Taxonomy (NCBI): domain Eukaryota; kingdom Metazoa; phylum Chordata; class Mammalia; order Dasyuromorphia; family Dasyuridae; genus Sminthopsis; species Sminthopsis crassicaudata. Next base: position 652,546,007 of record NC_133618.1, read on the forward strand.
GTCCTTTCACTATGAAATACAGGAAAATAATGTCAATGGAGATTCTTTCTCCACAGAGAATGTCACTCCCTTCTCCTACTTTTTTCTGTCTCCTTTGGGCTTCACTTAATTCTGCAGAATTTCCAAGTGACATGCCTAAAACAGCAGGCTGTCTGGAACAGCAGTGTCTTTCTCAGAGCATCAGAAGACACAGGCCTGCATCGCTCCAGACAGGAAAATGACATCATGGCTAATGAGCCCAGATATAGACCATTCCTTCTCTGGCTAAGAGAATTTCAGGTTTCCATTTTTGGTGTTCATACATTATTGTTTATCCTTAACAGAGATGAGTCCCTGAATCCTAGCAGCTCCTCCAGAACAATGTTTGGTTGTAAAGGTGTTGGGGGGAAAACATTTACTTATCAAGACTTGGGGAATACGTGCAACAGAAAAAGGACAAGTGACTGGAAATCCATTTTTAGCAGCTGTTCAGTTGTACTGGAAGCAATGGTATTGAAGAGGAGTGAGAAGATGAGGAATATTGGGGGGATGCAAAAGGAATGGGCAGAGGAGACAGGGTAGATAGCTTCTGAAGCAAAAAAAAAATTATATTGATTCTGGTCATAGCACCTCAGAGCCTCAGTGATTTTGATGAAGTGCTACTCATTTACCACTTTTCTTTCATTCTAGTATACTATCTCCTCTGGTGATCTCATCTTGGTTAATGCTACTTCCTGCTCTCAGAGATTATTTTTAATTTGTGCAATATTTATTTTGTTTGCATATAGTCTTTTCTTCTCTCCTTCCTCCTTATACTGTGCCCCCTTTTATATTGTGAGCATCTTGAAAGCAGGGGATGTTATTCTCTTGTTCTGTATCCTTAACACATAGTACTCTCAACAAATGCTTATTCTCTTGACTCAGCTCAGAATTTCAGAATTTGAGTTTGGAAAGGTCCTTAGCTACCATCTAGTTCAATCCATAGACTGAGGGAATCTCCATTTAACATATTGTGCTAAGTACATAACATTTTATGAAGTATTCTAGAGAGATGGCATTATTGGATCAGTTATTATAAATATTCTATATTGACTTACATCTTTGATCGAAACCAGATGAATAATAATACTGAGTGCTTTTTTAGTGAAAGGAGCTTTTTAAAGCTCAGATAGTATTTGTAAACCCTTCAAGCCCTTGTTAATTTTATAATTATTGATGTTGTAAAGGTCTCAGCCTTGAATTTCAATATATAGATAGAGATTTCAAGCCTAACCAATCAGGTTGTGACACTATTTACTATTCTGCTTATGCAATTTAATCTACTAAGGATTTTATTAATTACTTTCTGTATGCAAGTTGTGACTGATAGGCCAAATCAAAACTGATGGTCTTGTGTCAGCTTGCCAAAATAATGTCTGGAAAGAAACAATGCCTTGGGACTGTTGATTTCTAAAAAGAAGAATGACTTCTTACTTAAAAACCCCACATGCTTCTATTGTGTTGTGAGGATAGATATGAGATCCTAAGCTTATCTTGAATATGAAATATTTGATGCTAGTGTTGTAAAGAACAGACAGGTGCAGTGTTGAATGTTGTAGACTAGGAGTATCAAATTCAAATAGAAAGAGGGCCACCAATCCCTTTATATTGACTTAGTTTTAGAATGTAAGGTTATCTGTGTTTTACGCTATTTTTTATTTTGTTGTTAAATATTTCCCATTTAATCAAATTTAGGCAGTGTTTAGAGCAGCACACAGCAATGCATGTTTGACACCTCTGTTGTAAATTTAAAAAATCACAAGTTAAGTCCAAAAAGAAGTTTGTGCTCAAGTAAGAATTCTAATAAAAATTGGAATCATGATAGATAATTCCAGAACTGATGTTCTCCAGTTCACAGATGCTTCAATTCAAATAACACAATTAAAACATGTTTCCAACCATAAACAAATTAGAAATATCAATTATAATTACTTTTATTATTAACTATTATTATTATTCTATACTTAAGTGAGTCATTGCTAGGGTACTTATAAAGTATAAAATAACTAAAAATTGAATAGATTGGTATGCTCTTATTTTTAAACATCCGGCAACATGAGCCTAAGGTTATTGCTGGTTCCCAGTGACCCCGAGGATTGTGGGCAATTAATGGACAGGTGGGCCCCATATTAAGAAAATCCAATTAAAATATTTAAAACATAATTTAGTGACTATTCTCCTTACAAAAGAATCTACCATATGGCATGGATACTTTAAATAGTACCTTTCTTTAATACATTTAAAATAGGATTCTTGTTGTAGAAATGTGACTTAGAATTTTCAGGAAAACAACTGTTGCAAATGAGTGAGATGCATCTGCCCTACATGTCATTTATCTCTCATTTTGTTTCTCATTATTGAGTTTTCCCTTTATTCATCCTCTTTTAATATCTTGCTAAGGTATGCACAAACAACTTTAGGCAGCCTTAATGCCAAATCTACTAATGGAAAAATGTTGGCATCATGTTTGGAACAAACATGCTTGGAACAGATCTCAGTTGAGCTCATCATAGACACATGCACAAGATGATGAATGACTGCATTTATTAAGTGCTTACTGTGTGTGTTGACACTGTGCCATATATTCCTTCAAGGAAGTATGGGTCTGGTGTTGATGTATCTGTTAGTGCTCTAATTCAGGAAGTGCTCAGCATCCTTCCTTAGTCTATTCCATGATAGTTAAGCAAGTCAACAGTTGTTTATTAAGAGCCTTGCTATGTAGTGCAAAGTGCTGAGGATACAAAGAAAGGCAAAAAATGCCTGGTTTCAAGGAGCTCACAATTTAAAGGGAGAGGCAACATGAAAACATCTATTTATATATTTTTTTATTTTTATTTTTATTTATTTATTTTTTTAAATTTTTTATTATATATATATATTTTATAATATTATCCCTTGTATTCATTTTTCCAAATTATCCCCCCCTCCCTCCACTCCCTCTCCCCGATGACAGGCAATCCCATACACTTTACATGTGTTACAATATAGTCCAGGTAAATACCATTTTCTTGTTGCACAATAAACTTTAGATTCCGAAGGTACATGTAACCTGGGCAACAGATATTAGTGCTAACAATTTACATTCACTTCCCAGTGTTTCTTCTCTGGGTGTAGCTACCTCTGTCCATTATTGATCAACTGGAAGTGAGTTGGTTTTTCTTTATGAAGATTTCCACTTCCATCAGAATACATCCCCATACAGTATTGTTGTTGAAGTGTACAGTGATCTTCTGGTTCTGCTCATTTCACTCAGCATCAGCTGATTTAAGTCTCTCCAGGCCTCTCTGTATTCCTCCTGCTGGTCATTTCTTACAGAGCAATAATATTCCATAACCTTCATATACCACAATTTACCCAACCATTCTCCAACTGATGGACATCCATTCATCTTCTAGGAAAACATCTATTTATAAACAAGATATCAACAAAATAAATTGGAAATAATCTTGAGGAAAGATTCAGATTCAGATGGTAAATAAAACCACAAAAAGAAAAGGAAAATATGCTAGATATCCATATTCCTTTGCCAGAGTATTTGCTAGGGTTTGAAATTGTCCCAATGGTATGTTTCCACCTTAGGGGAATGATGAGAAAGTGAAGAGGAGTGACATTAAAGAAATCACAAGAGGAAAAGTATTAAGGAGACCTTTTGGAGAGGCTGGTATAGAGGTCTATTAAAGAGTTCTAGATGAAGAGCTCTGTCTATTTGTCTGTCTGTCTTTCTTTCTGATGCTGTTTCTCTGTTTCTCAGTCTTTGTCTCTTTCTATCACTTTCTCTGTTTCTTCCTCCCCCCTCTCTTTCTGTCTATCCCCCCCCTCTCTCTTTTTTTACTCGCTTTCTCTCTGCCTGTCTGTCTCTCTCTGATCCTGTCTTTCTCTGTTTCTCAGTCTTTGTCCCTTTCTGTCTCTTTCTCTGTTTCTTCCTGTCTCTACCTCTCTGTCTGTACCTATTTCTCTCCAGGCTGTCTCTATCTGTTTATCTGACTGTCTTTCTCAGAATATAAAAAGATTTACAGTGGAGGAAGACTTTTTCAGAGATTGTTGGAGGAGAAAAATGGAGAAGAGCAGGTTGGCAAATGGTACTTGGTAGCCTCCATTTAAAAGGAAGACCATTATTTGTATTCTGCTAGCTAGCCAAACAGCTGCTCTCATAAAGATTGCACTCCTCCAGTTATAATGTAAACAAAAGATTGGCATCAAAGCATATAGAACATAGTGACGGCAGCATGCTCTGATGGATGAAACATTAACCCAAGTGTCAGGAGGCTTGGATTCTATTCTCTACCAACTAACAGTAGCTCAAAACTACTCTCAGCTTCATTTTGTTTACTTGTAAAATGAGAAGATTGTATTGAATAATCTTGGAACTACCTTTAAACAATTACAATCTATGATTCTAGAAATCACTCCAGATGCTAAATTGACCACAATGTGCCCTTGAAAAGACTTGAGTTTCAGAGAGTTCATTTGCTCAAGCAAGAATTATATATAGAAATCTAAGGATGAAAGGAACTCAGAGACCCATCTAGTTCAAAATCTTCATTTTAAGACATGGAAACTGAATTTGCAAGAGCTCACATAAGTTATCCAAAGCCAGAAATGTGGTAAAGCTTCCAGATCCCAGTGCTTTATCACTATATTCAGTTCAGATGTTGAACACCAACAGATCCATATCTAGATTTAAATCCTATTTAGCAACATAATATTTTCTTGATTATATCAACTGCCTAGATGGTGGTCACCTAACTACTCATCAAAGATATTGAGAGACAATTCCTGTTTGAGAGTAGGTTTTAGTTTTTTTCTAACTAAGATCCTACAAATCTACACAGCCATGAATATATGCACATATGCAGTCAGTTTAACACTATTCCTAATTGTCATGGTGGATTAAAATGAATAATGCAAAATAATGCCAGATTCAAAAGTAATTTCTAGTTTTATAATATATGATTTTCCCATTTATCATCATCATGATGATTTATTATCATCACCTTTATCATTGTCATCACCATATATTTTAAGTGAATCTTTCCTAGCTAATCACATTTTAAATGCTATGTTCATTTTAAGTAACACATTTTTAGGAAACAAATGATTAAAGTGTCTGGAATGACAGTAGATAGGAAGAACGTAATGTGGCTATCTTCAATTTTGATAAGGGCAGTCATATGGAAGGGGACTTAAATACTATTTTCTCTGATAGTTATTTGTTATATTTTCTAAATGCACAATAATTTTTTTTTATAATATAAACTCCATAAGGGTAGGGGCCCCTGTCTCACTTAAGTTTTGTATCTCTTCCAATGCCTTATACTCTGCTCTGTGCCTAGTGGGTGCTTTTGAATTTTTTGTTAAATGTGTTACAGGTATTCTCCCTCTCCTTTCTCTGAATGCTTAGGTAGGCCATCTCGTGTTCTCATATTAACAAAGAGCTAGAAGAAATGTGGCTACCCAGACAGTATGGGAATTTACACACTTCAAAACCTAGGCCCTAACCCTGCCACTATCACTGTCTGTGACCTTTCTTGGTTTACCTTATGACTGAAATGTTCCATCTCTCTCTCTCTCTCTCTCTCTCTCTCTCTCTCTCTCTCTCTCTCTCTCTCTCTCTTTAATAGTTTCTATTTACCAGATATATACATGGGTAATTTTACAACACCAACGATTGCCAAACCTTTTGTTCAATTTTCCCCCTCCTTCTCCCCTCCCCCCACCAGATGGCAGGTTGACCAATACATGTTAAATATGTTAAAGTATAAATTAAATACAATATATGTATACAAGTCCAAACAGCTGTTTCACTATACAAAAAGAATCAGACTTTGAAATAGTGTACAATTAGCTTGTGAAGGAAATCAAAAATGCAGATGGACAAAGGTAGAGGGATTGGGAATTCTATGTAGTGATTCATAGTCATCTCCAAGAGTTTTTTCACTGGGTGAAGCTGGTTCAGTTCATTGCTGCTCTTTTGGAACTGATTTGGTTCATCTCATTGTTGAAAATGGCCACATCCATCAGAATTGATCATCATATAGTATTATTGTTGAAGTATACAATGGTCTTCTGGTCCTGCTCATCTCACTCAGCATCAGTTGATGTAAGTCTCTCCAGGCCTTTCTGAAATCGTCCTGTTGGTCATTTCTTATAGAACAATAATATTCCGTAATATTCATATACCACAATTTATTCAGCCATTCTCCAATTGATGAAATGTTCCATCTCTTAAAAACCAGCATTCTACTCTCTAACTCATGTTGACAAAGGCGTCCTTGGTAAAAATAAATAAATAAATAAATAGAAATTTTAAAAAAAATGGGTTTTGTAAGGGTTGGCTTAATTTTTTTCTATTTCAATTTTCAAATGAAAATTAAAATTGGGAATTGTTTTTTTCCCTATTAAGCTGACATTTTTCCCTTCCAGCAATCCAAAATTTATAAGTGGACACAACCAAAAGCTATTTTTTTACTTCATCAGTCATCAAATATTTGTGCTAAATTTCTAGGAATAGAAAGAAAGGCAAAAAGGAGTTTTTAATCTCAATGAATTTGTATTTTAGTGGAACAGACAACATATAAATAATTAGGTCCATATAAGACACTTACAGAATAAAATACAAATTTCAAGATGAAAATTCATCCTTTGAAGCTTACACTTGATGGTTGATATTGGTGGGAGGGAGGCTTGTATTGGGCAAGGACTTTTCAAATGTCTAAATATCATAACCCAACCTCTGGTTGGCAAGGGTGTGCAGGACTAACACGTGATTGGTGGAACAAACCTGCTCTCCTTAGCTTGGAAGGAAACCCCAAATATACTGAAAGCTGCATGTTTGCTCTAGGCTGTGCTAGGCTGAGCTCTGCTTTCAGAATGGGCTGTTTTCACCCTTTGCTGTAAATTGTCCCACCCTGTGAATCGGCCTACATTGTTACACATCATAATTGTATCATGGCACATCATAACAATAGAATTTTAGCAGTTATTATTACACATTCTAATTATGTGATTACTCAGTCTTTCACCAATTATGTAATTAGATTTAATTACACCAATTACACAAATAAATGATAGTCAACTACAAATTACTCTTAAAAAATCCAGAACTTTGCATACATCAGCAATTGCCCTGTTATGAACATTTTTTTTTTAAGAGGAAAGAAAACGTGAAACAGACAAGAGGATTTCTATGGTCCAGGAAGATCTTTGAAGGCATTGGAAAGGCAAGCTGAGCTTTTCCTACATCAAACCAAAAATCTTCTCATTCCCTGCCCCCTTTAAGACAGTGGTACACTTGAGAATAGGACAGAAGACATAGAGCTATGCATTCTAGCTTCCTTTAGCTCCTGTATCTGAAGCCAAGAGTTTAATTGGTGGAAAAAGAGTCTGTATTTGTTGTTCGAATGATAAGAACAATATCACAGTATCTGGATCAGAAATCTTATAAAATAGAGCACATTCTCAACGTCAGTCAGTACTATGATTAAGAAAATTTTCCTTTGGTTAACATTCAAATTGTACTCCAGTTAAATATCTTTACCTCTGAATTCCCCTCAGTTCCTCATCTCCTATATGAACAGGGTATACAGCTCTCATTTCACTTGGGTCCTCAAACTAAGTCCTAGAAGGTGGAAGGTCAAAGGGAAGATTGCTTAAATGCTTAGTTCAGTCAAGAAATAAAGAAAACAAACCTGCCTTTCTTTCAATTTCACAGGTAATTTAGGCAAAATAAGTTGGTGGGTTTTTTTGATGTTATTTTGCCTAAATTGTATTGGTAAAGATTGACTGGTCCTGCTGTGGGGATGCTAAAATCCTGAGATATGATGGTTTTTCTCTAGAAACATTCCATGGGAATTTTACTCCCAGACACAGGAAAAAAGCATCCTGCGATCCCCGTCACTGTGACACTCCTAGAGAACACGTCATCAGACGTAAGTGGAAAAGGCAGCATCTTTATAGATGCCTTTTGGCCTAAATTAAAGACTAGCTTGACTATTGCTAGAGAAGGAAAGAGGGCTGCTTGGGGATGGAAAGTTATAGAAATCTTACAGATTAGGGTATACAACATTTCTTCTCTTGGAAACATAGAACTGGTTGGTAAAACATAAATGTTTATATGAATATATTGATGCACATGCATGTAAATATGATTACACACACATACATATACATACATATTTACATGATGTGTACTAATACATTAGTATTATCCTTTAAAACTCTGATTAATTGATATTCCCAAAGCATAATTCTTACCATCCTACTACCCTGCTCAGGAATCTTCAATGGCTTCCTAGGATAAAGTTGATTTTGTCATTAAAATCCTAATATGGTTCTACATGACCTCTCTCAATTGATTTTATTCTAGGCTCCATCATGGAGATCAACTTCAGTCTGAAAATCAACACATCTCTATTAACATCTTACTATATTCAGGGGTGGAGGGGCATCTAGGTGGTGCAATTGATTTAGGAAGAACTGAATTCAAATCCAGATACAGATTTTTATGAGCTTTGTGACACTCAGCAAATCACTTCACCCTGTTTGCCTCAATTTCCTCATGTATGAAATGAGTTGGAGAAGGAAATGGCAAAACACTCCAATATCTTTGCCAAAAAAATCTCCAAATGGGGCCATGGACAATCAGACATAATGGAACAAACTCCGTATGTATTCCAGGTATGTCAGAAATTATGACATAAAAACAATAATAAAGCAGTCCCTGCCTTAGCATAGTTGTGTTAGGAGAAAACAGTATATAAACAAATACATAATATATGCAAAGTAAATATGAAAGGAGTTTAACAGAGAGGCTGTAGATCCTAAAAGAATCAGAAACATTTACCTGTGGAAGGGAACGTTGAAGGAAGCTAGGGATTTGAAAGACAAAGGTGAGCAAGAAGTGCATTCCAGACATGTAGTACTACCTAGCAAAGACATGGAGACAATAATTGGAACATCATGTGACATTTGGCTCAATTGTAGATATGTGAGCTTTCCAAATTTTCCCAGTTGCTAGCACTCCCTTCCACCAAAACTTACTTTGTCCAAAACACACACACACACACACACACACACACACATCCATACACATACACACATGTATATAGAATTTTAATCATTTTTTTCATGTATGTGAAAATGTACGCTTATTTAGAGAATGCACAATTTTCATTTTTGTCTTTGTTATCCCTGAGCTTAGCATATAGTTCCTAGTGCATAATGCTAGTTGATTTTTTTTAAATTTTGAATTGTATTGAATTCAAATTGAAAATGTTCAATCCCAATTGAATAAGTGCATATTAACTTAACACCAGCATTATTCAGTATACATAATGGATCTAACAGCAATAGACAGGTTGAGAATGACTACAGAAGTGAAACAAAGAGTTATCATGTTTACTAACAACAGCTGTTAAAATACGACAGGCACATGTGGAGTAAAGAAGGATAATTCAGCCTGGTTGGTTCGGTCCAGCACACATTTGAAGAAGAAACATACTGTAAAACCACAATAATGCAGAATGTTTTGTTTTCTTTTGAATCTCAAGAGCATTTTAATGAATCCATTTTTTAATTTTTTTTCTAGGAAATTCCCTTGAAAATGAGAGTAGGACCACAGTCAAGAGACTTTAATATTTCAATTAATTTCTTCATAACCCTACCTCCCACTTGTATCCTATTTTTTGTTTATTTTACTCAAATGCTTTTTTTACTTGTCTATTTTTGTCTATTTACTTGTCAATTTTTACTTGAATTCTTGATGGGAAGTTGCTTTTGACAGGAATTGTGTATGTTAATACTAGGGTAAAGCAAAGATGACGTCCAGAATAGAATAAAAGAAGCTATGCTAGAAATGTCTTTTAAAGGGAAGGCATCATGGAAAGATTTTGAATTTAGAATTAGAAGATTGGCTTTTGCCACTGACTTGCTAATCACATGATGTTGGACAAGACATTTGAAGACTCATTTTTTTTTCATCTATAAAATTAATAGCTAGAACACAATTTGTCTAGAGAAGTCCATTAAAGCTTTATATACTTGCCCTTATGTTTCTCTGTATAGTTGGAGCTGAGAGAAGGAAGAAAGGAAGGAAAAAAAGAAGGGAGGGAGGGAGCAAGACAACAAGGAAGGAAGGAAGAAAGGAAGGATGGAGGGAGGGAGAGAGAGAGAGGAAAGAAAGAAGGAAGAAAGGGAAGGAGGAAAGTAGGAAGGAAATAAGAAAGGAAGGTAGGAAGGAATGAGGGAGAGAAAGAAGGAAGGAAAGAACAGAGGAAGGAGGAAAGAAATGGAGGAAGGGATAAAGGAAGAAGGAAGGGAAGGAAGGAGGGAAGAAGGAATGAAAGAAGGAAGGGAGGAAAGAATGGAAGGGAGGGAGGGAAGGAGGAAAAGAAGGAGTAAGGGAAGAAAGAAAGGCAGCAAGGGAGAAAGGGACAGAGAAAGGGAAGAAGGAAGAAAGAAAAAAAGAAGGAAGAAAACAAACAAGGAAGGAAACAAATATTTATTAACATTTCATATTTGTATGCTAAGCTTTTTGCAAATATTTCATTTAATCTTCACAACAATGCTGGGGATTATTATCCCCATTTTACAGTTGAGGAAACTAAGACAGAGCCTAAGAGATTTACGTGAGACTAGATTTGAACTCAGATCTTCCTGACCCCAGACTGGAGATCCATCCACTGCAATATCTAGTTATGGTTCAATGTCAGATCAAAGGAAACACACTAGTGTCAGAGAGCCTGGTATATTGACTTATTATCATATCCAGAATAATGACTAAAAGGTGTCACAGTTGCTACAGAGAGAGACATCAGCAGGATAAGCCTGGAGTAAATAGCAGGTGGTCTTTATAAAGCAAAGCAGGAACACCTAAGGATGCATAACAAACTCTAAAATATATATGAAGATCCTGCATCAGGAAACCAGGCCAAGGGTTGTCTGTCTGTTCTCCAGGATGGATCTGGGAAGGAGCATTCTTCTAGCAAGTATGTATGTTCGAGAAAGGATAAGAATGTGAGAACACTTAGCAACTTGGGGTGCTCAAAACCAGCTATGAGACTTCTCTGGATTACTCATGGGATGGACTCCAGGCTTGTCATGATTTACATTTCCCCTTATTCAATTCTGAGTTGGCAGCAGAAACCTCTGCTCAGCCATTAAATGTGAAACCTACTTCACAGATGTGCAGACATAACAGACTCCAAAGGACCACAGGCATGCACTAGCTGCCAAACCTATCTTGGGACCATGAGTGGCAGAAACAATTGTCAAGGATACCGGGACCAAGATAGCAGAAACCTATAGGCAGGGACATGCCGGGCTTAAGAGGGCAGGAAGAGAGCAGGTGCACAGTGGGAAGCAGCTGTGCCATAGACTCATCAATTGGCAGCCCCTCCCTCTAGGAAGCAGTCAGCCCAGCCTGTCCAAATCAGCAGCAGGGAAGCCATCACTCCAGTGACTTGTTGTTGAGTTGACCCCTTGACTTTAGCATTCTTGTTAAGACAAGTCATTGTACCAAAGGGAAAAAAAAATGCCATGTTGTTGACTCAAATTTATACTTAGCTAAAGGTACCTTCTTATTCACTATTCCTTATTACTGTCTGTACCTTCTCTGGGGATGTGCCCTCAAGAGGTTTAATCCTAGGAAACTGTATTTTTTTGTATGTTTCTTAAGAGTACAGAGACTCCTGGAGGAGTATCTACTGGTTTGTGGTTAGTGAAAAAGAGCTGGAGCTCCAGCCTTGGTTAAATCATTTAATGTTGTTGACTTTAGTTCCAAAATAGTACTTTTGATCTTGAGTATGATGCTGGGCTCTTGAAGCTTTTTTGTCTCCATTTTCTAGGAAGTCTTTCAGAGGAAGAGAATTCTGTACATAATGGGTCTCCACAGCTTCCAAATCTCATTCTTTCTCCACATCCTTAAATAAACCCAAGCAAATAAGGCTAAGATGATGGTTATCAGGCAGCTTGGAAATTTCTAGTCAGGGATTAAAGATATGTAAAACAGAAGATGCTTGCTCCATTGCTAAGCAGCCAAATCTACTTATTAATTGAGAGCAATAAAGTGTAAACATCTGAACTGTAAAAGCCAATTAACAGAATTTGAAATGCAGAATATAAAAGCCCAAAGTCCAAAACCAATTGTTCAGAGTTAGGTTTTCCAGGACACAAATAATCAAGTACAAGGATGTAATCAGGAGCAAACAGTGAAGTCTTCCAGAGGTACTTTATTAAAGCAATTCTAAAATATGGGTATGACTTGTGTGTACATGAAGACCAGTGAAGGAGACAGAAGCCAGCCTTGGCAGTTTGCCTCGGGAGCAGCCACCAAGTGGAATAGAGATGAGGATAGGGGAGAAGGTTTCATGGTATCAAATGGGTTTATAGAGAGGGACCAAAAATTGAAGCTGTCTAAGAAAGACAATGTGACTCCATCCTAAAACCAATCTTCGAGGTTAGCTCTGAATAATAATTGGTTGTGTCATTTTAAAAACAGTCAACTTACGGTAAGGAAATGTCATGAACTTTTGATCATATTACATCATTTAAGAGTCAATCTTTGGCAGAAAAGAACCTATCCCTTTCCTTTGCTTTAGACATTATCCAGAAGCCTTCAGCTGCCTGGAATTCTTCATAAAAATCCCAGACCCTTGGAATAACTTTCAAAAACTCCCTTTTCTAAAACAATTGTAAGCATTGAGTGTAGATTGATTGGGGATGATGAGTATTGTATAAGCTTTGGCTATTGCTGGCTAAGGATGCAAAAAAACTGTATCATTGCTTTCCCTCTCCACCTCCCTTTCTTTATATCCCCAGCACTTAACAAAGTACATAATAGGCATTAAGTACTTGTTGACTGACTGAATGACTATTGGGGGTGGGGGAAATAGAGCAAAAGACTTTTTCCTTTAATCCCTTTTAATACATTCATTGCATAAGAGTTCATCATCATCATGGTCATCTTCAAGACCATTATTAAGAGCTGGATTATACATGGTTGTGTCTTACTCTTCATGGCACTATTTGGGGTTTTCCATTTTCTTTTCCAGCTCATGTTTATAGATGAGGAAAAAATGAGGTAAACATGGTAAAATGACTTGTCTAGGTTCACCTAGCTAGTATCTAAGGACAGATTTGAGCTCAGATTCTAACTCTGGGGCTTGTACTTTATCCACTGTGCCATCTAGCCACCCAATCTGCTGTAAACATATCTATGTGTGTGTGGATATATGTAGATATATCCACACACACATAAACAAACATATATATATACACATACACTTGCACACATATGTACCCATAAAGTTTGAAGGTATGAAAAAAAAAAAAAACTTAATATACAGTATTCTGATTTATCCTTATAACCCAAGGAGATAACAACTATAGATGTTATTACTTCCATTTTACAAATACAGCAATTCCAGAGAAACTGAGGCAAGACAAAGATTGGTTTTTAATCTTTTAATATGGAGAGTTTAGGCTAGCCGACTATGGGACTCATGTCCAAATCATTCCGGCCCCAATTGAGGCAGGGAACTTATATAGGGTTTTAACTAACTAGGATTTGCAAATAGAATACATAAACTGAGTATGCAATCTCATAGCTATGAGGACACTGAATGATTGGGCAGACTATCCATAATTCCAGGAAAGGATCATAACTTAATCTTGACAGGATAGGGTCAGGATAAGAAGGTCTTGGGACGGAGACAGTGAGGTTAGGGGCAATATTCCAAGGGAGGGAGAATTATCTTAATAAGGATCAAGATAATGCATCTGGATTTTATGACAAATGATATGTAAAGGTGATCAGAGCTCCAAGATTTTTCCTGACTCAATTCTCCCAGTCCTTATGGTAAAGAAGGCAGGGTGGCCGTCATATATATTCAGGGCATAACAATACAAATTGTAAGGTTTACGAATTGAATAAGATTTTCCTATGGTCATAAAACTAGTGTCAGGAACAGAATTTGAACTCAAGTCCTCTGGGTAGCATGTACCTGAGAACCTAATTAGACTGATACTGTGATATTAAGTCAAATTTTCCTCATATAAAATAGCATGGTAGAGTGGATAGTAGTGTGATTTCATAGAAGCACCAGCTCTGTAGATAAGATTATTAGGTTCAGATCTATCTCAGATGTTTTGTAATTATATGATAGTGGGCAAGTCCTGTAAACTCCCTGCAGTTCAGATTCCCCAAACTATCAATTGAAGAGGTTTGGTTTGCAGTCACTTATTGCTTAAGGCCTGAGATCCTATGTACCCTCAGCACAGAGATCTCCTACTTTTGTGTTCCCCAAGAGAACCATCGTGACAAAAATTACATTCAAAGAAAAAGGGAGGTCAAATCTTTGTGCCACTGAAAAACCTTTCCTGTAATTTAGCAATTCTCCTCAAGTGTTTAAACCCAAATGTGTACCTTTCCCTCTTTCATTTTGTCTCCCATGCTTGATGATCGTCCTTTTTTGAAGTAGTTCCCTTCTTATATTCTTAGAATCCAGAGAAGGAGGAGAAGAGCATTATAATGAAACTGAATTTGGGACTTTTAAAGAATGAATACATGCATGCACACACACACACACACACACACACACACACACACACACACAAAATTATCCCTTCCACATTGTGACTTTTCCCATCATACTTTTGATATTTCATTGGTTAGCTTACAAATTAAATGAAATATTGGGAGAGTTTTGAGGAAGCTGCAGATGACATACAAAGGCCAGGCTCAGTAACAGATAAAATATATGTAATATTATATGATGTCAACATATTTTATCTTTAATTAAAATAATTCTTTAGACTTCTCTGGTAAGAAGGGAGGGCCAAAATAATTTTGCATGATTTTCCAGATTATGTGGATTGCACATTCCAAACCCATGTAATGTGGAAGGGATCTGTATTTTATTTATTGCACACACACACACACACACACACACACACACACACACACACACATTTATATGTTTCTTTTTTTTTTTTTTTTGTCTGAAGGAGAGAACTCTTAGATTAACAAGACAAATGCTGTCAAATGCTTTTGCAAACACACCAGAGAAGCAGTCTACTCAAAGATAGCCTATTTAGATTTCAAGGGGAATTGAAAGCCAGTGGTGAAGTGTAAGGTCACAGTGAGAAGTCAGAAGTCTGTCCAAAAGCATGTATGGATGATTCAGTGGCAAATCATCAGATTGTTTTCTCTGTAGATCACCTCCTGGTAGTGACTAGTGGCACATCTTGACATACTCAAGTGCTGACTTGTAATAATGACCCCATTTAGCGCTAAGAGAGACTTGTTAAACAAGAGAAGCTTTTCAGCCCTAGGTTCTAGCACACCTAGTGTCAGAAATAAAAATGAAAATCCTTTTAAGGGAATCCTTAAAATCCTTTGGAAAAACAATCTTGAAATAAACATAAAATTGATTTTCAACATTTTTAAAATTTTGTAAGTGTGGTTCTACTATATTGTTGGAATAAACAAAGTCATGGAATCATAAAATGCTAAACTTGGCAAAAATGGAAATTTGTTTAAGGGAATCCTTGATAAAGAATGGGTTATATTCAACATTGAGAAGTGGGGAATGTAACTATAAAGATTTGCAAAAGAAGTAACAGCTAAGGTTTGACTGGTGATAGATCAAAGAACTGAGAAGTTAGATTGGCCCCATAGAACATTTCTGTAAGTGTTATGACAAAATGTAACTGTATGTTTGTAAAACATACAGTTATAGTTTGTATGCAAAACTAGACCAATTTGCAGAATGCCTTGACTAGATGTACAAAAAGATTGATTCAGCAATGGAAATTTATCTTGCAATTTACTTTCAAACAGCTCTACTGAGTTAAATAAATTCAATGACAGTAAGTTAAATGATAATTAAGTTAATTATCAAATCCCCTTTCTTGAGTGCAGACAGTGAGGCAGAAAACAATGAAATTAATTTTAAAACATATTGCTGAGTTCAAAAATGAAACTGGCTTATTAACCAAATTATCTTTGAATCCACTGGATTTCAATTTAATTAAAAAAAAAACCCAAAAACAAAAACCTCCGATTTTTTTTAAAATCCTAAGCAAAACTATTCTTTTCTTTTGAATTTATATATGGGATTCAACTAATAGACTATACATTTTGATATGCATAGTTTTCAGTTATTGTTCATTTGATCATCAGGCTACTTAATAAATACTTTCCTTTCTTAACTTTGCTAGATTGCCAAAGATAACATTGTTTTCTTTTGTTCTGCACAGTGCAATTAATCAGTCATGAATTTTAGGCATATAAACTCCATATACTGATGGAGATTAACAAATCATTTGTAATGTATGATGAGAGAACTTCCTGAACACTGAAAAGTGAAATGACTTGCTAATATGAGTTAAAGGTAGGTCTGGAAACCTTGCAAAGGAAGGTCTTCTTCATTCTAAGACTAGACCTCTAAGCTCTACTCTAAATATACTTATTTAAAAATATGGGCACATGAGCTTAGGCCATTTTATATAGTTTCCTAGTTAGGACCATGTTTAAGTAATTTCAAGTATTTAGAAATTATAAACTAAACGTCTAAAAGATCAGAACTTTATACAAGTTCAGGAAAAAAAGTTCCTGTATTATTAGATATATTTGTTCTTCAGGGGTTTGAGACAAGGGATAAATAGTATCCATCAAAACGTCCTGCCAATTTCAGTATAGATTAAAAAAATATATAAGCAGATATCAGAAAAAATAGATCATTTGATTTAGATGTAGCCTCTAAATTTAATTTTCTCTTGCTTCTACAATATAATAAAATTGGTAATATGAGAAATTTGTATTGACAGGACATCCTTGTATAGGGGTACAGAGAAACTTGTTTCTTCCTTTCTTTCCTAAATATAGACATTGCTTTTTTTTTTTTCATACTAAAAGCAATAAACAAACAAACCAACCACCCCTTCACATCTAAAATATGTGCTGAGTGCCTTTAAGCAATTCATTATTTTTCTTAAAACCTCCGTTGAGGCAATGGATCGGACTAGTGGTTCTCTGAATTTCCTTCTCTCTCCAAATCTGTTGTTTTCATTAATATTCAAGAGTAATTAAAATTTTTGGATTTAATCCAAATAGCTTAAAATATTTTTAGTAAAAACCTGAAGGATTAATGTCTCCTTCAATTTTCTTTTTCTTTTTACCATTTGTAATGTTGTTGTTGTTTTTTAATTATATTGTTATAAAATTGTGTCAGCCTTGGAATCCAGAAGATGACATTACATGTATTCGTGTACCCTTCTGATTGATTCAGTTATTTCTGTGTTCATTTAGAACAATTTGTCATTAGCAACCACTTACCTAAAAGGGGAAAAAATAGATATGGGGACAGGATGGGAGTAGGGTGGAGAAAACAGTAAACATTTGGTTCTTAAGAAGCAATATGTACTAAGAGATTTTTCTTGCAATATTCTTTTCTGTGACCTTGGGCAAGACATCAAATTGAATGACAAAACATTGCTAAAGAAAGTTTAATAGAAGAACTTAATATTTCATTCACAAGCTTATTCTTGTACCTTCATAGAAGTCCCATCCTTCATTAGAATATGATTTCTAAGGTTTCAGGAAAGATACCATCAGCTACATTTACTGGCAGAAATCCATTACTAGAAGAAGACTGGTAGGGGGCAGGTTGCCATGGAATTAATGTAGCGTGAGGAAGGAGTGTGGGTTTTTAAATGGGTTTAAATCAACTTTCTACATGTATAATGGAAGGCAAGCAACTTAGACTCATCACCCTCAGTTTCTCAGGTATAATCAAAGGAGTTGAACTACAGAGGTCATCCAGTAATCTTCTCTCTTGAAGCTTCCACATTGTTTACCCATTGGCTTAGGTGAAGAGTCTACTTTATTAAGTAAAGAACTAACTTGTGTAATATAGATATATACCATTATGAGAAAAAGGCAGAAAAGGCAAAGTAGGTGAGGCTATAAGTTGCTTTTACCCACAAGTCCTTGAAATTAAAAAAAAGTTACCCAAATAAAAATGAAATTAATTTTTGACATTAATCCTATCTCTAAAGTATTTTCTACTATATGGATATGATAAACAAAGTCACAGAATAATAAAATCTCAAACTTGGCAAAATCATTTAACCTCTCTGATCCTTGATTTCCTTATCTGTAAAATGAAGAGGCTAGACCAGGTGCATGAAGATGTCTTTTAGCTCTAGCTCTTGGCCAGTAGTGCCCAAAGTTTATACTGCTAATCATTTGTTTCATGAGATCTTTCTTGATATTTTACATTTTATTGCATATAAAAATTATAAATATTTTATCTAGTACACATTTCACTTATCTTATATATATCATGCCTTCAGTATAGTATTTGCAAAATATGTAAAACTTGATTATAGCTTGCTTACAGTGACTGTAAACACATCAGGCTTTGAACTCATAAGAACTCAACAAAAATGACTGTCATTATTGAAAGGGTACTACCCATATGAGAGTTACTCATAGTGGTGTCAACTTAAGTGTCCCATGACTCTTCACAGCAAAGAATACTTTGCTGTGAACAATTGAAAAAGGGTTTGCAAACCAGTGAACTATGCTTGATAGGAATCTCTTCTAAAATATACCATGCTTTACTGAGAGACCCTCATTGGAAGGAAGCCCATACTATCTGGAAGTAGATTTCTATTGGTCAATACCTGAATTCTTTGGCAGTGGATACCATCTGTGTACGTATATATTATATGCATATTGGCCATGTCCAATAGAGACAGCTGTTTCTATTGGAAGCCAAAATATCTGGGAACCCTCTGCTCAGCATCATTAGGTATGAAATCACTAAAATGAGCATGAATACATTATCCTTCTTCACTGTAGAAATTTCCCATGACATCAATGAATGTTTTCTTTTTTAAAACAGCAGGTTCATAGCTTTCCTTGTCCTTTTAAAAATAATAATGTATATATATATATATATATATATATATATATATATATATATATATATATATAAAACAGAAGAATCTAAGCAGGAAACAGATTGATGCTGATAAATTCCATTCCTGCAAATAGGTCTTATCTCTACCCTGGTTAGACCATGTCTAGAACATTTTGTTCCATTCTGATCATGTGTTTTTGGAAGGACATTGAAAAATTATGACCCTTTCAGACAAGGGTCACCAGTATGGCAAAAGGCTTCCAGAATTTGCCAGGATTGTTTGAAGAAATTGTGAATGTTTAGCTGAGAAAACTTAGGACAGACACAATAGCTGCGTTGAAGCATTTGAAAGCTTGCCCATGTATTAAAGGTTAGACTTCTTTTGCTTGGCCTTACGGAAAATCATTGGAAGCAATGAGAAGATACAAAAAGGCAGATTTAGGCTTTAAAAATGATGAAAACTATCCAAAATGAAATAGGTAACTTCATGAGCTAATGGATTTTCTATCTTTGGAAGGCTTTAAACATAAACTGAATGACTACTTTGGGTGTGTGCTGAGGAGGGTGGTGGATTATAAATGACAATCCTAGTAAAGTTGAACTAGTTAACCTTTGAGATCCTTTGATATAAAGTTACCTTAACAACAATGAAAAATAAGAGAAAGATGATAGTTGTATTTCAAGATGGACTGCATTTACTATATATTATTTTTGCTTGACTTTTTTTGGAGATTGGTTTTATTTCTTTCTCTCATTTTCACTTTTGAGATGGATCAGAACATATACCTTATCACTTACATTTAAGGAAAGTGGGGTCTAGTGTTTTCTATAACTCCACCTTATACTTTATTGTGAGCTTAGATGGCTAGGAAGTACCATGAATACATGAGACAGAGTGAGGGCTGCCTTGAAAATTGCATAAAATTGGGTGATCCATGTGCATATCATGATTAGGGAGAGATCAGGAAGCCCCATTCTGAATAGAAAACAGTAGGCATCTGAAACAGAAGTGATTTTCGAATATATCTATTCCACCTTCTTCAATGAAAAAGTTTAATTGATAAGTTTTGTTTTAACATTTTAAACATGTGGATTGCCCTTACACCATAAGAGGTCTCTTGTAACAAAGCAAAACAATTAGGTAAAATTAATAATGCAATGACCTCTGATGAAAAGGACATGGAACAATCCATATCTGTGGCACTTCTGCAACCTAATTTTTTTTTTAATTAACATAAAAACTTTCTGCAACTCCTTGCACTCCAGTGAGGAGAGGCAACTGAAGGAGTTGAGAATGTTCTGAGGGTAAAAAAAACACAAAAAAACAAACAAATAAAAAAAACCCAACCAACCAACCAAACAAAAAAAACTGCCTATGAAATCTACATAGGTTGGTCTATTATCTATATTGTATGTTTATAAATATATGTCTATATATATTCATATATGTGTATGTATTTGGCTCATTCTGCAGGCTAAATCTGTCATCTCTCTGTCAGGAAAGAGAAAGCTTTTTTCATCACTGATCCTCTGGAATCACAAGGATCTTTGTGTTGGTCCCCATTCTTATGGCTTTCAAAGTTGTTTGTTTTCCTTGTTCTGCTCATTTCATTCCTCATCAATTTATGTTTTTGGAATTATTTACTTTCATAATATTGATTTTACAAACGATTGATTCCTTTATTTGCATTCTGCTTACTTACTTCACTCTGCATTAGTTTGTATAAGTTCTTACATATCTTTTTGAAATCATTGCTAAAAATATTGCTAAATTTCTCATAGCATAATAAATTCCAACAAATTCATATGCCAACTTATTCAACTTTTCTATGAATTAATGGCCATCATTTGAGTTACCATTTTTTGATACCACACAAAGAGTGGTATTTTATTATTTTTATTTCTATCATTTTTACACATAAAGAAATTACTCTTATTTCTTTGACCTCTTGGGTATAAGTCTATCAATGGTATAAGTTGGGTCAAAAACATGTTCTATTTAATAATTTTTACATTATTACAATTTTCTTTCAAGAATAGTTGTATCAACTCATAGGTTCACCAACAGTGCAACAATGTGGCATTTTTCCCATATCCCCTCTAAAATTTATAATTTTTCTTTGTCATCTTTGCTTATCTGATAAATATAAATTGCTTTAATTTACATTTATCTAATTACTGCTGCTTTGCAGCATTTATATGTATCTTAGATATATACATAAATATTATATATAGATAAATAATTATATTCTAGGTTTTGTTTTTTTGATGAAAACTGTCTATTCCTATCCTTAGACCATCAATCATTTGAGAATTTTTTTTTTATTCTTATAAATCGGAGTCAGTTCCTTATATATCTTGAAAAGGAGACCTTTTTCAGAGAAACTAGTTGCAGAGATTATTTCCTCAGTTAATTGTTTCCTTTTAAAATCTTTATTGGATTGGTTTATGTGAGTTCTTTTCAATTTTATGGAATCAAATTTTATTTTGTCATCTTTTATATCCTTTTATTTTCCATTTATCTTTTCTCATAGCCATAGATTTGAGAGGTAATTTATCCTATGTTTCTCTAATTTGTGTATGATGTGACCTTTTCTTTTCTTTTTTTTTTTTTTTTTTAAACGATCATATGTTCATTTGGAGCTTATTTTTCTATAAAGGTGAGATCTAGATCTAAATCCAATTTCTTCCATACTCTTTTCCAATTTTCCCAGTAATTATGATTATATAGCAATTCCTCATGTAACAGGGTATTTGTATTTATTAAATACTAAGACACACTAGATAAATTTGCTTTTGTGTGTTGTGTAGCTACTGTTCCACAGAGTAATGTTTTGAAATCTGACATTTGTAGAATCCTTTCATTCTCTCTTCTTTTCATTATTCCCCTTGAAATTCTTGACATTTTGCTTCCATATAAATTGTTAAATTTTTTTCTAGTTCTATAAAATAATATAGTTTGATTGGTAAAACATAGAATAAGCAAATTAATTGGAGTAGAATTATTACATTTATTATATTGACTCCTTTATTAATGAGCCCCTAATATTTTTTCAATGAGTTAGATCAGTAATTCTGAAAACTGTAGTTTATAATTGTACTTACATTATTTCTGTGTTTATTTGGGTAGCTCCATCCCAAGTATTTTATATATTCTATAGCAATGCTAAATCAATCCTCTTCACTTTGCAGTTGAAGGAATAGAAGCCCAGAGAGAGTATGATTTGAATACAGGGCTCCTCTGATTTCAGATTCATTACGTTTTCCACTACTCTGGCTACCTTATTGGCCTATATGGGGTCTGAAATTTCATTATTTTCACAAGAAAATTAATTCCTTTGCATCTTGATTTTTTTTTTTTTTTTTACTTTACCTCTATTTGGATTCAGATGCTTCTAGGAAGAATATTGCCTTACTTTACCTACGGTGTTGGGTAGATGACTATGTGACAATTAATTTCAAATTTACCCTATGATGATACTTTAGGTACAAGAGAAGATGATGACCTAGATTTGTAGAGAGAGTCTTCCTTGTGTCAACTAAATCACAGGTCCAAATCTCTATTTCTGTTCCTAACTTAAAATCAATGTATATATTTTGTTTTGTTTAAATACTGACATTTTGTTGTAAGAATTAAAACAACCCTTCAATCTCCTCCAACAACTTATTTGGTTCCATTGGCTAGACTGTGAATAGGCTGCATATCATAGCTACTTTTTTTTTTTTTATTTAGTATAACATAGTTATCCAAAGCTACTCATAGACCTATCAATATTCAAGTAATATGTGAATCTGAAAGAATGTGGGTTGGAGAGGAGTAGATAGAATAAATGCATTCTGTCAGGGCATTCCAGACAAGCTGATATTGTCTAGTCACCATTAATATTCAGATTCAGCCTCTACTATTGATTATGAAGTCTCTGCCTGATAAATCAAGAAAAGCTGATTTAGTGGAACTTTGTGCCATCATCTTTTTTTTTCCTCTGATTTTGGAGAAGTGGAATATTTGAGGAATAGCAACAAGAAATTGTTATTCTTGAATCCAGGTAAATCAGTCTATGTGGTTGAGAATGATGAAGCAGAGTGTGGGGTCATATTATCAGATTTAGAGCTGGAATCAACATAACAACAGAGGTGAAAGACATCTTAGAATCTATCTAATATAATCCCCTTACCTTATAGATATATGAACTGAGGCCCAAAAAGGTAAAGTTATTTACTTGAAATCACGTAACTAATTAATGTCTCAATTGTGATTTGAACTCGTATCTTTCTGATCTCAAGTCTAGCTCACTTTCCCCTGCACCATAAAATTGTGAACAGTTTCTTTTTTATTCTTCCTCAAAATATCATTGGTTAACACTGTCTCCGAAATATTTATTCAATTTTAGTAAATCAATAAGTCAACAAACTTGTGTTAAGTAACTACCACTTGCCAGTCATTATGCTAGTTAGAGATACATAGAAGGGTAAAAGATAGTCCCTTCATTCAAGGAGTAAGTTCACAGGCTAATTGTGGACACAACAATTAAACAGATTTGTACAGACAAGATATATTCTAGATAAATTGGAGATAATCAACAGAGGGAAAACTGGAGCTTCAAGAGTTATTAGATAAGATTTCTCAGAAGGCAGAACTTTAACTTAAAGAAATCAAAGGAAGTTAGGAAGCAGAGATAAGAAATTCCAGGCATAGGGGACAGCGAATGACAGCACCCAGAGTAAAAAGATGGAGTGTCTTGTTTGGGGAACAGCGAAGAGGCCACTATCAGTTGGCCCTTTCTGACCTCTCCCTCAGAAGAGGGAAATATCTCATTGAGTGGTCTTGAATGATTATTTTCTAGTGGTAGTATAATTGTGCTATTTGTCTTTTTCTTGGATATGGCTTCTGAGTAGCTGGACAGCATTCACTGCATGGCGTTCCAGTTTGTATGCATAACATAAGGTCAAATCAGTCAGTTACTTCTCCATTAGCCAGCACGCAGAATAGACTTTTTCATCTCATCAGCACTTGGACTCCTCATGGATTCTTCGAATTACCAGGAATCTGAAACAAACTGCAGTGTAACAAATGAGCATGAAACCCAATGGTCATGGGCAATGTGCAAGACTTCCCCTTTTTCTGCTTCCTCAGCAAAAAGGTCTATAGTACCCATGACTTTCTTGACTGTAAGAAGGCAACATTTTCAAGAAGTAAAATCTCAGTAGTAAGATCACAGCATTATAGGATTGTTGCTTTAGAAGTGGAAAGAAGAGATCCAAGAAGTCATTGATTTAAATCCCATCATTTTATTGATGAAGAAAGTAAGGCTGAAGGAGATTGAGTGAGTTGCTCAGTTAGTAAGTATCTGAGTCAGGATTGGAATCCAAATCTCCCTGATTCAAAGTCCAATAGTCATTCTCTTATTCTGTATCATTTGTGAAAGTGTCCCATTCCATTTCCATGCCACCAATCCCCTGCTATCTAAATATTCCTTCAGAACCAACTTGTACTTGAAATCATTTCCTCCAAATATATATGCCCAGGAAGTGAAGGCATAATAGTAACCTTTTATATAGCATTAAAAAGTTTACAAAATATTATTTCATTTGATCCTCAAAACAATCCTGAGAAGTAGGTAGTGTTATCATCCCCACTAAATCTTTTTTAAAAAATAGTATTTTACTTTCCCCAATTACATGTAAAAACAATATTTAATATTTGTTTTTAAAACTTTGAGTTCTAAATTCTCTCCCCTTTCCCCTCTACTCCCACCCCAATGAGTAGGCAAACAAATCAATATAGGTTATACACGTGTAGTTATGCAAAACATTTCAATATTTGTTATGTTGATAAAGAAAGGTTTACCAAAAAAAATACAAAAATACAACTCAAGAAAAATAAAGTTAAAAAAACAAAAACAAAAAAGCAAAGAGAATGCTTCAATCTGTATTGAAACAACATCAGTTCTTTGTCTGGGTATAGATGGTGTTTTTTCATCATAATTTCTTCAGAGTCATCTTGGATCATTAGATTGCTGAAAATGACTATCGTTAGAATATTTGTTACTTTGTATACAGTACATTTCACTTTGTATCAGCTCATGGTTTTTCTGAGATCATCCTGTTCATCATTTCTTATACTATAATAGTATTTCATCATAATAACATAAACCAGTTTGTTTAGCCATTCCCCAATTCATGGGCATTTCTTCAATTTCTAATTTTTTGCTCTAGAAAAGACATATATGTCCTTTTCCTTTTTTTATCTCTTTTTATATATAGAGCTAATACTAGTGTTGCTAGTTAAGGGTAGAGTTTCAAATTGTTTACAGAATGGTTGAATCAGTTCATAACTCCACCAACAGTGACTTAATGTCTCATCTTTCTCACATTCTCTCCAAAATTTGTCATTTCTTTTTCTCATCCTATTAGCCAACCTAATAGATATGGTTTTACCTCAGAATTATTTTAATTTGCATTTCTCCAATCACTAGTTAGTTAGAACATTCCCCCCACATAGCTACAGATAGTTTTGATTACTTTGTCTCAGAACAGTTTATATTTTTTAATCATTTATTAATTGGGGAATGGATTTTATTTTTATAAATGTGACTCAGTTCTCTCTATATTTGGGAAATGAAGCTTTTGTCAGAGAAACTTGTTTCAAAAAATTTTCACATTACTACTACTAACTATATTTCTCTCCATTCTGTTCTGCTCCCCATTTATTCTATTCTGTCTCTCCTTTCACTCTGTCCCTCCTCAAAAGTGTTTTGCTTCTGATTACCTTTATTTACTCCTAATCAACCCACTGTTATATTACCTCCTCATCCTCTCCCCCTCCACTTTCCTGTAGAAATGTTTTATACCCAATCGAGTGTGTATGTTATTCCCTCTTTAAACCAATTCTGGTGATAGTAAGGTACACTTATTCTTCTTCACCTTCCCTATCTCCCTTTCTATTATAAAAGCTCTTTCTTGCCTCTTTTATGTATGATAAATTTGGCCTAGTACACCTTTCTCTTTCCCATTTGGCTATAATATTTCTAGGAATTTTCATTTTGGGATCTCTTTCAGGAGATGATTAGAGAATTATTTCTATTTCTATTTTACCCTCTGATTCTAGAATATCAGATCAATTTTCCATGAAAATTTTTTGAAAGATGATGGTATCTAGGCTCTTTTTTTTTATCATGACTTTGAATTGGTACAATAATTTTTGAATTATTTCTTGTGGATCTCTTTCCCAGGTCACTTGTTTTTCCAGTGAAATATTTCACATTGTCTTCTATTTTTTCATTCTATTGGTTTTGTTTTATTGGGTTTTGATTTCTCATAAAGCCATTTGTTTCTATTTGTTCAATTTTAATTTTTAAGGATTTTTTTTTCTTTATTGAGTTTTTGTATCTCCTTTTCCATTTAGTCAATCCAACTTTTTAAGAAGTTTTTTTCTTCAGTGAATTTCTGTGCTTCTTTTTCCATTTGGGCAATTCTGCTTTTTATGGCATTTTTCTCCTCATTATTTTTGTGCATTTCCTTTCATATCACTCTCATTTGTTTTCCATTTTTCCTCTACTTCTTTTACTTGATTTTCAAAATCCCTTTTGAGCTCTTCAGTGCCTAAAACCTTTGGAAACTTTGGATGTAGGAGCTTTGACTTTGTTATCTTCTTTTGAGTAGGTATTTTGATCATCCTTGTCAACATAATAACTTTCTACAGTCAGAATCTTTTTCTGTTATTTGCTCATTTTCTCAGATTATTTACTCCAGTTTTTAACTTTTTCTTAAAGTAGGGCTCTATTTCCAGGGTGGAGAGTACACTCAAGCTTCAGGAGTTTAGTACAGCTATTTTCAGAGATACTTCTTTAAGTTTTCAATTTTTCTAAGGTGATATGATCTGATGAGAAGTGTATTTACTATTTTCCTGGCTTGCACTCTTGCCTATGAGCAAATACAAGGACTCTTTTCTGCCTTGGAACTGTGATGAGGGTCTTTGTTCCAGTCCAGCTGCAAGCTCCTTATCATCCTAAGACATCACAAAACTGCAAATCAGATTTACCTATGGACAAAGCTTAGAGTTTTGCCTCATTGCTAAAAAAAGAGAACCATGTAATTTCTTTCTGATTCATTGTTTGACCCCCTTGCCCTCTGTGTGCTGAGAGCTCCAGAACCAGCTGCTGCTGCTGCTTATTCAATGGTTCCCTGGTTTGCTCCTGGTTTGCTGAGGCTCCATCTGCATCTCTGCTGCTGTGGCCCACGCTGGACTGTGCTCCACTCTCATCCAGGGATGACCTTTTAAGTTGTCTTTAACTATTTCTCTCCATCTTTTTGAGGGTTCTGCTGCTCCAGGAATTGTTTATGACATTATTTAAGTGTTCAGAAGAATTTGGGGGAAAGTTCAAGTGAATAGCTGCCTTTTCCCCCTGCCATCCTAGCTCTGTCTCTTTCTCATCTCTATTTCACAGTTGAGGCTGAGTGAAGTGACTTACCTAGGATCACACTGCTGATGTCTGATAATTTTCATTTAAATATCTCAGACTCCAACAGTAGTTTTTAATACACTATACTGCCTATTGATAGATTATTATAATTAAAATGTATAACTCCAGAATTCAATAAGAATAGAAATAAATAAACTTCTTAGTTTTAGATCCTATAAAACTTATATTATTGATGTTATGCCTCTGTAGCATCATTAGCTTGTAAACTGTATAAAAGCAATAACTGTCTTTAATTTTATCTTTGTAGTCCTAAGCTCTAGCACAGAACTTTGAACATATTATGTGTTTGTTAAGCTGAGTTACATTGAAGAGATACTTAGAGGGAAGTTCAGTAGAAGAAAGGGAGAATGTGTGTTTTAAAAGCTGTCTGTTATGCCTGTTATATATGGTGTATGTGCAGTTATGAATACTCTGTGTGTCTACTATGAATGTCTGCTCTGTGGATTGCCATATGTTCATTCATACCCCCACAGAAGATACAGTCTCTAGAATTCTTTCTAAGCAACAAAGAGAAAGATTTCTGGCTACATCTAAGTCTTTTCAATGGAACAACCCTTTTGTATTATAACTAAAAAAGAATTTAATTTTTTAGTAATTAACAAGGATCCATCATCTATTTTACAAGGTCAAGAAAGGAGGTAGGTGGTGTGGTCAATGTGCATTTGCAGTTGTAGTTTAAATTGTGAGCTCCGAGAGGGTAGATACTGTGCTAGTATTCTTAGAGCTAAGCACAGTGCCTGGCACACAGTAGGTGCTTAATAAATGCTTATTAAATAACAGCCACAATAAGACCATCTCTCTAGCCCAAAGGACTCCAACTAGAGGAAATTTAGGCAACTAGAAGGTTGCACAAACTGTTTTCAGGCATCAGGTTTTAATTTAATGCCCACTGGCAATTCTGTCTACCTTAAGGTGTCGTTTTTACTAGGATAGATCTCACTGATTCCTCCCTGCTCCCATATCTGCTGTCAGTATTTTTGCTCTTTAATTTTTCTTGAATTTATTTTGTAATTTTTCTGTGTCAGAATATATATGTGTATACTTAAATATACATCTACAAGTACATATAAATATAAACATAAAATACTCATCCCTATTGTCTCTATGAATAGACAAAAACCTCTTTGAGAATGGGGACTGCTTCATTTTTGTCTGTGCATTGTTCAATATCTGGTACATAGGAAATATTTAATGAAAGCTGGTTAAAATATTGATTGGTTTTACTTAGGAAATTTCCTAAGGACCGACAAATCCATTTGCTTAAAAACAAACCAATCCACAGGGTATTTCCTTTCTGCAGACAAGTAAACCATCTCTGGACCTCTAGTTCTTAATCATAAAGAAGGGATATAGATAGAGCACAGTATTTTCAAGTGGTGAGATCTGAGGAATATGGAATGAGAAATCCTGTGTTTTATTCATAACTGTTTGTATCATCTTAATCAAACAATTGTAGACTCTTGAACTCTTCCACTGGCTGAGAGTGTAATACTGGGTAAGCCCATTCCAAGGTTTAGCTCTTTACCATGGTGATGGTAATACGCATTAAAAATAAGAAATTTTAACTCTGAGGAATAATTTATTTTATAGAAATACTAAATATGTTTCTGATTTCATAAATTACTAGGTATTTACAATTTCCCACAGACATTAGAACAAGGAATGAGGGATTACAAGTAAGCAGAGAAGTTACCCCCCCACACACACACTTCAATTTTGAAAATTATATCAGTTGTTCTATAGAGGAGGAAGAGGAAGAAAGCAAAGAGATGTTCCTGACATTGGCAAAAAGTCTTGCTAAAAAAAAAATCTATTCAGATGCTCAGCATGGTTTCAGCATAAGGAGAGAAATAGGAGGTGACTTCCATGCCACAATCTATTTCTCTATTGTGACCTTTGGTTTTCATGTTGTCAATCTATTGACCAATTTGTTTCAACAACAACAAAAAAAGGTACTGGACTATGTAATTCCTACTGAGGAGTCTGTTTTCTCTTTAGGGAATAAGGTCATCTACTCTATCAGATCTCCAGGGTGAGCACAGGGATATCCGTTTTTGTAGACCATCCCTCTCAGTTGTTCTGACCTACTCTGAATTAAAAATAAAGGTTATTTGGTTTGGGAGGATATTTTAAGAGCTTTCAGGCTCTTAGTTAATCCAATGTGGGACCTGAGGAACACAAAGTTATCACTGCCTTGAGCTCTCCACTCTTTCCCCTTGCTTAGCTACTACCTTACTAACACCTCAGCCCTGTGTACTGATGGTAATGTTTTTGTGAATGATGATGGTAGCTCATGTTTATGTAGCACATTACAGTATATGGAGGTCTTACATTACCACAACCCTGTGAGGTAGGTGACAATATGTCAATAGGATGTCTACTGGGGAAGGGTTAAGTGTTGACATCTAATTGTTTTCATGTTTATCTAATCACCCTCAGCTCTATGTCTCCTCCCGGAGTTGTAACCATGGGAAATCACGGTGTGTGTCTTTGTATAACTTATTCCTTGCTTCTCCTGAATTTTCAAAACATCTTGAAAATTATGGTTTACTTGGGGAAAAAAAATAAACCTCTAATGAGCTCATTTGGTTAAACAAAATGCTGACGTGCCTATTAAAGGATGGCCAGGGAATACTAGCTCATTAAAGTAATTAATAGTTCAGTTTCCTCTTCCCTTCAACTCCTCTTCTCCTTTCCTTTCCCCCTTCTTCTTTTCCTTCCTCTTCCTCCTCCTAAGCACTGCCCCTCTGCGCGTGTAATGCTGGCTCCATGTACAGTGTTCTGTTTACAGTGGTATGAACATTTTTCGCCCGTGTCTTTCATTGCTGAAGTAACCCACCTCTCTCATATCAACTCTTACCTAGGAGCCGCTCTGCAGACTCTTTGATGTAGGTCTTTTTTTGCATGGCAGCCAAGGCCAAGCTGTGGTTCCATTGCATGATGCAACCTCACCCTTAGGGTTGTCTCGGCTAGGATTAACTAGATTCTCTACCTGCACTGGCCATGCATGCTGGCGTGCTTCTCCTGATGGCCACTGAATGCAGTGAGCACCAAACGCATGACGTCAACCAAAACAGCTAGCATTCTTAATCTATGGAAGCATTGGGTTGGAGAACTCTGCTTTGAAATTTGAATAGTGCCTTATTCACCATCACTTATCCCAAATTCCACTATACTAAGGAGATTTAAGCATAAGCAGTTGGGAGAAAGAGAATGAGATG
This sequence comes from Sminthopsis crassicaudata, assembly GCF_048593235.1. Lineage (NCBI taxonomy): Eukaryota > Metazoa > Chordata > Mammalia > Dasyuromorphia > Dasyuridae > Sminthopsis > Sminthopsis crassicaudata. The sequence goes on from NC_133618.1 coordinate 652,576,655, forward strand.
CACTTTTTCTCCCACTGGCCAGCGGATCCTTCCCCTACTCCAAGGTAGGGGATTTGATAGGCTCACTTTTTTGAATGATCTCTACCTATCACTTCCACCTTCCCGGAGTGCAAGTGGATGTACCTACATGGATAAGCATTAAGCTATCCTTTCTCATCCTGCTAGACAGTTGTTACCATGGCATCATTCACCCTCTTGGTTCTTAGGCTTCATTTATTTATTTGTTTATTTTTAGGTAGAGGAGGGTGGTTGAGCCAAGAGCTCAGGGAAATACAGTTGGCTATGCTTATTTGTGTTAATGTCTCCTGCTCAGAAGTGCCATTGACCACCACCCCCATAGAAAAATTAAGAATGGTAGCTTTAACATGTAACAAATGCAGTGTTTTGGGAACATGAATTGGAATTGCACTTAGCATTTTTTATTAGTGGGTATGATCCTATCTCCTCGTTGTAACATTGTAGCTTCTTTTTATTGCAGGTCTGTTTGGCAGTCCTTTCCAAAAGAAAACAGGATTTGTTTTTAAACAATGTATATTTTCCTCTTCCCTATGTGAAATAGCTAGGACATACATTAAGAAAACATGACTCCTTCTCTATCTCAGAAATGCAGTATTTATGAAGTAAGAAAAACAAGAGTGGATAAAAATTGGTTCAATCTATGATTCCTTACCCTGTATTCCCTGACTGAATATAAGGGTCTGGAGAGAATTGTTGGAATTTAAGATGCAATATTTGAAATTCTTTAGCCAAAAAGACTCACTCTGCTAGTCTATATTATTGTAAGAAAACTAAAGTGGGGAAAAATGCATCATGGGATAGTAGAAAGAACACTGCACAAAAGTCTGAGAACCTGGGTTCAAATCTCTTTCTGACATAGATCACTTGGATAAGTCACTTAACTGTTCTAAATCTCAGTTTCCTCATATATAATGGAAGACAGATTAATTGGCCTCTAACTCCATATCACTAATTCTATTGTAAAAAATAAATAAAAATGTATGTATGTGCATATAAATTGCAGTTACAATTCCTCAGATCTAGAGAGTACTATAGAACTTAAAATGTTTGTATAAGCTTATCTCATGAAACACAGTTTTTCCATGCAAAACTTCTTTTCCAGAAACCAAAAACCATCACCTCTCTGAAATGGAAATTTTTCTGACGCCAAAGAAGGCAGATGGAGGTGATCAAAATGACAAAGGAAACATATGAAGAAACAATCAATCCCAGCCAACTTCCATCTTGGTCTGAGGTCCAACATGGAAACACAAGTAGGAGAAGACTAGTCTGGAGAAATCTGTTGAGACTGAGACAGAAATTGACTATGTTGAGAGGAGGCAAGAAGGCTATTGCAATACAAAAGAAGTGAAAATGCTTTCAGGTCCTTTGGAAGCCAGGCAACTGTCTCATATGAGCTCTCAAATCCTTCCCTTGGAAGGTCATTCAAAACTTCATTACGAAGTACATAGCATCCAGAAAGAAGAAGAAAATGATCCTATGTATACAAAACTGAAAGGACTTTGTTCAATTCTGGACACCACATTTTAGGGATGACAGCCAAATAAATCAGAAGAGGATCAGAAGAGCATTCCACAGAAGCCACAGAATAATGGAATCTGAGATGTTAGAACAGTGACCATCTTGTCCCAACCTATACCCTAAAAAGTACCCTTACTACAATACTCCCAAAGAGTAGTCACATAGCCTCTTTCTGAAAATCTCTAATGAATGGGAACTCCTATCTCCGGAGACGGCCCCTCCCACTTGCATTCAGTTTGGGGGTTTTTCCTGACACTAAGCCTATATAATTTCCTCTTTACAATTCCCACCTTTCTTGTACAATTGTTTTTGGTTCTACCCAGTGGGGCCAACCAAAACAAATCAACCCATTCTTCTATGCTATAATCATTCTAATAGTTGAAGATAGCTTTTGTACCACTCTTGAATCTTGAGGCTAAACATTCCCTAATTCCTTTACTTTGTTCATATATGACAAGGACTTAAGGACACCCATTCTTCCTGATTGCCTCAAGGATTGATGTTACAGATGTGGTCTGATTAGGGCTGAACCGTGCAAAACTAGACCATCTTATTCTTGGAGGTCATGTCCTTCTTAATACAGTCAAGTTTGCATTAATTTCTTATTTTTGAACTATCAGATCACATCTTAAAAATCACAATGTTTTCAGTCCTTTCCTCCCTCCCAAGTTTTTTTTCCAAACAAACTACATGTCTCCTATATCTCGTACTTATGAGATTGATTTTTTTTTTCCCTTTTGAGAAGTTGGGTTCCAATTCCAGCTGTCATTTACTATCTTTGTGATGTTTGCCTCTGGACTTCAAATTCCTTGTATGTAAAATGGAGTAAGAAGTTGAACTAAATAGTTTCTTCCATCTCTATTTGTAGGATTCTTGGATCTACAATTTTGTACTTATTCTTATTAAATTTCATCTTATTAGATTCAATGAAATGTTTTAACTGTTCAAGACCTTTTAGATATTGGTTATCATTCAATATATCAACTATCCCGTATGCAGTTATATCCTTTGCAAATTTGATGAGTCTGGTCATCTATACTGCTACCCAACTCATTGATTTAAATAGTAAACAGCTCCTGATCAAACACAGACTCCTGGAGCACTTCTTTGAAGATGATATTGAACTATTCATGAGTCCTGAGGACTAGCTACCTAAGGAAAAAAAAATGAAGAAACTGGAAATGTTGACCTTGGAGAAGAAAAGACTTGGGAATTGATATAATAATATTTTAGATTTGATATTCAATATTTGCAGACTATGATTAGACTTCTGCTTGACTTCAGAGGGAACAAAAAGCTTGGAGTAATGGATGAAATTTGAAGAGAGACAGCTTTTGACTTGATATAAAGAAGGACCTTCTAGCTATTAGAGCTATCCAGAAGTAGAATGGAATAATGTGGAATACAATGAGATCAGCCTTTTGGAGGGGTCTTCAGACAGAGGATGATCACTTGTTATGTATGCTCTAGAAATAACTGAGACCATAGGAGTGTGTATCTAAAGCAGTTTTCAACCTGATGGTCCATGAAGTTAAAAAAAAAATTAGTAACTATATTTCAACATATTCAGTTTCCTTTGTCAACCTATGTTTTTTTTTTGTCTTTAAAATATTGTTTTTAAATAGCATTTTGTTTTTACAAATACATGTAAAGATAGTGAGAACATTATTTTGAAGAGTTCATGGGCTTTACAGGATTGTCAGAGAGGTTCATAACACAATAAAGATTAAGAACCCTGATCTGGAGTTTTAAGGGATTGTAAAGGTCATCTCTTCTAATGTTCTGATTTCACAATGAAGAAACTGAGAATTGAAAGAGTTTATATGACTTGCTCAAAGTCACATAAATAGTAAGTGGCAGAATCACCATTTGAACTCAGTTCTTGTGACATCAAGTTTTAGTGCTCTTTCATTTGCATCAGGGTTGCCTCCAGGGGACACCATCAACTCTGAGATTCTGTTCCTCACTTCACTTCATATGTATGACTTTCATTTTGTACCTGAATCTCATTGGATCTCATATGTCTACAATGGGATATATTCAAAACAAAACAAAACAAAAACTTGTGTCTTAAGATTTTGGACAAAGACAAAACCAAGATGCAGCTTTTCTTCCCCCTTGGAACAATGAAGGTATAATTGTTTCCATTTTCTGGTGCAAAAAAAAAAAAAAATACAAAACAACATGCTAGGATTTTTCACTGTCATTATATATTTTTTAAGAAATGTAAAAAACAAAGACATCATAATTATCTTTCAACATTACATAGAAATTCATGTGCAACTTTTAACAACAAACACCAGTGTCCTGGTGGTGAATATTCATGTTCAGTGACAGCATTTCCTATTCTTTTGCGTCAAGCAGCAGTTAATTGGAACAACTATAGCAGGGCCCTGTGGAGCAGCGCCAGACTCAGGGAGTTGGTGCTCAGTTGGAAAGCTCACTCAGAAAATTCCCCAGGGGGATTTTGTGTTGATGCTTCCTGTTTAGATATGGAGGTGATGGTACATACTGAGTGTTTTACCATTGTGTGGGTTGAGGATATATTTATAGTGTTTCTAGGGTGATGGGATGGATCCGGAGGAGGGAGATTGAGATACATGGCATCTTTGCCACATGTCCTCCATACTCTCATGGTGCTAAAATGCCTTCTAGGAGAAATACTTTAAAGTAGTTATTGACCCTTGACCAACAAGCCAGTGGGACTGGGGAGATAAGCTCAGGGTTGCTGGTTTGGACCATGAGGAGGCAAAAACAAAAGAACAGAACAGATTTCAAGGTCATTTTTTTTTTTTTTTTTTTTTTTTTTTTTTTTTTTTTTTTTTGGTAAATTGGAGTCTGGGGAATATCTAACAAGAAGGAGATGTATAGTTTCTGTTCTGAACAGTGAGTGATAATAACTAGGTAATCCACAGGGCAACATCAAGAACTAAGGTAGCTCTTGGGGTTTACAATATTAATAGTTGCCAGAAATGGCCCTGGGCAACATTCCTTCTAACTACTGTTCCAGAGCTCCCATAGCTTTATTGCTAAGGCACCTCAGGTATCTAGTCTCCTTCCTGCTGATTGGGCTAAGTCTTTCACATATATAGATAGCTGATTTGTTTCTCAGCAGGTCTCATTGTTTCTAGTCTTTGGAGAGAGTCACTGTAAGACACAGAGAAAAGTAGTAAATTTTCTGGGAGCTTAGAGGATGGACTTCAATATCATTCTTGGAAGTTTCATTTCTCTTAAAGACATCCCAAGAGGATGCAGGAAGCTTTGTATTCCAAGAAATCTATTCATTTTTTGTGTTTGGAGCCAATGATTTTTTTCCATTTTATGCTTTTTTTGTATGTGTGTACCTTTCTCCTGGGAAAGAGATCACATAAAGTCCTGCTGCCAGGTCTTAGACAAACAGTATTTGACGGATTTTCGTTGAAAGTTAGAGCTCTCTACTCCTGTGTGGATCTTTCATGTGGTCTTATTCAGCTTCCCAAATTCAACAGACATTTTTGTCTGAAGGTCCACAGGGCCAAGGATAAGGATAGTCTAAAAAGGATTGAACTTAGATCTTGGAGTCAAGAGACTTGGATTTCAGCTCTTCTATTTATATTTACTTCCTAGATATCTCTGAATTTTAGTTATCTGATCTGTAAAATAGGAGTGATGATAATTACATTATTAACCTCAGGGAATTGTATGAAGTGTACTTGGTAAACTTTAATGCACTATATAGTCGTGAACTATGAGCTACTTTGCTTTTGAGATATTTCCTCATTTTCTCTTTCCATGTTTTCTACTCTGGGGTAGCTAGAGAACCAGATGAATCATGAACTTAGTGAGACAGGAAAAGAGAAAGGAAGGTTCTCTTGTTCTCCTAAGTAGTGGAGCTAGGTAGAAGGGCCTATTTTCAAAGTCAGACAATTTTTCTGAACTTGAGTCTGGGAAATATCTAACAACAGAAGAGAGTTATTGTCCCTTATTTAAATTAAATTAAGGCTAAAACAGGAAGAAAACTTTGGGGACAACCTGTATATTTGAATATGTGAAGGAGTCAAAGGTTAGTCTGATTAAAGATCTAAGCTGACTGCTTCTGGTCTTCTAGCAAAGTCAGGGCAAAACCCTTGTCCTTATACATGAGCTTAATGTCCCTTAGCTTGAACAATGAGACACTGTGGGAAGATAATATTCAGGACATGCTGACTCATTTAATGAGGGTGTACATGTACCTATAGATATGTCTGGATGGATAAACCACTTCCTGGATCATCAATGGTACTGATTTCTCTATTAAGCACTTGACAACATACTAAAATTGTTTTTACAATTAGGGATTGTGATGAAATGATCCTTCTTAGTAATATATGTAAATATGGGGGGGTTGATGGACAGGAAGAAGAAAGTAAAGTTAGATGGCCACTTCTCTAGAATGTTGGAGAGGTGATAATTCTTTTTTTTTTTCAGAAACACATTGGACATGATAACTGCTAAAATCCCTTACAATTCCAAAAGACTGTAATTCAGTGATCTAGCCTTAATTAGGAAGGATCCAGGAGGGGCTGTCCTTTCTCATTCAGTATCTTGGAGTAGAAAATGGGGAGAAGGGTTATTCCATTTCTTTTGACCCTCATCCAAAAGAATTCATATTAGCTCATAGTAGTAAACAAGACAGATCAGTTTCAAGGTTCTAGAACTAATATATATTGAGAAAGAGTAGCTATGATCAGGATGTAGAGGTCTCAGAGATACCTGGCATAGGTCCAGTTCCTATGGCATAGACAGAATAGACAATTTGAGCATTGTGGGTATGCCCAGTATGAAAGACTGTAGGGATCTTCACCTTATAGCCAAAGAGTGAGGAGAGAGCCAGTAACTTCCACAACAGACAGTGAAGGCAGCCCTACATGGGATCAAAACTCATGGACAGATAATTCTGCAGCAAAGATCTTTCCTACAGGTATTCTTGTCCATCACAAATTAGGAAACTATAGCTCAGAATTCACATTGCTAGAAAGTATCAGAGACAGGATTCAAATGAGCAAGGCTGTGGCTGTGGCTGTTTGTAGGTAGAAAGAATAGGCTTGTCACAAGACTCTCTGACCCACTTTGGGATTCAAAGAAGTAAATTATGTAGGATATAAAAACTCAATCAAACTTATGGAAAAGGGATGAGATTGACTTGGTAATTTTAAGGTTAAGGATGAAAAGGAAAGATTCATGGGATCATCAATCTAAAGAAAGAAGGGATCTTAAGTATAATCTGGTTCAAATTCCTCATTTTACAAAAGGAACCGGAGTCCTGAGAGTTTATATGGCTTTCCTAAGATCAAATGGACTGAAATTAAAGTTCATTTCCTTTAACCCCAAATCCAGAGTTCTTCTTACATTCCACTACAAAATGCTGCTTCTTCCCAGTTTAGAGTTGGAGATGTATACTTTGTAAGGGCACTTCAAGTCATCAAGTGCAACCGCTTTGTTTTACAAATAAAGAAACAGACTTGGAGAATTTAAGAAACTCAGCCAGGATCACATGGTGACTAGAAACCTTCTCATAATTTGAATCTAAATCTTTCTGTCTCCAAGTCTAATTTTAACTTTATCCATTACATCATACTAGAGTTGGGGAAAATGATTGTCCTAGAGTTGATGTTGAAGATTGGAATATTTTTAGATCAATTAATCAATCACTAAACATTTATTACCATGTGCTAATCACTGTGCTAAGTGCTGGGAATACACAAAAGAGGCCAAAGACAGTCCCTGTCCTCAAGGAGCTTACAATCTACTATCTACAGATACCAATAGCTTTGTAATTTATTAAACTGCTAATTTTTTCCTCTGATATTGTAATTTACTTACATCCCATTCTGCAGCTCACTTTATATTCTTCTGTAGTATTTCATAAAATAGTACCTCACTTTGCATTTCTTTGTAATATTTCTTAAAACAGCTAAGAAGCTGTCCTTTCAAACCAAGCAGGAGAAAAGGATACAGGTAAAGGAACCCTTGTGGTCTTTAACTATTAGGAATACTGGGGCTTCAGGAATCGTGGAAAATGTGTGAATTGATGGTAGCTAGAAATCCAAAAGAAGACTCCCAAAGTAAATACTTGAGCAAATGGAAACCAATGCATTATTGTTTTACAGAGAATAGGATACTTTGTGTACTCTATATAGTATACTCTGGTTTGACCTCTTGGCATCCCAAACTGGAGAAGCCTTAGGTAGAATTTATGAAAGTAGAATGAGAAAATAGGTGTAAGTTGGCAAGGAATCTTCAGGATACTTTGTAAAAAAATTTTAAAAGAAATGTTTTGTGGGACTTTCCTTGCAATGACATGATGTTGGTTTGTTCCATGAAACCCTTTAATTACATTAAAGTAAACACTGATGGTGAAGTAACCCACCCTGAAACTTTTTTGGAATAGAAGAAACTTGTGGGAAAGCATGCAGTTCTCCTGTGTAGGTTTTCTTAAATGCCATCCAAGAGTCTAGCTGTTGATATACAATCTTAAACCTGGGAACTAGAGATGACCTTAAAAAGGTCATCTAATTCATCCCTCCATCTCTATTGTTGGATTTCCTTGAACCCATATCAGAAAAATGGACGTTCTCCAATATTTATATAGATCAAAGGCTTGTGGGTATATTTCAGGGGGTCCATAAACTTGGAGGAGAAAAATATTTATAACTTTGCTACTACTAATTTTGAACTGAAAAGGAACATTTTCTTCAATTAATTAAGGATATCATTCTGAGGACTCCAGTGGATTCATCAGACTACCAGCATAGTCTGTGACATTCAAAAACCTAAGAACTCTTGCATCAGAACAAAATCTACCCTGTCTCATAGCGTACCTGCTCAGGGAATATCAATTAATTATTTAGCATTTACTTAACATAACTGTCTCATAGCCATAGTCATTTTACCCTCTGTAATTAAATATCATTGGAAGAGAATATTTTGTCCATGGATTCCAAACTAAATGTCAGTAAAATACCATGCAAACCTAAGATCTTCTTTCTTCTCACAATAGTTTATTACATATTTAAGGGCGTGGACTGTCAATTTTTGTATCTGCAGTGCTTATCACAGTTCCTGGCACATAATAGGTGTTAGTAATAGTAACAAAATAATAAACATTTATTGATTGATTTTACTATGAAGAATTTATCATTTGGAAAGTCCATCTAGATAGTAACACATTTTGACCTTATGTGTTAATCTGGGAACATACAAAGTTAAAATGACTCCCTCTGGGCCACATGGATAATAAGTGTTAGAACTTCAAGATTTTCTTGGGGCTGATCCAACATTATCCTCTATACAATACTGCCCCTCCTCTTCCATATATGGTATGGCATTTGTACTGAATTTCTGCTTTCTGATGGGAAAATAAGTCATATCAAGAAAATAGAGATTACAAAAATAACTGCATTTATTTTTGCCCAGTTGGATTTTATATTCTTTGTTTTTGTTTTTGTTTTTACACAAATTTTATTCATATCTTTTGTTTTTATATCACCTAAATATATCCTTCTATTGATTTATTTTAAAGAGAGGAAAAGTAGGTTATAATTACTTACTTGATTATTGACTAATACTTTTACATATTGAACAATCAACAACATTTATTTGGCTGAGGCAATTGGGGTTATGAGACTTGCCCAGGGTCACACAGCTAGGAAGTGTTAAGTATCTGACCTCAGATCAGATTTTTAAGTATCTGAGGTCAGATTTAAATTCAGGTCCTCCTGACTTCAGGTCTGGTGCTCTATCCATTGCACCACCTAGTTGCCCTCAACAAGCATTTATTAAGTGCTTACTAAATGCCTCATAGTGCTGAATACTGAGAATACAAAGAAAATTAGTAAGGAATAATTCCTGGCTTTAAGGAGCTTACATTAACAGGGTAAATAACATATATAAATTAGAAATAAATAACATAATATAAAAATATAGAAAAATATAAAACTGATAGATGTTGATGTTAAGAATTAAATGACCCACCCAGAGTCAAATAAATAGTAATGATTTGGACTCAGCTCTTCCTGTCTTCAAATCCAGCATTCTATCTACTCTACCACACTGCTTTGAGTATTAAGGTAGAATCAATGAATTTTCTAGAATTGAAGTTGAGTCTATCAGCATGTAAGACAAAGAAGTCTTTTGGAGGAAAGTACATCTCTATTGAGTCTTAAAAAAAACAAAACAAAACAAAACAAACAAAAAAAAAAACAGACAAATGATTTTGAGGGAGTCAGAAGTGGGAAACGAGATCATTCCCATCAGAGAGAATATCCAGGCTTGGACGTGGAAAATTTGGATTCAGTTGTATGCTGTAGCCATTGCCTACTATCAGACAACCAGTGTTAAATAGCATTCACACCTCAGACATAAGTAATGATATCAATCAAAACTTGATTTATATTCTTGTTGATGTTCTAGACTTAAAAAAGTGATAGAGAAAATATTATTGATGCAGATTAATCTTAATATCCATGTTGACATTTTCCCACTGAGATCCAGCCAAAAGATCCTCCATTTATTCATTAAGTATCTGAGAAACTATAACACCAACAAGAGAATGTTTAATAGTAGATGTGATGAAGGGTAATCTTCATGAAAGGGTGATTTCAAATGGAGACATGCCAGTGAATAAATTTTATTAAACATTAATTAAGTACCTACTATGTGTCAGGCATTCTGCTAAACTCTGGGCTTACAAAGACAAAATAAGAGAGTTGCAGCCCTAAAGGAGCTTAGTATATAAAATACTATGTAAAGAATAAAATACAAGGTAATTTTTAGATGCAGGGAGCCTCTAGTAACTGGAAGGATGTGGAAAATTGCATAGTATTGAGTTAATTCTACCATTTATATTTGACCAACACTGATTAGCCAATACACCTCTAATAAGCCCTCACTTCATAGAGAAGAGTCAGCTTGTCTAGCTCTTTCTATATGTCCCAGAAGAAGGTATTGGGGGCGGGGGTAACTTCCCCAGTAGGAGCCTAAAGCTTCATAGTTTTTCTATGCTCCCACAGAGATCATTTTTTTAATCCTCTAAGTATTACTTATGGATCTCTCATCTCTGTACTTTTATCTGACTTTAGATAAGGGTTGGGATTTGAGGGGGGATGCAAGGAGAAGGGCATAATCTGAAACTCTGGTCTCACCGATGGGATTCCCAATGTGATCATTCTACTCACAAAAGCCTATTGACACCTCTTTGATAATTTATAATCTTAGAGAATTATGTTTTCAAGTGACTCACCTTAGTCACCCCTTTGGTATGTTTCAGAGAGTGGATTTAAACCAAGATGTTCATGGCTCCAAAGCTAGTCCTTTAGACAAACAATCACCCTATTTAGCCAGGAATCCTCCTTAATTTCTGTTCCATTCCAAAGCACTGCTTAGACATCCAGCACTAATAAGGCAGATGTTCATAGCTATTGGACCATATCTAGCTTATTGAACAGCAACTTAATTAAAAGCCTTTTCTTTTGGAATGATTAATAGACTTAATGATGTCAAGCCCTTAAGTGAGGCCTTCCCAACTAACCCATTTAACCAAATGACTGAAAATTCAAAACATAAAATGACAAATACAAGCAAAATGATATCTTAAGGCATAATCGATGTAACTGAGATATTAATACTAACAAATTGTGGGCAAGAGATCCTGCTATTTCATAAAACTAAAAGAATAGCAGAATTCGTTGATTTAGATTCTGTACTCAAGATAATCAGATGGAGTTGTGGAGAGAACAATGCATTTCAAGTCAGGGGAGATGTAAACCCTGTTTGATATGTATTTGCTATGTGACGCTCAGCAAAATATTTAACCTGCTTATGTTTCCTCGTCTGTAAAATGTGTATACCTACAATGCCTACAGATGATTTGAGATTCAAATTTTAAAACCGTAAAACACTTTGAAAACTTTAAATTATTCACATTATCCTTACAGCCTTGAACAGGACAAAACACAAATTAGGACTTGATTTCTTGTTTGTAGATCATCTAGACTTAAGAAAGTGATGAGGAAATTATAAGTAACACAAATTATACTTATAAATGTATGCATGGGTACATTCCCTCCTCCCTCCTACGGATCCAGTTGTTCACCAGTACTTCTCTTTAAGGTTCATAAGGCACTCTCCAAATATTATCTCATTTGATCTCTCTCTAAGCCTTTCTCTATAGGTGCTACTATAAATCCCATTTTACAAATCATGAAACCAAGATGTAAAGAGATTAAATAAATATCTGAGGTTGAATTTGAACTCAGGACTGTCTATGTTTGGACCTAACTTCTGATTTCATCAAGTACAGGAAACTCCCAAATAAGGAACTATTTCTACCAACACAGATAATTACTTAGCCTGCAACTAAGATTCTTTGAGACTTGTATGAGGCACAGATGACTTCTGCAGGGTCACACTATCCATACTTTACCCAGTAAAAACATTGAGAAATACTTACATATAGAAAAATGAGTGATCATTTGATCAATAAGTCGCTTTTACGTTGCATTAAGAGTTAATAAGATTACAGAACTCCACAGAGTATGGTTATTTAAAATCAGCTGTTTGTTCTTGGTTACCTTGTTACTTAGTTACTTCCTATGAATCAGAGGAAAAACACACAGATATTATAGATATTATATGATAGCCAGCCCCATTTTAGAGATGCCTAGTTGAACCTCAGAGAAATTGAGGGATGTGTCCCAAATCCCAGAATGAGTAAACATTAGAAGCAAGACTTAAATGTAGAGCTTTTGGTCAATTATTTTCAATTGTCTACAGCTTTCCATGTCCTCATTTGAGTTTTTGTTTGTTTGTTTTGGCAAAGAAATTGAAGTGTTTTTCCATTTCCTTCTCTAGCTCATCTTCTAGATGAGGAAACTGAGGCAAAAAGGTTTAAGTGACTTGCCAGTGTAACAGCCAATGTCTAAGGCTGAATTGAAAGTGAGATCCTCATGATCTCATGACGGAGATCCTGGTGCTCTACCCTTGCACCATCAACTTGCCCCCAAACATAGGGCTACCAACTCCTGAGTCTAAAGATCCTTCCCTGTACCCTCTAGCTTCTGGCAAAGTCAGGGAGGAATTATGGGAAATCAGGAGCCTAATATAAAGTTTACCTTAATCTTGCTAGCCTAGGGAAGGAGAAGGTGGGAAGTGGTAGTCTAGTAAGAACACTTCACAGAACTGCATATCTATCCTATTTTATCAACAATTCACAAAACAAGCAAATAAAAATTTTTTAAAATTAAAAAACAAATGAATTTGTATCTTAGTATCACTAGAGACAGTGATAAAGTAGAAAGCAAGATATATTTGAATTGGATTATGTTCTCATGATCTGATTTTGATCTTGCCTCTTCCACTTAGCACCTTTGTAGTCTTGAACATCTTGGAACTTCAGTTTTTTCATTTGAAAAATTAGGTAGATGAACCACATTGTCTTTGCAATTCCTTTCATCTGTCAGTCTAGTCCCATGTTCGACAATGCTATTGTCTTATGAACAATTTCTACTGCCATAATAAATTAAAAAACCTAACTGCTAAGCCCTATAATGTTTTTAGTTAACTACTTATCTCAGATTTAAAATATGGCACGACTAATAATGATGATAATTCCTATTTTAGAGTGCATAATAAGTCTTTCACATTTGAAATACATCAGCTTAACTTTTTTTTTTCTTTTAAAAAACTATCATATGGGATGGATCACAGGGAGGGGAAGGAAGAGAAATGTAATACTATTATGATAGAAGAAACAAAACATCAATAAAGAGTTATTAAAATAAAATAAAATAAATCCGTTTGTTTAGCATCCTAATTAGCTACATGCTCTTTTGCTCATTTTAATATGCAAAAAACTGTGGCACAATCTCTTAGAGGCAGAGAAAGACCTCAAGGCTTATAATTTATTCTCCTACAGACTGATTCCTAACTGTGTTTTTTTTTTTCCCACAGAATATTACTATCAAAACTATTTTGTATCAGCTATTTGTTCATAGTTACTGCTATGAACAGGAATGAAAATGTGTTTATATATGGATACTTCTTTTGGCCTGGTTAATATAGACTATGTGAATTTAAATAACATGATATTTTGGGCCCCAAAAGACAAAATGAAGAACTCTTTGTGGAAGCAATATAGAGTGAAATGTAGACTTTAATAAGAAAAGAAAATATAATCTTAGTAAGTTTTATTCAATAATATTCATATCTAATTCATCATCCATTAACTAATGGTTCAGGTGTTGGTAGATTTCCCTTCTTTGTAAGTTAAGATAACCAATACAGGTTGCATTATAGAGGAAATTCTTATATAAGAATTCTTTGAACTGGATGGGCTCTGGGTCCTCTGCATTTCCAATGTTCTAGAATTCTAATTCAATGCACAACCTCCTAGGTGGCAGTAACAGAAGCATGTCAGAGAAATGAGAAGATCTTTGGGCTAGTCCTATCTCTTAAACATTTTCTGATTTTGAGTTGGCCTGTTTTTAATGAGCAGATTTGGGGAAATTTCCGGGATAAGAGAGGAACTAAGCAAGAATTTTTGGCTGCTAATGATGTTCAAGACAACATTATTTCATTTGTATTGATCACTTATATAGTCATCATTAAGTGAAAATATAAAATGTATTACCTGAAGCCTGATTGGAACAAAGCATGGAAATTCTTTGGGATAATTCAACCTTGATAGTTTTCAATGTAAATAAATTGGTTAAATGGCTTGTTAGGAAAACTTCACTTGTAGTTATATTAAAAAATTCTGATGGCTCATTGGGACATAGAGATTACATTTTGAGTTCTCAATGGTTATGGCTGCTAAGTGACAGCTCTGATAAATCCTATCAAACTAGAAAAATAAAAAAAATGGGCATACCATGGATTATGTTTTTGCTGCTGAATTTATTAAATTCAATAAAATTAATCACTAAAATTTTGCCCAATATGTGGTGATTCTGGTTTTCTCTATAGATGCTTTTATATTGGTCTTCATTGAATGAAACAGGAAAAACAAGGAAATAACAGATCTTTTATAGTAATACAATAAATATTTATTGAGTACCTATTAGGTACCATATTTTAGGTTTTTTTTTTTTTTTTTTGGAGGGGAAAGTGGGAAGGATTGTAAACATATGATTTCTGTTCTACCATCGTCCTATATTCAAAGAGATGTAAATCCATTTGAAAAAAATAAATCAGATATGTGAAATCAATGAATATAGAAATATTTTTGAATAATAAACAGTAAAAGATAACACATAATTAGATATGAAACAATGTGTGTAAACTATAAATGTTATGAGTTCAGGAAAGTAGAAAATCAGTGAGGATTGAGGAATGAGGAAACATTTGATGAATGAATTGACTTAGACTCCGGGTCTCAGAGGAATATGCTAAGGATCATAGGAAATAGATCATTTTGTAGCTATTTAATGAAAGAGGACATTGGATATTAGACAAAGGAATTAGATTTAGATCACTGACAACTATAGAGAGTAGTGGTCTATGCAAGGTGGTGTTAAAGAGCAATTTCACTCCTCACACAGGATGCATTACAGGGTGAATAACTGAAGTCAGTCACCAAATATTAAAACTCCTACTATGTTCCAGCCACTTGCCAAATACTTATTAAAGCTCCTACTATGTGCCAGGCACTGTGCTAAACTCCAGGAATATGAAAAAGGGCAAAAGATGATGCTTGATCTCAAAAGTTCACAGTTTAATGGGAAAGAAAGGACAGAGACAGGGAGATTGGTTCATTGTACATTACAAAAGTAGATTTCTGAGGGCTTGCACTGGAGATGAGGTAGTCTGAGATAATGGAAATGGAGGAGCCAGCACTGAATGCAAGTGAAAGACACACACACATATATACACATACATATATGTATGTATGTATATGTATATATATATATACATATATATAGGCATATATGTGCATGCAGGCTCATGTGGGCATACACATGGAAATTTATTTACTGAAGAGCCTCAGATTTTTGAAATTATGTTTTTAAGCTCCTTATCTTTTCTTTTTTCATTTGTAAATGATAGTCTTTTCAACCCCTCCTCACCTACACATCATTATTTTTTTATTTTAGTCTTAAAATAAAAATGTGCTCAGCCAGCATTCTCTTTCTAATTGTTAATTCATATGCCACTGATGAGACCCACTCAGTATTGTAGTAATTACTTCCCATTATAGTGGTGTGTTTTCCTCCCTTGTTCAGACCTGAAACTGAAAATAAGTGCTCAACCCCTGGATCTTTGCAATTAGTTAAATGGCATGCAGCTGGTCATCTAGGGGCAGGTACATCCTCTTAATCACTCCTGTTTGGGGATGAATGGAAATCTTTTGAAATAATACCACCTGTCTTTAGTATGGGGACAGAAAGAGCTGATCCTATTGTAGCCACTCAAAAGTGAGTAGACAACCCTGAGTCAGGAAGGTTTAAAAAAAAAAAAGAATCTTAAGTAAAGGCCATGGTAGTTCCATTCATTAAAAATATTATTCAATGCCTACTGTTTGTGGAGGGCAGTTTGGCAGAATGGATAGGAAGCTACTCTAGAACCAGGAAATCCAAGTTCAAGTTTCACCTCTGACTCATAGTGCCTATATGACCCATCTTAGTTCTAGGGTAGTTCTCTGAGACTAGAGGAGATGCTGACCTGCATTGGCAGAGGGAGCTTCCTTACCTGGGAATTTCCTATACACATGAAATCATAAGTGTACGATAAAATCCACTGTGTGTGGAAGAGAAAAACATCCCAGCACTTAATGCTGTGACTGGCACACAATTAGTGCTTTCATTCATTGACCTAGCATGTTTTGCATTGTAAGTATTTTATAGCACTTTTCCAGCATAGGGACTTTAATAGATGAGACATCATAAATGTCAAATTGTAAATGGGCAAAGGGGAAGTGCAGTTGAAAGACTGTGGCTGAATCAGAGTTGTGGACTTCCATCTAAGTGAACTTTCACATTTAAAATCTAGGGATTCTTGGTTTCCTCTGTTGGCATTCCATTGATCTCTTTTTTTGATCTCCATTGAGAACTTATTTTGTTTTGCTTTGTCTTTCAATAACCCTTCTGTAAAGGCAACAAGTTAATTTAGTGGAACTCAGGCTGAAGGCTTATTTGGATTTCATGTTATATGGATAAGTAAGAAAAGGAATGTTTCCTTCAAATCTAAATGGATACCCATGTTTAAATCTGTATATCTATCGATCGATCGATCTACCTACAGATATATATATGTATATATTAATATATTGATATTGATGAGAAACTCCCCAGGTGATCATGTAGGTTTATTAATGTGTTTTCATAAGAATCTAGTCAAGGGCTTAGATACATCCTTAAAGTTGCTTCTCTGGGTTTTAGGTGTCTTACTACTTCCTCCCTGTTATGCCTCCTGTTTGTAAATTGGTAATCCAAGTCTACATGCAGACAAACTATCTTATAACCCGCCTAGAAGTCACAAGTAGTTGAGTTAGGTGATTCCATGTGAAGCCAGGTGTCATTTGCTTGAGGCAAAAATAAGATGAAATAGGTTAATTTTCATCATTAGCAATTAAATATTACTTTGTCTCTTAACTCATGAAGAAGAACCCAAATGACTGGTTATTCCTCTGTCCCAGCAAGCAGCTGTCTCACACCTCCTGTGAAAAGTCAGTTAATAAACATTTATTAGGCACCTTTCATATAATAGGCACTGTGCTAAGTGCTCAGAATACAAAGAAAGGTAAAAGATAACATGTGAAAAGCTCTAATATAGAGATACTTAATCTCTTTTGAGCCATGGACCCCTTTGACAGTCTGCTGTAACCTAGGGACACTCTTTCTCATAATAATATTCTTAGTTTCCATAAAATAAAATGCACTGAATTTCAAAGGAAACCAGTTATATTGAAATATAGTTATCACTTAAAAAAAAAGAATTCATGGACATCAGGTTAAGAACCCTCACCTAGGAGTTCCTTTTATTTGGTGTTGTAGCAAGCTGTCCTCATTGATCTTTGAGATGAAGTCCCCCTGGAAAGGAAAAAAAATACCTTCTGTCCACTATTGGCAACCTGTCTCACAATGAATAATATCATATCTTTCTATAACACCATGGAGTTTCCCTATGGGCTCTTCTCAAATGGGTAACGAAATGATCCTGGGTAGGAGGTCTAAAGACTCTCATGTTCTACAGAAGTTTCTTTCTTGGGAGTCTTTGACAGGGAGTGACTAGCAATTGACTGTCATCTCAGGAATTTACCACTACAGGTTCCTACTCAATGGTTCTATTACCAGTCAAAAAAAAAAGCAGACTGGAAATTTTTCACTGGGGTCTTTGTAGCAAGCAGAGGGTGGTAGAAAAAAGAAAAAAACAGAGTACATTCCATTCTATCTCTACCTCTTCAATGACCATTCTTGGCTTCTCTCAATTCTCTTGATTCCACAATCTTGTTATAAACCTTGTTTCTACTGGCTGATCTCATCATCATCCCTGTTAAAATCTAGAAGCTAAGAAATTAATTGAAATCACCACTATTTATTTTTATAAGAGTTTATACAGTGTTGGGTCAGATTAATGAGGGGACAAGGGATCTTAGTAAACAATCTAATCATAATCCTTTATTTTTTCTGACAAAACAATCAAGATCCATAGGAAGTAAAGAGATTTTCCTAAAGTCACACAAAAAGCATGTCATTGTTGATATCAATTTCTAGATTTTTGGAGGAAGAGATCAGAGGTGATGGACACAAGAGTTTCAAAGAAATTCCTTTTAAGATGGGTTGTGTGCTAAGCATCACCCCATATCCTCCACCTACCATCTCTCCTGCTGCTGCTTTTGATGTCCTGAGAATAGCAGCAAGATTCAGGGAAGATTACAGAGCCAAAATTCAGTATTGATAAATTGCTATGAAACTTATACTGAGCTTGAGTCTCCGAGCTCTAAAGCTATTCTGAGAATCAGCTTTAGTATGGAATGAACCATATTATCCTTCTTGTGGCATTTATCTAATATTTCCCTGAGCATGGGAAAAGAGGGACATCCAAGTAGGAAACAGCCTGCCTTCTATTCTATTTTGATGTTATACAGCCCAGCTCAAGGAGCCATTGTAGATAGGGACTCTCTTTTGACAAACTCCCATTGTCCTCTGCACTACTATGAACTCAGCTTAGAGCTGAAAGAACCCCTAAAGGCTAACTAGTCCAATCCCTTCATTAATCTAGCTAATAAACTAGAATCCAGAAGCATCAGTTAACTTGGCCATCCAGACAATAAGTAACATCACTGGGGGTTAAACTGAAGATTCTCTGATTCCCAATCCAATGTTCTTTTACTTCTGGAGCAAATATAATTTCATTTGCTTAATGAGATAGGTTTAATAAATCCACCCCCTTTCAATACACAGCACATTTTTATCCCAGAGACTTACACATCAATGGGTTATTAGACTGCCAGGATCGTGCATTTTCCTTCTACATAAATGCAATGTCTAGGAACTCTCAAGCCAAGGGGTTTTTGTAAAAAGTTATCCCTTATATAGCTTTGTCTTCTATTTTCAGCATAGAAAAGTAAAGGTTTTTTGTTTTTTTTTTTTCTGTAAGAGCTGCATGCAAATGAATGCCAACATTAGGAGAAATTATAATTTTTCTCTTGTAACTCCTGCTTCTTTTGAAGTTCAGGACTCTCCCATTCATATTCTAGGGTGGGTTTGCTCATATTCTTGGTAAAACTGAGTAGTTGTCATTTCTTTTTATGGACTTTTGAGAAAATGAATCCACTGGTTTTCTGCTGCTACCCCACCATGCCTTCTTTAAATGCAACTCTAGGTTACTCTGAATGCCTGTGCAGAGGGTTTGCTACTGATCTGTGACCTGAGAAACAGGGCATGTCAAACTTGTACCATATAATGGGAATGGATAAACAGAGGTGCATGTGTAATGATCTGGGAGCCCCACAAATTGACTTTCTGTAGCTCTAAATGGATTCCTCATATTGGTACTGCATTGATTCCTGCCTGTTGTACAACTTTTAGCCTTTTCCTTAACAGAGGTACAACTATACTAACTGGTATTTTGTTCAGTGATTGTCCAAGTGGGGATTCTGGGAAATCCTTGGAAATTCTCTGCCGTACAGATCTTAAGCTGGCTATTTTCTGGCTCCAGATGTTGACTTTGCTTCCTGCCTCTGGATAATCTGCTTCTCCTTTCCTCTCTACCCCCACTAGTCTTTCTCATTTCATCTTACTCTTCTGTATATGATCCAGGCCTAAGGACTACCTTTGGTTGATTCTATTGCAGCAGTCTTTATCTCCATCGACAGCTTTGAGATGCTTATGATGCTTTCCTGCTCCCCACTCAGCACAAACCTTGGCATTGTCCCACACTGATCACTGATTAATATCCTTGATGGAAAGACAATGGAAGCCTTGTACCAGTTTGTATAGTAGTGCCCCTTTTTGAACTCTTGACCAAAGTAGAGTGTGCTGGGGGTTCGCATTGGCTGCTTGACACACACCCAGGCAATTAACCTGCATGCCAGAAAATTAACCCTTAGAGTACTGCTTCAGATTTCACCATGACTCTGGTGGTTGGGATTTAATTTTCTCTGGGGTCTAGGCTTTTCTCACAAGCTATGGGAACCACATGAAAAAGTCTAGAGTCAGACTATCCAGAACAACAGATATGAGAATCTTTTCCTGATCACTTCCCTGGAATGTTTTTTGGGCCCTTTTTAATTAAACACCTAATCACTTAAAAGTCCACCCCCTTCCCACACACAATACTCTTTAATTCCAAAAGGGATGTATATCAAAGCTGCCTTAGTGGGTGTGAGGAACTCTTCTTAGTGTTAGTGCAATTTCTCCCAAAGAGAGAAGTCAGTTCTTTAAGGGTTAATGTAAACTTAAGGACTTTAGCTATCTCTCCTGCTTGTTCTTCCTCCTAGGTATCTGCATGATCCTCTTTAGATTTTTAGCTCAACCTTTGAATGATTAAAATGAAATACAACCAACCAATAAACAGACAATGGGGGAAAAAAAGCAAAAACACTGAATGGTTGAATGGACAGACTCGTTGGCAATGCTTGCTTGTATTTTCTAAGGGGTTGAAAGACCAAATATCTAACACTTGTTTTGCTCCCTTCCCTTTCCCCTGAATTCCCATTTTAGAGAAGTGGAACCCCAATACCTTGTACTTACCTCTTGCATTTTCTTCTCCTTGTCTAATAGCCCAATAGAATCCTGTCAGAATTTCTACAAAGATTTCACATTACAGATCGACATGGCTTTCAACGTGTTCTTCCTTCTCTACTTTGGCCTAAGGGTAAGTGTCAAGGGAGTGCTGCTTACTTTGGGGATGGATGGAGACTAAAAAACATATGTTTCTGGGAGGGTGGGGAGAAATTGGTGGGGGAGGGTTGGGAGCAGCAGCAGTGACTCCAATGTTAGTATCTGCACTTTGGGGCAAGGCGTCCAAGGCCTATAGCCAAGGTTTCTCTACATTCTAATCTCTGAGAGAGTCCTCTACCATCTGAGTGTCTCGTCACTAAAGTAATGAAGGTCCAAAGAGGAAGTTATCTGTTAAATTGGTTCTATTTCTAACTGCTGATCTGTTTCCTGATCATTCACATACAGCTGTTCCCAACATTTCAAAATGAAAAAAAAAAAAAAAAAAAAAAAGTTTCCTTTATTCTTAGTCAGTTAGTCAACAAACATTTATTAAGTACATACACTATGTCAAGCACTGTGCTGACCACAGGAGCTTTGAGCCTGGAGTTAAAAGAACCTGAGTTCAAATTCAGCTTCAGATGCTTACCAGCTGTATGATCCTGGGCAAGTCATTTAATTTCTATTTGTGTCAGTTCTTCTCTAAAATGGGAACTCACTGGGGAAGGAAAATGGCAAACCACTCCAGTATCTTTGTAAAGGAAATCCAGTCCATGGGATCTTGTAGAATTGGATGATTGGACAAATGAACAACAAAAATGCTAACTACTGGAATTAGAAACAGAAATGGAATTAGGGTGAGGAGGTGGGTGGTATAGTGAAAAAGAATAACAATAATAAATAATAAACCCTTATATAGTATGTTCCAGGCACTGTACTAAGCACTTTACAAATATTAATATTCACAACATCCCTGGGAAGGTAGGTGTCATAATTATCCTCATTTACTGCCTTTATTTATTTATTTTTTCCCTCTGAGGCTGGGGTTAAGTGACTTGCCCAGGGTCACACAGCTAGGAAGTGTTAAGTGTCTGAGACCAGATTTGAACTGAATTCAGGGCTGGTGCTCTATTTACTTCGCCACCTAGCTGCTCCCTCCTCATTTACTACTGAGGAAACTGAGGCAGATAGAGCTCAAGTGACTTGCTTTAGAAAATTTCTTAATGTTTTATCTACTGTACAATTTAGTCACCCCACCCTAACCCTTAATTCTGTTTCAAATCCCAGGGATTAGCATAGTACCTGGAGGCAGAAGTACTGAGTTCAAATTTGACCTCAGACATTTACTAGTCACTCACATAACCTCACTCTGCTTCAGTTTCCTCATCTATAAAATGCAAATAAGGATAACAACCACCTCCCCACAGTATTGTAAGGATCAAAGAAGAGCTTATTTATAAAATGTGAACTGAGTATACTTGGCTCAGAATAAGAGCTTGGTCATTGTTACCCTTCTTCTGGAGATACAAGAATAGACCAAAAAAAAAAAAATTAGTCCCTGTTCTCAAGAAGCTCAGAGAGTAATTGGGAAAATCATGTGCAAAACAAACAAACAAATCATGAACAAACAAAAAGCCATATTTTTAGTGCTGCTTAAAAAGACAGGAAGGTCTTGTTTCATGTTGGAAGTGATCTTTGAGGGTCTCAAGTCCAAGTTCCTCATTTCACAGATAAGAAAATTGAGGTCAAGGGAGGGGGGAAGGGAATAAGCATTTATATCACATCTTCAAAGTACTAAGGACCATGCGAAGTGCTTTATAACCATGATACCTCTTGATTCTTATAAGAACTCTTCAGTAGAGACTGTTAATTATGCCTGGTTTTTCAACCGAAACCAAGGCAGACAGAAGTTCAGTAACTTGACCAATCCTGCACATAGTAAATTTCTGACATGGGATTTGAACTCAGGTTTTCCTGGATGCTCAAGATCATGCAGGTAGTAAGGATAAGAGTTGAGGCTTTAATTTCCATTTTGAAAATATGGGGGCTAGTTTAGGTAGTTGATTTAGATCCACCATGTTAAAATATTTTACTTTTATTTGACTGAACCTATCATTTCATGACATTTGAAACATTCCATGTGGAAATGCCTTTGTCAGAGGAAATCTACATCTATTCTACAAGATGACTCCATGGTTTCATTCTCATTTCCTCTAAGTCCCTAAGAGTACTCTTTGAAAATGGTGGTGGAGGTCAGCACCAACCCAGATATCTCTTACATATCTGTTCTTCCTTCCTTCCTTCCTTCCTTCCTTCCTTCCTTCCTTCCTTCCTTCCTTCCTTCCTTCCTTCCTTCCTTCCTTGCTTCCTTCCTTCCTTCCTTCCTTCTCTCTCTTCATTCTAAAATGTTTGCCATTCTTGCTCTTAGCCTGCCTGAGAAAGCTATCATTTAAAAAAATAGAGAGGGAAAAGAGAGAAAGAGAGAAAGAGAGAAAGAGAGAAGAAAGAAGAGAAAGAAAGAAAGAAAGAAGAAAGAAAGAAAGAAAGAAAGAAAGAAAGAAAGAAAGAAAGAAAGAAAGAAAGAAAGAAAGAAAGAAAGAAAGAAAGAAAGAAGAAGAAAGAAAGAAGAGAAGGAAGAAGGAAGGAAGGAAGAGGAAGGAAGGAAGGAAGGAAGGGAAGGAAGGAAGGAAGGAAGGAAGGAAGGAGGAAGGAAGGAAGGAAGGAAGGAAGGAAGGAAGAAGGAAAGAAGAAAGAAAGAAAGAAAGAAAGAAAGAAAGAAAGAAAGAAAGAAAGAAAGAAGAAAGAAAGAAAGAAAGAAAGAAAGAAAGAAAGAAAGAAAGATCTGTAAGTTGCCCTGGAAACCTAAGAAGCTAAATGCCTTGCTTTTGGAAAGCAGGACTTCATGATCCTGAGATTTGCTCTCTATAT
Source organism: Sminthopsis crassicaudata (assembly GCF_048593235.1). Classification (NCBI taxonomy): domain Eukaryota; kingdom Metazoa; phylum Chordata; class Mammalia; order Dasyuromorphia; family Dasyuridae; genus Sminthopsis; species Sminthopsis crassicaudata. The sequence continues at coordinate 652,600,297 of NC_133618.1, forward strand.
AATATGTCATGTTGCCGCAGCAGATTTTAAGTGCCGAGAGTTATCATTTGGCAGTTCTATGATGGCAGCATATGGTTTTATATACTGTGAACTCTTACAAAATATAATTCCAAAAGTTCGCAAGGTAACAGTGGATAGAGAGCTGACCCTCAGAATCAGGAAGCTCTAGGTTCAAGCCCCACTTCTAATACAAATTAGCATTGTGACATTGGACAAGTCAGCTTACCTCTCAATGATTCTAGGTGACTTTCCAGGACTCCAAGATACAGAACAGTTCTAGAGATGAGGGTATGCTGAAATCACAAGAGCTAATTGTTAAAATTTTAGTGTGAGCATTTACACTTCAGAAATCAGCAAATACTGCAAATCAGGGCTTGTATAATTGTTTTGCTTTTTTGTCTAGGCTTAAGAAAGTGATAGAGAAAATGTTAACAGTGCATATTAAACTTAAAAATGTGTCAGGTATACTTGTTTTTTTTCTGAGTCACCAGATTAAATATCTGTCATCATACCACTGGTTAGATTGAATGCCCTCATTGTATTTTGTTTATATTATTGAAATTCCAGGTTTAGTTCATAAAATGATTTTTAAAAAGAATTTGGTATGCGTGTATGCCTGTGGAAGTGTATCCATTTGTTTAAATAAGAAATTCAGGGGATTTGATATCGGGTACTTAGATGATAGAACTATGATCCTAAAACCCTCTGGTTTTGAGCAACCAAGTTAGCCCCTGATGCCCTCAGCAATCACAGATAAATGCCATAAATGGTCTGCCCCTCTCCATGGGCTCAATTGGCACATAGCTCATGAAAAAACTCTGTCTTCAAGGCAAGACCACCATCGGATTGCCACTTCAGTAAATTCCTCAAGTATCCTTTGGAAATGGCACTGGAGATTAACACCAGTCTCAATGCTTCTCATGTGTTTTCTTTTTCTCTCCATTCTTTCTCCCCCCAGTTTATTGCAGCCAACGATAAGCTGTGGTTTTGGCTGGAAGTGAATTCGGTAGTAGATTTCTTCACAGTCCCCTCCAGTCTTTGTGTCAGTGTATTTAAACAGAAGTTGGCTTGGTAAGTATTTTCTTGCCTTTTCCTTCACATCATTGGTATTCAAGCTAGTGCTATTAGCCTTGAGTAGAGAAGAAAAGGTAGGTTGGCTTTTTGGAAATGTTTTATCTAAGCTAGAACCATTTTCGGTACTGAACTGAGTGTTTTTTCCCCTGAGCCTTGCAATCTGATAGGAATAATTTCCCACAAAACTCTATTCAACACTAAATGATGGTCCATCTTGTATTCAGGTGAAAGTCTAGGTTGATGGTAGAGACAGAGAACTAGGGAGATCATTGCCCAATTAAATCAACTTGCCTCAGCCACTTCTCATCAGAAAATGTGATGACAGAGCTGGATAGAAACCCATAGACCCATGGAAAATGAGTCAATAAACATCTAGAAGCATCTACTATATAACTGGCACTTTGCTGAGCACAGGGGAATAAAAAGGGGCAAAAGACAATCCCTTCTGTGAAGGAGCTCATAATCTAATGGGGGAGAGAACATGCAAAAAATTATGTACAAATGATATAAATGAGAATAAATTAAAGGTAATCCACAGAAGGAAAGCATTAGAATTAAAGGTGATAAAGAAAAGGTTGTGGTAGACAATGGGATTTTAACATGACTTGAAGGAAGTCTCAATTAGAGATGTCATTTTTAAATAGGCAACTAAATCACACAATTGATAAAATGTTGGACTTGTCATCAGGAAGACTTGTATTCAAATCTTACCTGTATGACCCAGAGCAAGTTACCTAACTTCTCTCAGTTTCCTCATCTATAAAATCAGTATATTAATAAAACTTACTTCTTATATTTGTTGTTCAAATAAAATGAAATAATGATGTTAAGTGCTTTGTAAATCTTAAAGCACTCTACCAAGTCTGGATATTATGCTTATCATTATCATTGTTATGACATACTCTAAGCAAAAAAAATTTCCCTGTTGCATATTAAAATATAAATATTACTGGAAAAGATAACATAATAGTTCTCTGTAATTTTAAATGAAGCCTGAATATCATCTCTTGAAAACCAGTTTTGAGAAAGAAGTGCGTATAAGAGAAAAAGAGCCAGAGAATACTGGGGATCTTGATGGAGCAAATAGTGCTGCAGAGGGAGCAAAAGCTTATGCATTAGAAGTCATGGCAAAGATACTCTTCCTCCTTTAAGCATTTTAAGGGGTGTCCATAAATGGCCTATTTACCATTAGTAAGTAACTTTTCCTTTAAAGAGAGAGAGAGAGATGACCACCATTAGAAACAAATATTATGTGTGTATGCATTTATATATATATATATATATATGTGTGTGTGTGTGTGTAAAATTATTCAATATACATTTCTATTTCAATTCTTTTTTGGGAAGGAATGAAAAAAAGGGGGAGAAAGCTACATGACAACTTTATTATATATTTAAGAGGAATAGCAAGTTTACACAATAGATTTTCAGTTTCATGTAAAATCTTTTTTTGTTTGTTCTATGTCATAGAAATGATTATTTTATTTCATAAGTTCAAAATAAAATAAATACAATTTTTTAAAGAGAGAGAGAGAAAGAGAGAGAGAGAGAGAGAGAGAGAGAGAGAGAGAGAGAGAGAGAGAGAGAGAGAGAGAGAGAGAGAGAGAGAGAGAGAGAAACTTCTAGATAGTATAATATGATGAAAAATGTTGGCTTTGACTCAGAGGAGCTGGGTTCAGTTCTTGCCTCTGGTGCTTACCACTTGCATGTTCTAACAAATTCCATTGGCTTCTCTGGGTCTCAGTTTATTATCTGTTAATTGGCCACTGAGCATTTGTTCCTTGCCAGAAACTCAGTCATAGCTTCAGAAAAATCATAGATTTTGAGCTAGAAGGAATCAGAGAGATTTCTCATCCAACACTTTCAATTTAAAGACTAAAAAATAAAAGGGAGGGGCAAGAGAGATTAAATGACTCAAGGGAGTGACTTAAGAGCTGGAATTTGAACTGAAATCCTGTGACCCTGAGTTTAGAGCTCTTTCTATCTTGCCATGTCCCTCAGTGGTTCAATGGGCAGCTCCTCTTTGAAGGGCTTAATATGGAGGAGAATAATTTTACTTCTGTCTATTCTGTTTGTTAAACTCCTACTGGTATAGACTTTGGTGTAATATTTGGTTTCGAACTGCCTCTACTTTCTTGGCTACAAATACCATCTTGTTTGTGTACTGTCTATTCTGTCCTGACTGATTAGGGGTCTCTCTAAAGGTGCTCCCCACCTACTGTCTTTTAGTCTTGGAGGAATAGTGGGGTCCAGGCAACTGAAATGAAGAACTTTGGGAATTGTTTATGGACAACTTGAAGCTTAGTTTATCTTTAAGTTTAGCACATAGAATACTAGAACACGTATCTTAATACTTTGAGAAGATTCCAGAATTTTTCATCATCAATCATCAGCCTTTTCATTGAACTATTAGCAATGATATCTTGTTTATATAACACTTAACAGTTTAGAAAATAAATTCCCAAATGTTTCCTCATTTGATCTTCCCAACAGCCTTGATAAACTTTATTATCCTTGATCATCACCCAGATTGCTCCCCCACCTCCCATCCCAATATGTGGATGTATTCCAGGATTCTGTCTTAGGACATTTTCTGTCTTACGTTTACTCTATTGTTTCAGAAATTTGCTCAGTTTCCATGGTTAATCATCCCTATATTAAAGGGATGGTTTGTAACATTTCTAAAGGGAGTCCATTGTTACTAAGAACCAACATCTCCAAGCAATGACAAATAGATTTATATGTTCAGTTTTAATCCTATCCCTTAGTGACATCAAATCTGATCATGTTTGTAAAGTAACTGGCATGTAGTTAATGCTTAATGATGTTATTCCCTTCCCTTACTTCCTCTATGCAAATGATTTCTATACACATACACAAACACGCATACACACACATACACATACATATGCATACACACACACACACACGCATGCATGCACGCACACACACAGCCCGTTCTTTTCCCTAACTACTCATGAATTACCTGTTAGATATTTCTAACAGAATATTCCATAAGCATTTTAAACTTATGTGCCCTAAAAGGAGCTCATTTTCCTTTTCTCCAGACCCTTTGCTATTTTTGTTAAGAACATTGCCCAAGTATATAGCCTAAGTGTATACTTTTTACTCCTCCTTATTCTTTGTTCCAACCCACCTCTGCCCTATTCCCCAGCAATCAATTATCATGTCTTATCTCTTCTAGGAGTTAGGTGGACCTGGAGACAAGCTGACAAATTTAAATCTGGTTTTAGATACTTAAGGAGCAGAGTGACTTTGGGCAAGTCACTTCATTCCTATCTGCCTTAGTTTCTTTATCTATAAGATAAGGAGAATAGTTGCATCTACCCTCTAGAGTTATTATAAAGATAAAATGAGTTAATATCTGTTAAATGCTTTATAAATCTTAAATTGTGTTATTATTATCCCACTCCATTTGTGACAATTATCCCCTTTCCTTATATAGACATCACTCTAGTTCAGCTCATATCATATATTTCTGTTGCATTATGGGGCAGCCAGGTGAAATAATCAATAGAGGAACAGACCTGGAGTCAGGGAAGAATCATCTTCATGAGTTCAAATATGGCCTTAGATACTTATTAGCTGTGTGATCCTGGGCAAGTCATTTAGCCCTCTCTGCCTCAGTTTTCTCATTTGCAAAATAAGCTGAAGAAGGAAATGGCAAACTAGTTTCTCTGCCAAGAAAAGCCCAAATGGGGTGGTGAAAAATCAGATATGAAAGAAACAATTGAACAGCAACAATGTTGCCTGATCCTCATAATTGTATCACCATTTCTGAGCTCTGCCCCTTCCCAATCCATCTTATACACAGCTGCTCATGTCATATTTCTCTTATTCCTTTGCTCTAGTGGAGTCTGTGTACCAGGATTAAACGCCTTCTCCTCTATCTGGCACAGAATCCAAATCCAAGTTCTTTTCACATTTGTCTTCCTCATGTTCTCTAGTTTCCAGCCACAATGGCTTTTTTGCTCTGATCCACACAGGACATTCAACTTCCTATTTCTCTGTCTTACACAAACTGCTCCCCAGGATGTTCTTTTTCTCAGCTCCTGTCCTTGGAATCATTCCCTAGTTTCATCCAAGGACCGGCTCAAGACCTCCTACAACAAGAGGCCTCTACTGAAATACTCATTGACTAGCCACCTGCTCCCCAATTTATTGATTTACTTTATGAGTTTTGTGTAGATATGTATAGCAACTTCTCAGCATCTAAATACATAGTTTCCTGTCTTGTAAAATGTAAGATAGCCATGATTTAAAGATAGACATGATTTCTTTTTAGTCTCTGCATCTCTAGTTCCATATACATACCAAGCCCTAAATAAACTCTCATTAAATGAATTCTCATTAAATAAATGAACACTGATGCATCATCTTTGGGGTTCACATTGTGGGACTGTCTTACAAGGAAATTGCCTTTTAGTGAGGTGTTGTCAGAATGTTGGTAAGGAAACACCCAGCCCTGCCTTCTTATAGGTACACATCTCATCATTAATTTAATATATGGATTCTCCCATTACACAAAAAACCCAGCATCCTTCAGAAGTTTATAGCTAGCACTGGTGTGCTTGTCTCCCAAGCCAGAGATAAACTGAGCAATCTCATTCTAAGTGAAAAATAACATTGTAATAAAATAAGACAGTAATCCCTTTGAATGTCCCATCCCCTACAGGGTTGCCATACTCTCTGAGTTCAGAAATGCTCCTTAAGTAATGACCAGGACTGAGTATAAAATGAGGAAATCCATGTTCAAGCTAACATATACCTTTCTCAGAAAAGAGAGTGATACAGGCCAAAAGGTTACCTTCCCTTTCTCCTTTTGTACCAAGAATTAGACTTTACAGCTGATGCATTTTGCCTTCTGATTGATCCTCACTTTTCAGTCCTACAGAGCCTCCCAGTGGACCAGGTGGAAGGCTGAGAGATCCTTTTCTAGGACATGGTGTGGAAATCTCTCATGGTCTCTCTCTCTCTCTCTCTCTCTCTCTCTCTCTCTCTCTCTCTCTCTCTCTCTCTCTCTCTCTCTCTCTCTCTCTCTCTCTCTCTTCCCTCCCTCCCTCCCTCTTTGTCTTTTTTACTGCTCCTAGGATTATGCTTATGTTATTCAGCAAAGGCATCTGGGAGACATAGAGAAAGAGGTCTATAAATTCTATCCACTCTCACATTTTAATACTTAGTCTGGGGCAGTCAGGATCTCATCTCCCCTCCCTTTTAAAAATGAGGTACATCCTTGCACTGAATGAATTTATCAATAGCATTTTCACAAAATTACAGGATCTCACTGTGGAAAGATACTTAGGAGGCATCTGGTATAATCCATACCCAAAGCAAGAGTTCCCTAATCCCTTCTTTAGCAATGCTGACAAGTAGTTATTCACTTTTTACTTGAGGGTCTTCTTTGATGGGGAACCCACTATCTCCTGAGACTTAGTTATATTTTGTTCCTAATTTTTCTTATATTGCAATAATAATAGCTAACATTCATGTGGTGCTTACTATGTGCCAGATGTCATGCTAAGTTCTTTATAATTATTATCACATTCTATCCTCATATCAACTCTGGGAGATAGATGGTTTTTTTTTTTTTTTTTTTTTTTTTTACAAAAGAGGAAATTGAAGCTCATAGAGATTTAACTATCTTGTTCAGAATCACCCAGCTAATAAGTGTCAGATGCTGGATTTGACTCTTTTTGACTTCTTGACTCTTAGTCTAATGTGCTCTATCCACTGTCCCATCTAGTGATTCCAACTTCTCCCTATGGCTCCTAATTTTGCCTTATGGGGCAGAGTCTAATCAACTCTAATCTATATTCTGCATGAGAACCCATATTTAGAGACTGCTATCATGTCTCACTTAAGTTTTCTCTTCTCCAGCTAAATGTCTCCACTTCATTCTTTGGAATTCATTCATTAATTCAGTGGAAATAGATACTTATATTTTATATTTTCTAGTCTAGTTCTCTAGTCTAGTCTGTCCTAATTTCTCTCAGATATTTATCATAGTCATCTGTACTTTTGATACTAACCTTATGGCATTTTTGGGCATTAAGTAACTTGAATTAACACTAATAATACTGATTTCTGGCTTTTTAGTATTTGGTGACTTGAATTAATAGCAATAATCCAAGATTTATTAATGCTAATGCAAGTCATAAATAAAAATGTCCAAAAGTGTGTGATCAAGAACAAATTCTGGGTTACCTCCTTCCTAGGTTTCATTGATCCATTAATCAATGCTCCTTTCATCATTTTGGGGAAGGAAAGATAATAAGCATTAAAATAACATCTACTATGTTCCAGGCACTATACTAAGCACTTTATACATATCTCAATGGATCCTCATAATCATCCTTTGAGGTAGGTGCTTCTATGATTTTCATTTTACAGTTTAGAAAAAAATGAAGCAAGCAAAAAGTGTGAGTTACTGAGAACCACATTGCCGATTAGTGTCCAATGTCTTATTTGAATACAGGTATGCTCAACTCCAGACTGAGCACCCTATCCACTGTACCACCTATTTTACCAGTTCCAACCAGTTTACAATCTTACTGTGATCTCGAGAAAATCCCAATCTCCCTAGGTTTTGATTTCATCTGTAAGATGAGAGGTATATATTAAGACTGAGGGCCCTTGCGACTTTAAATCCATGATACAATCATTTGACCTTAGTTTCTTTATCTGTAATTTTTTTGGGGGGATTGGAGCCGCAGATTACAGAATACCCAGTATCCCTTCTAGCTCTATAGCAATAATCCTAAGAAAATTTCCCCTAAGGCTTAAAAAGTCTATGATCTTTGTAAGTGGAAGGAGGATTCACACTTAGAAAATCAGACATCCATGTAAGGTATTGAAACTTCTTTGCTAGAATATGTTCTCCATTCTATCCCTAAGAACAGCACAAGTCCCTTTGTCAAATACATTGTGAAATTCAAGTTGACTATGTCTATGGCATTCCCTGCATCTATCAGTCTAATAGTGCTGCTTAAAATACAGTGATCTTAGCTTGGTTTGACCTATTCGTGATGAAGTCATGTAGGGTTTTGGTAATCACTGCCACCCATTCCAAATGTTCACTTATCCTCCCTTTAATATAATTGGGATGGGAAAGATGATGGAAAATAATAACAGTAGCTGACAAATATTGTGAAAGTACTTTATTATGTAATCAAGCCTTACAATAATCGTATGAGATGCATTCCACATTATCATTAGCTTCATTTTATGATAATGAAACTGACACTGCCAATAAGTGTTGGAGTTAAATCAAAATCTTCCTGACAATAGGGCCAATATCCTCTTCAGCAATCCCCACTGAGAAAAGAAAGAGTTGGGTTTTCCTCCTTGGCCACTTCTGGGACTTCCAACCGATCTAGCTATCTCTCTTCTGCCCTAATGGGGGAATCATGGGTCCCTTTTGTATTCCACTCTTATGAGGTAAACACAGTTTACATGCTCAGGGAACTTGTGAAGAACTAGAACAGGTTTGTTCCAGGTTCTCTTGGAATTCTTTAGGGAAGACAGAGCACAAATAAGAACCAAATATAGTTATGTGTATAATTAAGGTTATTTATGAACACATATAAATGAATTAGCTCATTGCCCACAATATGGAGACACTAATCTGACCCATTTTTTAAAAACTTTCTCTGTTTTACCTGTTGTTATTCACTTCCCCCAAATTCATAGTCTCTGTTTCTATTTTTATATTCAGGATTTTGTGATACTGGTTCTGAATATGATCAGAAAAGCTGGTGTTGACACCAAAGGAATGGGGAAAAATGACTCCAATCTCCTTGAGTACACAGGAAAGAAACTTTTTATTAAATGTCATCTTCATCTCCAATTTACCAAAATAAAAGCAACATTAAATGATAGATTTCTGTGTTTATGAAGTACCTAATAATATGCTTTCATGGACAAATTCCTGGAATCTTCCTAGAGTCATGAAGTAAATTTTTATCTCTTCTGAAAATGTCAAGGCTGGTTTTACTTTTTTCTTCAAGGGCATTTGGCATAGCCAGAAAGAAGTCCAGGAAGGAAACCATTGTTTTCTTTTCAATCAGTCAAGCAAACAACCAATCAACAAAGTACTTATTGAATCTCTGTTATGTGCTCAGTGATGTATGGAGAAATGGCAGCTATCATAGCTGACTTCAAAGCTTATAGTTCAATCAGGGAGCCAAGGCCAACACAGCACAAATCACAGGAAATAGTACATAGTCAAAATATATTTAATCAAAAAAGTCAAAATACTGTTTTGAAAATGCATATGGAACCCTGTTGTAAATTTCATAGGAGCAAAAAGAAGGCAGAACTCAAAAAAAAAGAAGGCCAGGAAAAGAAATGCCATGCTATGTTGGAACAGTGCTAGATTTGACCTCAGATGACCTGCATTCAAATTCCCTACTCTGCTTCTTACTATCTGTGCCATTTTGGGCAAGTTACTTAAATTTTCTGTGCCTCAGTTTATTTCTTTGTAAAATGAAGGAGTGAGATTAGATGACTTCTCACAGGTCTAAAATCTCTGATCTTGTGATTCCTGGTGGATATAGGAACTTAGATGGATGTTGAAGAATGGGCAGGATTGGAGGCCATTCCAACAGAGAGGAGCAACATGACTGAAGCAAAAAATAGAGGACTGAGTGGAGTTGAAGGGAGTTGGGAGAGGCTAAAGATTAGTTTGACTGGATTTGAGATTGTGAATTGAAGTTTAGTGAAACTTTATGCTTAGAGAGATGATATGTAGACTTGAATCTTGTCTTACTAATCACTTACTAATTATGTGACAACAGACAAGTCATGTTAGTATTCTCATCTGTGAAATGGGTAAAATAGTTCCTTATACTAACTTTGGAAATAGGGCCATTAGGAAGGTTGAATGAAAGGAGATCTATGAAACATGTTAAATTTTAAAAGGGGTATAGAAAGATTTTCTATTGTTGTTATTATCAGTGATTATGGAGAGCTTTATGACTAGGTTCAGTAATTAACACCTGATTCCCTCTATGTATTTGGTTATATGGCACCTATCAGGCCACAACAACATGAGGACCAGCCTTCCCAAGTTTATCTCTGTTGACCAAAGACCATGTTTTGATATGTATGTAAGAGGGCAGTGGGACATAAGGATGTTCTTTGTCACTGTGGTAACATTGATGATGAGTAACTTCCTTATTTGTCTTCTGCCTTTTCATTTCAGGCAAAGGCAGATCTCATTTGGGTTTGGGGTCCTGGATGATTTTCATAATGATGGCTTGATTGAAAGGAGAGTTAGGGGGGAAAAAAATCACACAGTGTCAAACAGGATGTTGGCAATTGAATTGAGGAATTCTTGAAACTCATTGGTTCCAGGCCACAGAGCAAGACTGATGCATTAAAAAATGAGACCAGCTCTTCCAGATCTAGACAGCTCTCCTGCCTAAGCTTTATGCCCTGTACAATTCAGACTCTCCATAGAAAGCAGGTTGAACTTATTGATTATCAAGGAGCAGTCTTTGCCTCCCCCTACAGGACTGTTGTAAAACTGATTTGTTGTCAGTTGGAGAGTGAGAAGAGCAAAAGTGTGTGTGTTAGCGTGGAGAGGTGTGTGAGTGTGTGAGTGTGTGTGTGTGTGTGTGTGTGTGTGTGTGTGTGTGTGGTTACTAGGGATAAGTGAATTATATCTCTAAATTAGGACAAGTGATATTAAAAAAACATCTTCAAAGTTAAGATTGGAAGTTATCCTTTCAAACTGTTAATGTGTGAAGTATGTGTGATGGCTCTACCATATGTAATATTAAATGCAAATTCCATATCTGACTTGATGAGTAATGATTATTTTCAAAGTTCAATAGCATAGATCCAATATGAATTTTAAAAGATAATTTTGTTCATCCTCTTTAGGCATTCAAATAGTCTTATAATAGGGACCACATTTTCTAAGAACCAAGCAAACTGACTTTTATAGAAAGTCACAGATTTGCAAAGATTTTTGTTGTTGGTAAGTCATTTTTTAATTGTTTCCCACTCCTCATGACCCAATTTGGGGGTGGAAAAGATACTAGAATGCTTTGTTTCTTCTTCAGCTTATTTTGCAGAGGAGGAAACTGAGGCAAATAGGATTAAATGACTTGCCCAGATCACACAGCCAGTAAGTTTCTGAGGACGTGAGTCTTCCTGATTCTAAGCTTAGTGCTCTATCCATTGACCTACCTAGTTTCCTGAGCAAAGATTTCCATATAGATTATTACTGGTTAGAATGTAAGCTTGAAAGCAGAGATTTTGATTTTAGTCTATATATTTGGTGCTTAGTACAGTGCCTGATGCATAACAAGTACTTAATAAAGCTGTATTGTTTTATTAAAGGATTTTATATTCACAACAACCCTGTGAAGTATGACAACAATATTATTATGCCATTTTATAGATGTGAATACTGAGAACTCAGAGATTGGTTAAGTGACTTGGGCCACATGGTTAATAATTGTTTGATTTGAGATCTTGCTGCTATTTTAACTACCTATCCTGTAAAGCCACCAATATAAGAAGAATAATACTTCAAATTAGGACTGATGGTATTTTATGGGGAAAAAAAAGGAAGATTTTTCTCCTCCGTTCCTTTAATGTAGTAAAGACAGCTTCAGAAATGGTGCTAATGACACCAGTGATAGGGGAACAATTCAAAAGTTTTTTGGACAGCTACTGAGTTGGATGGCACTGAGAAGCATTTCAGAACTTAATGTGCCTTCTCCATTTCTACTGAAAACAGCTCTAGTTTCTAAATGGACTCATAATGACTCTCCTTTATATAGCATTTTCTTTTTTAACAGAGTCAGAAACTCCTTGGGTGGAGCAGCCCCTTCTCTGAAATTTAGTGTCTTTGATAGGCCCCAAATTCAGTGACTTGGTCAACATCACACAAATGGTATGAGTCAGAGGCAGATTTAAATTCAAGTCTTACTAATGTCACAGCCAGATCTATTCACAAGACAAGGGATAGGGAATTTCTGGCTTGCTGACTATTATAATAGGACCAGTGAAAGAAATCATTTGGTCTGGCCCTGCCAAAGCAACCATGGGTGATGATGAGCTGAAAGTTAGGTACAGCAACCTCCCACTGTTTGAGTTTTTAAGTTATAATTTTATATGGCCTATGATGTTATAAATATCCAAATGGCCCTTGGCAAAAAATAAAAGTTTCCCACCTCTATGCTAGGCCACGTTTCATCTAGTACTTTTGGGTTTACAAAGACATTTCTCACAACAACCTGATGAAATATCATTTTACAGATCAATATACATTTTACAGATGAAAGTGATTCTAGGAGGTGATGATTTCTCCATCCATAATTCCTCAACTGCCCAGGCAGCTAGGTGGTACCTAGCTCTGGCTCTGGAGGCAGGAAGACCTGAGTTCAGATTCAACCTCAGATGTTTACTATTTGTGTGATCCTGGGAAAGTCACTTAAACCTGTTTGCCTCAGTTTCCTCATCTATAAAATGAATTGGAGAAGGAAATGGCGCTTCAGTATCTTTGTCAAGAAAACCCTATGTGAGGTCAGGAAGAATAACACTTCAGAAATGACTCAACAATAGCAACAACAAAATTAACTGAACCATTGAATTAGGGTCATGAATCAAACCTGGACTTTCTCTTGATTTTTAAGTTCTTTTCACTTTCTGTGTCTTAAGTGTCTAGATGGAGAATTCACAAAAGTAGAAGCATAAGCAATAAATACAATCTCAAAAAAGGAAATCAATGTCATTAAGAATTAAGTAAATGCAAATTAAAATCATTACGTCATACTGCTTCAAATTCACTAACTTGGCAAAAAAAAAATTAAAGTTCTAAAAATGAATGTTGATTAGGTTGTGGTGAAACATGTACTCCAGAGGTGTCAAACACATAGTCCTGAATGCTGCCACAAAAACACTAAGTGCTGCCTGTACCAGAATGAAAAGTAATTGAGAAATAATCAAATGGATTATATTTATACAATGTCTCCTATGTGCCAGACTCTACTAAGGTCTTTACAATGATTATCTTATTGGAGTCTCACAACAACCCAAGGAGGTGGGTTCTGTTATTGTTCCCATTTTACAGGTGTGAAAATTAACAGAATATGTAAACATACAACAGAGCATGGTCTTAATGTATGGTTTTTAAGCCAAATCATTGCTGTAGAAATCCTTGTGTACAGTACTGTGGCTTGTTTCTATTTGAACTGGACCTCACTCATGGATATCCACACTTTGCTGATGTAATTAGAAACCAGAATAGTCCTTGTGGAAAGCAAGTTGTTATTATATGACAAAGGGCCATGAAACTGATGTCCTGTGACCCAGCATTCCCAATTTACAAACACTCTTTCAAGGAAGTGATTAAAAGAAAAAAGAGACTTACATGTACAGAAGTGTTTATAGAGACATCATGTATACCAGCTAGAACCCTATAAGCAATCTAATTTCCCATGGCTGGTGAATGAATATCATTTCATAAGGGATGCTGTCACATAAAATATCCCAAGTATTAGGAAGATCTAGAAAATTAAGGGGAAAAATTCTAAAGAATAATGCAAAACAAAATAAAAAGAAGATGGTTATAGTATACACTTTCATTATACCTATGTGAAAAGAGCAAATGTGTCCATGTCTGATGATTGATGAGAAGGAGGGATGAGAAGGGAGCAGAGAATGAGTTATTGATGAGTTGACCTTGATGCCTTTCTGTTGAAAATAAACTTTTGATTATAAAATGGATTTCTCATAAAATAAAAACAAGAGAAAAAGAAAATAAATACATTTAGTATTTAGGGCAGTTAGATAAAATCCCTCCCATCCACAGCCAGATCTGACTTCCTTCCATGTTTTGGTCAACGTATAAAATGCAGAGGCCCCTCTTCCCTCCTTTCCCCCAGTAATTTTGTTGCTCCCATGAAACAAAGTCTGAAACTATGGCTTTTAAATTTGGCAAAAGATTTGTGAAATTTCTTCAAATATTAATCTCTAGACCCAACCTAACCATAAAACTTTTCTGTCCCTAAAAGGCTACCCTTCTAGCCTTCAAAACCTGCTCCACAAAGATAGCCAAATAAATAAAAAAATCAATACTTTTCCTCCATGTCCACCCTGAATTACTACCAACCTTGAGTATGTAGTCTCTACTCATGGCTGGTACTTATTTTAGACCAAGTGATGCGACAGTATATCTTGAGAATAGCATAGGAAGGCTGAATTGCTGTACAAGGGCAAGAGAAATGAAGTCATTATTGAGCTTGGCTCCCATGATAGGACTTTAAAGGAGGCAGTCCTCAGGAAGTAGAATGTGGAAAGTTTGGATATATTGCAGTGCGTTGATTGCTATTCCAACACCTCTCAGGCTGAACCTGGTCATTGGAGAAATGATTTTGCCCTAAGAGGTTTCCAATTGTATTCTTTTGCTATTGCTTTCTAAGATACTACGTTTAAAGGAAGTGCTATACACTGCTAACACAGATCCTAAATCCTCATTGACTTCCATGCTTGTGTTACAGGCTGAATTTTAATAATATCTCCAAATGAATCTCTTCTGTTAATGCATCAGGGATAGGGTTTCATAGATAACAGAACCTTTCCGTGTGATTGTACTTCATCTGGGATATTATTAAGACCTCCCTGAAGAATTTAAATCAATGCTACTAGGCATTTTTTTAAAAATAATGGCATTATCTTCAAAAGGAGAATTTATTGGTTGCACTTCCCACCTACCGCCAAGAAAATCTAGGTCCTAGAGGTAACTTGGCATAGTGGAAAGAACAGTGGATAGAGAATCAGAAGACCTGAGTTAAAATTCACATTCTATGGTTTACTATGTAGATAAATTAGTGTATGTCATTTTTTCCTATCTAAGCTTTTGTTTCCTTATTTATAAAATATAGATATTAGAGAATAATGTCTCCAAAAGTCCTTTAGGCTCCAAATACAGAATCCTGTAATGAACTAGCCAGAATATCATATTTGGCATGAATACCAAAAATAAAGGAAAGGGCATGAAAGACAAGTTTCTCCATAATTTGAAAAATTCTCCAAATTCTAGGTGGTTTAAAAAATAGAAATGCCAAAACAAAACAAAAATACAAAGAAAATGTCCTTCCAGGATAAGGAAAACCTCCTTTCTGGAGGAAGGTTGAACATTGCAATGATTAAGGGAAATTTCAGATTTCTTTTCAATCCACCCCACATAGACTCTCTATCTCTAAAATGTATTGGAAAAAACAGTCCTGTCAATCTAGGCCAATTGGAGGGGCCAAGAACACTGGAATCCATAGCCAGGTCATTGTATTATGCTCGTTCCTACCCCTTTGACTTTGCCCTCATTCCACTTTTCTTCTAGCACCACTTTAACCTCTACCTATATGAATTCTACTATAGAATTATATAAATTCTTTGAGGACTGAGGCTGTTTAGTTTTTGTCTTTGTATCTCCAGTATCAGCATGATGGGCCACTCACAGCTGGATAGATTAAGAGAGATCTGTTTTGATTTAGCTGAGTTTGAAGGAAGCTAGAGATCTCAACAAAGAATAATCAAGAGAAAGCACATTCTAAGAATGGAAGTTATTTTCTATAAGGTCATGAGGATGAGAAAAGAAAGACAAATGGGCCAGTTTTGCTGAAGGATAAAGTACATGAAGAGGAGTAATATGTAATAGCTTTTGAAAGATAGGCTATTTTAATTCTAAACAGAGAGGCTTCTATTTTTCCTAAAGTCAATGGGAAGTTCTTGAATAGAAGGCTGATATTTCCAGATCTGTGCTGTAGGATTATCAGTTTGGCAACAGTGTGGAAGATTTATTGGAGAGCAGAAACATGTAAGGCGAGAAGATCAACGAAGAAGCCATAGACTTGGAGAAATAATGTGGACCTTTAAAAAGTTGTTTGTGAGTGGAGATGTAAGAGATGTAGGAGGCAGAATGGATAAAACTTCATAATTGATTATGGGGAAGAGGGAGTATGATGGTTAGGTAGAAGTATATACTAAGACAGAAAGAAAATAAGTTCTCTTTTGGACTTAAGTTTGAGATGCTTATGGAATACATCCAATGTTCCATTAATAGTATGGGAGCTTAGGGGGACATTATTGTTGGATATATAAATCTGGAATGTTCTTTTATTTTCAGGGAGGGCTATTTAATCACTTTATCAATAATTTGGCTTTTCTTTATAATTATTTATTTTTAAATTTAAAAGGGTAGTCATTTGACCATCTCTTTTAGACCAAAGACAAACACTTAATCAAGGATTTCTTTTTTTTTTAATTAATTTTATAATTATAAATTTTTTGACAGTATATATGCATGAGTAATTTTTTTAATAACATTATCCCTTGTATTCATTTTTCCAAAATTTCCCCTCCTTCCCTCTACTCCCTCCCCTAGATGACAGGCAATCCCATACATTTTACATGTGTTACAATATAACCTAGATATAATATATGTGTGTAAATCCAATTTTCTTGTTGCATGTTAAGTATTGGATTCCGAAGGTATAAGTAACCTGGGTAGATAGACAGTAGTGCTAATATTTTACATTCAATTCCCAGTGTTCCTTCTCTGGGTGTAGTTGTTTCTGTCCATCATTGATCAGCTGGAAGTGAGTTGGATCTTCTTTATGTTGAAGATTTCCACTTCCATCAGAATACATCTTCATACAGCATTGTTGTTGAAGTGTATAGTGATCTCCTGGTTCTGCTCATTTCACTCAGCATCAGTTCATGCAAGTCTCTCCAAGCCTTTCTGAATTCATCCTGCTGGTCATTTCTTACAGAGCAATAATATTCCATAACCTTCATATACCATAATTTACCCAACCATTCTCCAATTGGTGGACATCCATTCATCTTCCAGTTTCTAGCCATTATGAAAAGAGCAGCTACAAACATTTTGGCACACACAGGTCCCTTTCCCCTCTTTAGTATTTCTTTGGGATATAAGTCCAGTAGTAGCATTGCTGGATCAAAGGGTACACACAGTTTGATAACTTTTTTGGGCATAGTTCCAGATTGCTCTCCAGAATGGCCGGATTCTTTCATAACTCCACCAACAATGTATTAGTGTCCCAGTTTTCCCACATCCCCTCCAACATTCATCATTTTAATCAAGGATTTCTAATTGTAAGATTTATGAGAGCAGACAATGTGAAAGGAAAAATGGAAAAACGGATGGCACCTGACAAAAATCAAAGGAGTAAAATCCCTTTGATAACACTGACAAAATCAAAGATTAGAATATTTTCTATAGAGTTAATGATTTAAATTGTAGGAATTGGTGAGGCCCTAAAGAGACTGTGGAGAAAGAAGAAGATAGGACATAGGATAGAATATCTATACCTTTCAAAGAACTCATAGCTAATGGGGGACATAATATATAAACTCCTGTATACAGATAAGATATATCCAGTGTAAACTGGTCATAATCAACATGGAGAAGACTAGGAGAATCATTAAAAGCAACTTATAGAAGGCCATATCTAAGGAATTACCAAATCCCATCATTTCTTTCTATATAACTTTTCATGGATATACCCCTTCTCTCCATTCACATGGCTTCTTCTCTTTTTCAATAAGTATCTGAAGCCAGAATTGATTTGATGACTGTAAGTTGGACTAGGCATAGAAGGTGAAGTTTTAGCTGGGATTTGAGAGGTATAAAAAGTAGTCATTCCTGGAGAGTCCTTCAAAAAGTAGGAAGCAAGGTTGTTCTATATATGTTGGTCTCATTCCCTTGAGTTAAATTCCTACTATTCTGGACTATACTTCTTTTGGTAAATCAATTAACAGCAATTTATTAAACAGTTAAATACCAGACATTGGGAAGAATGTTGGGTATACAAAACACTTTTTTCCTCAAAGAGCATGGGCTCTTGATGGGTAGATATATAGAAGAATAGGTATATACAGAGTAATTGAAAGGTAAGCTTAGAAGGAAATGTACTTGATGGGGAGAAGGGAGGTTGGAGATACTGAGGAAGCTTTTCTGCAGAAATTACTGTTGGAGATAAGTCTGGAAGGAAAGTAGGGATTTTATGGTACAGATAAAGAGAGCAACAGGGACAAAGAGACAGAGAGAGAAAGAGACACAAAAAGACAAAAACAGACAAAAAGAGACAGAGACACAGAGAAAGAAATGAGAGAAGAGAGGACAGAGGTAGACTATAAAGGATCAAGATCGGCTTCTTATAGAAGGTAGTACCTGTGTCTTGAAGTAATGAGTTTATGTTATCTGAATAGATAAATGGACATTTTGAGCACCATCAATTTTAACTAAGAGACAGGTAGCTGCTGCCTGGAAAGGGGCTAGTTATTCGTAAGTATTCTCCCTCAAATAATCACAAGAATATTTCTTGTACTTTTCTGCCATCTAGTGTGAGACTCTAGTAATGGAAGACACATTAACCTGCCCTCAGTTGTCTCCCAATCCAGAATGCAGGTTAATTGACCTCCACAGAAATAAACTATAGAGCCCAAGACATGTTTTTCTTTGAAAATGGCAAATTCCATGCAGTATTCTCAGAGGGATGAGATAGCCTAGAAAGGACAAAACCAAACAAATAACTTGAAAAATTGATATTGGTGTACACATAAAACAGATATGGCAATGAATACCCTCATAACCCAACCTGAACAGGCTTTTCTTGGACGAGGTTAAGCACAGAGCCTTGAGGCAAAGACTGAAGTAGAACTTTTTTATTTAGGAAATGAAAGAATTGACTCAAATAGCTTTTATAAACTTATTAGCTAAATTGTGACACCTTGCCTCTGTCTTTTGAATTGATGTGTTTTTTTTTCCCCAATGGTAGAGTTATTGAAGTCATTTATCATTCTCTTTTTCTGTTTTCATAGCAGGCTGATAACTTTAAAAAAAATAATACGCAATCTTTCCAAAGCTGTGTTTTCCAACCTAAACCAGAAATAGGAACTTCAATAATAAACTTGAATTTCAAAGTAATTTCAATAAAGCCATTCTTATATACTACACAAAAGCAAGGCATTTAAATGAGGATAAGAAGTTTCAACTTTATAAATATAATTATGTCATTCATTTCCTTTGGGAAATAAGTTAGCATAATATTGGCAGTTGGTGAGTCTCAAAGGTCATTTCTGTCATAGTATCCATGCTTTCTTACAATGTGATTTCTGCTGCTTTACAGAGGTAACAGAGTATAAAAAGATGGGAGAAGCATTAAATCCTAAGTTGTCTTTCCTTTAATTCTTGATTTTTTGGGGAAGAATGTCACTAGATAAGGTCAAGTTAGATAAGTCAATCTAATGACAGTAGAAAGGATGGAGACTAAAAAGCCTGTATCTCAGATGCGGGAAGAAAAGTGGAAGTGAGGGTAATTGAAAAAGAGAAAGAACAGCCTTAAAATCAAAACAGTATTTTTTTTTAATTTAAAGTTTGCAAAGTACTTTAAAATTGTCTCATTTAAACCTCTAAATGATCATTCAAGGCTGAGACTAGAAGTATATTTTTTTTCTGAAACAGCACTAACATCACTAGATCTGCAGTAAAATCCATACTTAAATTCAAAACCTGTCCCAGATATGCCCCAGATGTGTGGACCCAGCAAAGTCAGTTAACATCTATTTGCCTCAGTTTCTTCATCTCTAAAATGAAGATAATAATACCTACTTCTCAATATTGTTGTGAGAAACAAATGAGATAACCTAGAAAGTGCTTTGTAAACCTTAATGTGCATATAAATATTAATTATTGCTGTTGTTGTTGTTGTTACCCTTATTTATAGAAGAAGAAGCTGAGATTTAGGTTGTGATCTCTTTAATGGTCATACAATTTCTAAGTTCCAGATGCAAGATTTAAACTCAAGACTTTCTGAGGATAATTTCAGCATGCTAAAAATAATTATAAAAGCATTAATTAAGAGTCTATCATATGTCATATACTGTATTAGAAAATGGAGATATAAATGCAAAAAGAAGAAAAGAAACAATTTATATTTCTGAAGATTGTATATTCTTTCGGAGGAGACAGATGCATATCTATCTTATCTATCTATCTATCTATCTATCTATCTATCTATCTATCTATCTATCTATAGAAAAAAAATAATCCATGGTCAATGGAGAATAAGGTCAGTAGCCATTGGGAGGATTAGGAAGAACTGTATATGAAAGATGGTACTTGAACTGTATCTTCAAGGAAGAGAGGCGAGGGGGTATTGGATTCCAACCATGGGGAAAGCCGGTATAAAAACATAGACGGTTGGAAAGTAGAGCTACTTGTGAGGAGCCAAGAGAAAGCCAGTCAGGCTGTACTGTACTGTGTGAAAATGGGTAATGTATGTTACTATAAAGAAATATAGAATGAAATTGGAAAGAGAGGATTGGGAACAAGTTTTCAACTAGCCTCATCAGAAATGAGCTGTTTAAAAATAAAAATTCTTTGTAGAAAACTGGTAGCTTAAAGATAATCAGATTCATAAAACTGTGAATTATCTAATATTCTGTGACTTATATGTATCTTGGATTGCCCATTATTCATGATAAGGGAATATATGATGTTTGGGTTCCCTTCTTTAAACCCAAGGAGTTTGTTTTGCAGAAGAGACAAATATCCCATCCTTAGAGCAGTTTCTGTCAGAACAGGATTTAGGAAGAACGAGGGAAGGGAGGATATTCCCAGAAGAGACCCACTCTTAGGAATATCAAGGAATACATTCTAGTACTAGTTTATAAGCTTTAAACACTCATGCTCAGTAATTGCTGGTGCAGCAGAGATGAAATTAATGGTGCACAAGGGAAGATCTCTTCACAATGATTATTTATTTCTGTTTGTCAGCTTTCCCAATTCAGTTTCTTCTAGGGTGTGTGTGTGTGTGTGTGTGTGTGTGTGTGTGTGTGTGTGTATGTGTATGTGTAAGACCTTGATCAGACCTTGGGTGCCATGGCCAATATTCTTCCCCCATTAACTAGTTCTGGCACTGACCTGTGCAATTGGTTTGTGTGGGCTGCATTGCCTGGGGCAGAGTTCATATGGCATTAAGGAAAATATGCATGAAGCAGCTGAGTCAGAACTGATGACCATGCCCTTGGAGATGAGTGAATCAGTAAACCATATGGAGAATCACAAGAAAATGTTGCTTGATAAACAAGGCAATTTGGAGTGGAAGAGTAAGTGGGAACAACAAGAGAGTTAAGAAAAAAAACTGAAGAACGCTCTCCAGCTAAGCACCCAAAGTCTTTGGTTTGGCATCAGAGTGGGAGAAGGACCCTAGGGACTCTCTAGTCCCGAATCTTCAATTAAACATAAAGACATTGAAACCTAGGGAGCTTAGGTGCCCCAAAGATAGAAAGGTACAAAGGCAGTATTCCAACTCCTTCTTCTATAAATTGAGGCTGTCCAGCAATTATTAACAAGGCTTGGCTGCTTGATTTCTGGCTAGTCATGAGCAGAAACCCAATTCCCAGGCTGTAGCAGCATAGAGCTAAAAGGAAGCTCAGAGAATATCTAGACTATTTCATTTTACAGATGGGGGAACCATGGACCATTAAGAAGAACTGACTTATATGACATCATATAAATGGTATATGAACTCCCAGGGCTTCTGACTCAGACCCTCTTCCATGGTGCCCTCAATGTAAACTAGTGATTAGTATAAATCTCATGATATAATCTCATGATAATTTTTCCTTCTCTTCTGAATAACCTTGAAAAAACCTTTGACCTCTCTGAGACTTAGTTTTATTACCTATAAAAGGGAAGCAATACTGACTGCCACTATCTAAATTTAGACTTTTTTTTTTCCCCAGATATGTCAAGAACAAATCTAAGGTCATGGGGCATCACTTCCTTTATTTCAGATGAGTCCTTGAGTTCAGTAAATTTACTCAAGATTATCTAGTCATCAAGCTGAGATTCAAACCAGATTTTCTGACTTCCTCTGCAGTCTTATTCCCACTGGGATTGCATCATTCCCAATAACCAATGAGATTATGTCATCCATACTCTTTGGATAGGACATGTTCTGGTTGATGATTCTGTTCATTTGTTGTTGCTATTGAGTCATTTCAGTGATGTCCTACTCTCTGTGATCCCATTAGGGATTTTCTTGGCAAAAATACTGGAGTGGTTTGCCATTTCCTTCTTCAGCTCATTTTGCAGATAAGGAAATTAAGTCAAACAGGGTTAAATGACTTGCCTAAGATCACACAACTAGTGTCTGAGGCCAGATTTGTACTCAAAAAGATGTCTTTCAGATTAGTCTTTGTGTTCTATTCCTTGAGCCACCTACCTGCCCTTTCATTTAGGGAGGGTTTAAAGGGAAATAGAGTAGGGTAGAAAAAATGTCTCACCCACTATATTCAAGACTAGGAAAGGCACAGATTAGGCTATTAAGTTTATGCCCTTGTCTGACCTTGATATGGATTTAGTTAAGTGGTTTTTTTTATTTGTTTGTTTGTTTTTGTTTTTGTTTGTTTGTTTTTGGTATTCTCACCCTTTGGCAATTCTATCTGTAATACAAGACTTTCAATGCAATAAATATTTATGTGGCAGGCACTGTGCTAAGGACTAGAGGTACAAATAAGAAAAAGAAAAAAGTCCCTAGCCTCAAGGAGCTTACAATTTTATGGGAGGGAGCAGGGAGGTAATGAGAGCACACAAAAGGGAGCTACAAAGGAAGAGAATGGGGTACTAAAGCATACCAGGCATACAAGACATCATTGAGTTCACATCAAATAGAGTTGCTGATAGGAATTGAAATTATCTAGAAAGTTCTCTCCTGAATATATATATATATATATATATATAGAAAGAAAGAAAGAAGAGGAAGAAAAAGAAAAAAAGAAAGAAAAAGAAAGAAAAGAAAGGAAGGAAGAAAAGGAGAAAGAAAGAAAGAAAGAAAGAAAGAAAGAAAGAAAGAAAGAAAGAAAGAAAGAAAGAAAGAAAGAAAGAAAGAGAGAGAGAGAAGGAGGGAGGGAGGGAGGAAGGAAGGAAGGAAAGGAGGAAGAAAAAAGAAAGGGAGAAAGAAAAAGAGGGAGAAAAGGAGAAAGGAAGGAAGGTAGGAAGGGAAGAAGGGAGGGAGGGAGAGAGGAGGAGAAGGAGTAAGGAAGGAAGGGAGGGAAAGAGGCAATAAGGGAGGGAGAGAGGAAGGAATGGAAGAAGGAAGGAAGGGAGAAATAAAGGAAGGAAGGGAGGGAGGAAGGAAGGAAGGAAGGAAGGAATGGAGGAAGGAAGGAAGGAAAGAAGGAAAGAAGGAAGGAAGGAAGGAAGGAAGGAAGGAAGGAAGGAAGGAAGGAAGGAAGGAAGGGAGGGAGGAAGAGAGAGAAGGAGGGAAGAAGGGAGGGAGAGAGGAAGGGATGGAGGAAGGAAGGAAGGAAGGGAGAAAAAGAAGGAAAGGAGGGAGGGAAATAAAAGAAAGACTTATGGTTTATAGTCCTCTATACAAGAAAGTTTTTGGAGGAATTTAGTGACCTACCCTCAGACTGCTGGGACAGAGGACAAATACAACCACAAATTGAAAGGGAAAGATTTAGAGACTCCTAACCAATATATCTATGTGACTCTGCTGTGGCAAGATCCTTTCTGACTCCTGCCATCTTTTTTTCATGGATAATTGTATTGTAAGGAGGCCGGTGATTAGGGCCAGTATTAAATGGACAAACAGTGAAAATTCTCATCTTTCTCTACTGCTATGTTCTGGTTCAGAGCAGCTTGAATGGTGCACTTCTCAGAGATAATAACCTGGATACTTCCATTTTAATTCAGTTAAGCTCCTTTTCTTACAATTTTAACCCTTGAAAACAAGAATGTCTTTCACAAGACTCATAGACCTCGAGATAGAAGGAAACTCAGAGTTCATCTCTTCAAAATCTCAATTTAACAAATGAAAAAACAAAACCAAACAAAATCCAGAAATTGAAACCAGGGTAATAAGTTGATTTCTCCAAAATCATATAGGTAGGAAGGGTGACACTGCTACCTCACTTACCCTTAGTTTGAAAATAACCAATCTCCTGGGAGATAGTCTCCATTTTATTTCTTGCATTCAGGGGCTGTTACAAGAAAACATGTAGAGAGTCATAGCAAGGCTATTAGAAGCTACTTTAGAGCAGTGGTTTAAAACTAAATAAGCATAATACAATGCTGTTCATTAAACTATAATCCAGTTTTTTATATCTTTTTCTTTTTCTTCTCTGCATTGTCATTAAGTAGCTTAATATTTTTTTTCAGAATCCTTGGGGGATTCCAAAGGAAATTGCCTTGGACAGGAATTTGATTTCTTTAAGGATTTTATTTACTTTCCCAGGGCTGTCTGACCCACAGCATAAGCCACATGAAACAGTCATTTTCTGAGCTGCAGTAAACTGTGGATCTGCAAGGAGCTGATCTCCTATAGCATAGGGAAGATGTCTGGATCTCTGCCAACATGCAGGGCTGACCACTCTGCGTGCTTTTAAGTTGAGCCAAAGCAATAAATATTCTGGGATAAGCCAGCTCAAGTTATAAAGCTTTAGAGGAATGGAACACAAATGGACTCATAGTCAGAGAAGAAAGAATTGGGCTCAGGGTTTTTTGGTTTGTCTGGACTTTGAAAAGGAAAGGCAGCCTTAGAGATTGTTTCTATCTTTCCTATCTTGAAATCCTGGTACATATTCTCTAGACTTTGAATGCTGGAAAGTATCCAGCTTAAATGATGACAGCTCTAAAACTCACATCAGCTGAGAGTGGAATTCAGGAATAATGGCCAGAAGATGAAAAGATGAGAATTTGGGAAACATTTCTAAAAATCAGTTATACAATAACATAATGAGAGATGACTAAGACCCTTCTTCCTGTATCATTGGAAATCTTCAAGAAAAGGCTATATGATTATATGGCAACCATGTTATCAAGGGGCTTTTTGGAGTGGATTGTCACTGAGATTCTTCCACCTTGAGAATTCCATTAGGCTGCACTTTATTGTACTATAAAAGAAATCCAAGACATGCCCCACCCAACTCAAACAATTTCCACTCTAATGGGAAGATATTATAAGTAAATATGTATCTGAAAAGCTAATTAATAATAAAGAATGATGTTATGATCCTTTCTTTTTATTCTTCATATTCAAATGTCAATTACACCTATTAGTACAAAGACATGTTGATTAATTATTGTTTGCAAATGACACCAAAATATATTGCTTAACTTGGAACCTATAACTAAGGAATTGTCAATATATCCAATATTTCATATATGATCCTAGGAGAGGCAACAAGTATTCATTCACTCAGTTTCTAAAGCTTCTGATGGTCTACTTCTGGTCATCGGATGGTACAATCCAGCAATAGGTGAATATTAATTCTGATATTTTAAGCCAAATGCTATCCTGCATTTGTAGACCACCTAAATGGATAGAGATGATATGGAATATGTCTCAGTTCATACCTACCTTGACTTATTCACAATAAAGTAAGGAACCATGGAGAATCAGCTAACTTTTGAACCTCCTCTTAGTAGCAGCCACTGAGTCAGTGCACCAGGTAAACTTGGGGATTTTTAGAGCAAATGGAACCTTTTGAGAAAAATGAAGTTAAAAACCAAAAACAAAACCCTTATTTAAAAGCAGGTCAGCACTATGCATACATTTTATGGTTTGAGAGATAGTAAGGCTGTTATACTTTTTTTTTTTAAGTTTCTAATTTAAAGATGTTGCCTTTACAATTTGAAGGGAACCCAGAAATCCAGAGTGAACCTGGAAAGGATTCTCTGTGGATTATAAAAATAGATAATTTAAGTCTGTTGTTTTAGGTATCCCCATTTTTCATATTTCAAGTATGTGCTTATTTTAAAACAAAACAAAAAAAAACATCAATTAGATCACTAACTGACAAGCCACAGAGTCCATTTCTTCTAAGGCCACAATATATCTTTTACCTTTAGGGATTTCCTCGCTCTCTCTCTTGCCTCACTCAGTCATTGAGTCCATATCTATATGATGAAGAATCTAGACTGAAAAATCTCTAAGGTCCATCCCATCTCTCAATCTCTAATCCTATGAGTTTGAAGATGAGTGCCATGAAATGATGGCTTCCATGGAATGAATGGCTCTTGATGACTTAGGACAGATTTTGATATATATTTGATTTGATACATATAGATTTTGATACATTGATAAGAATCTCAGATCTCTTAGAATTTACAATCTCATGGGTTTTCCCTACAGGTGATTTGGCTTTATGTTAATCCAGTCATTAATGCAGCATCATTTTTGACCAATATCAGTTCTGAATTACTAGGAGGGGACTCCTGTATGACCACATTGCTAGACTATAGAGTTTTAGTTCAACAACATGGTAACCTAATATCCAAGGGCAGAATATCTACCAGAGTTACAAGAAAGACAGGATGGAGTAAAGAAAGAGAAATAATAGACAAAAGGAAAGAAAGCATGGAACCAAAAAGGAACAGTGAATTATTCTTTTTCTAAAACAAAAGCGTGAAATGAGGCATCATTTAATAGCTGGCCTAGAGTGCCATTCTGGGGACTTAGAAAAATCAAAATGCATTAGCACTCTCTTCAGATCTTGAATGGTTTATGACAGCATCTGAAATCTCTTACAAAATTATGACCTTGTAATTCACAGCTGAGTCGTATATTTTCCTGCACACAGCATAATTTATGTACCAAGACAGTTAACTTTAAAAATGAAAAAAAAAAATAAGATACCACATAGAAGAAAATTCATAGTTTTTTTTTTTTTTGGTTGTTTATTTTAAGTGTTAGCCCAAAACTTTTTCTGCTATGGAAGAAGTAGAATCAAGGGTGTGCTCTAAGAGGTAAAGAGAAGCAGAGCTCACTTAGCTTCCTGATTGGTTCAGAATATAAATTAGAGTGCCTTCTCTGCCCCTCAACTCCACCCCAGAAGCTTTGCCATTCCAAGACTTAGCTATGTGCAATCAGAGAGTCTGCAATGTGGAATTCTGGGTATACCTATGATGCCCCTGCCTCTGACCCTGGCTATAACCCTGGACAAGACATTCTTAAGATCATAGATTTAGAATTGGGAGAAGCCTTAAAGTTTATTTCAATTCCTCTCTCCTCCTTCCCACTTTGTTTACAGAAAAAGTAACTGAGGTTTAGCGGTGTTAATTGTTTTGCCCAAGGTTATAAGACAGTCAGATCTTCTTCAAATCCAATATACCACTGCAGCAATGAAATTAGATTTCAAGAAGCTATAGAAAAACTTTCAACAGGGATCTAGTTATAGGATCAAGGAAATGTTGGAGGTACAGGAAATGATAGATCCTGAAACTTGTTTTCTAGAGCTTTGGACCTAGAGGACTTGGCTTTACTGCTTACTATAATTTGTTTAATTTTGCTGGGCTCTGTTTCTTCATCTGTAAAATGAAGGTGTGGATTAAATGATCCCTAAATTTCTCTTTCAAATCCAAATTTTGGGAACATATAAGAAGATAAGACTCCATCACAAGATTCTTTCTCCAAAAAGAAAAAAAAAAAAAAAAGGAAAAAAAAAGAGGGAAAGTTCACAACGATATGACATATGAGAGAAAAAATACTGGTAGCTTTGAAATCTTGATCTTGACAATAACTTTTCCTGAATGACACTGATGACACTCAGGTTTCCTCACTAACAAAACTGGACAGTAAGGGTGGCTCAAACCTCAGACTTGAGGAAATAGAATCTAATGATTCTAATGGATTTTCCCCTTCTCCCAGTTATGCACAGTTGTCTGACTGTTTCCTTCTTGGGGTTCTTCTTCTTTTCTCTTAATTTTTTTCCCTTTGTCTTCTTTGATCAATTTCTACTTGTCTAATTGCCCCAAACTAACTCCATGGAGCTGTCCAAGGTTTCTAGTCCTTCTCTCTCTGAGTTCCTTGAATTTGGACTTCTCTAATTCTTTGGGAGATTATAGGACTTTATCCATGGTGCTTATGAGGTTATGTTAATTTTCATTAGTGGCCTCTCTCCTTATTACTTTAAAATTTTTCCTAATAATAATAACTTACATTCATATAGCTTACTATGTCCCAAGCATTGTGCTAAAAGCTTTATAAATAATATTTCTTATTTTCTTCACAACAACCTTGGGAGACAGCTGTTACCACCTCCATTTTACCAAGGGGGAAACTGAGACTAATAACTGGCCCAAGCTAGTAAATGTCAGAAGCCTGATTTTAACTCAGGTCTTCCTGACTTCAGGCTTATTCTTCTATGCACAACACCATTTAATAGCCCTAATACTTCTTTTCTTTTTCCCCTCACTAGTTCATATCAATCACTCCACCTCTTCTTATGTGTTAAGAGCAATAATCATGATGATCTCAGGGCACCCTTTCTTTAAACAAAAAAACAGTTTTTCTATGAAAACAATCACTCATAGTGTATTCTGAGATGGAGTTTGGGCATTGCCAGGTAGTTGTTCACATTAAAGCTAATGAAGCTTGGAGGCCAGTTCTGCCTCCTTTTCAAGACTTTTCCTGACTTTGGCTGTCACCATGGAAAGCTGCCCAGCTCAAGGTTGAATTGGGAGGCTTTTTGGGATATGACTTTTATACATGATGTCCCCAACCAATAGAACAATTAGAGAACAATGTCAAGCTGTCATAAAAGCAAATTTACATTATAAAGAGTTAGTCATATACTAGTATTAAGTAAACAAACAAGTGGAAAATATCTTTCTGAGATGAACTTCTTGAATGAGTTGATTTTTCACTTGGTTCTTCAATAAATTGCAGAATCTGAGCTGTATAGTAGAAATTCTTCAGCCCTGGGTATTTGGAGGAGGTGAG
Organism: Sminthopsis crassicaudata; assembly: GCF_048593235.1. Taxonomy (NCBI): domain Eukaryota; kingdom Metazoa; phylum Chordata; class Mammalia; order Dasyuromorphia; family Dasyuridae; genus Sminthopsis; species Sminthopsis crassicaudata. The sequence continues at coordinate 652,629,165 of NC_133618.1, forward strand.
TTAGATGGAAATTATGGTACCATTTTTGGATAGTTTCCCCCTATGCTTTAGCTTATTCTGCCCCTTCCTTATATTTAGTACAGATCCCTTCATCTTAAGCAGGTATTTCATCTTCCCTCATCAAATGCTAATCAGAAGTTTCTCCTATCTTCCTCTCCACTTTAGATACCCCAAAATGCAAAGAAACAAATCTGGGAGAACCAGAAGACCATTAATGATGTCATGAGCTCCCTGACTGGGTTCTGGCCTTTGGGTGTCTCTCCTGTCCCTATAAGGAGGACAGCCAGGCTCAAAAAAAAAAATTGGTATCTGATGAATAATTAGAGGAGGAAATTGAAGGACTCTCAGATTCAATGATTTTCCTGGCCAGGGTAACATCTCCTTTGATTAGTGAGCTGCAATTAGCATTTGCTAAAAGAGATCTCTCAGAAAGGTGAGCCTACTGAGAAGTAACATCTTGTTCCAAGGACTGCCCTCCTAGGGTGAGTAGATCATTAAGAAATTAAGCATCTTAATAGGCTTTGTGCTCCCAGAAATAATGTATTTGAAAGCATCTGTCCAAACCACAGGAGACACAAGGACCATAATAAGATTGATTCATTGTCATGTATAATTTTTCTGTGGGGCCTGTAGAGTTTAGATCATAAATCCTGGCAGTTCACTAAGCATTGAAATGTCTTCTTCCTCAACTTCCTTTTTTTGGGTTCATTTTGTTCCTTTTAGTAGTATTAGTAGAAAGACTAGAGAAAACAGATTTAAGCTTTGAGAAAATGAGGTTTGGGGATTAGCTGAGTAATTTAGCCTGCACTAAGCTTCCCCTCTTCTCAACTGTTAAAACACTGGATGTCTTTCTTCATCTAACAAGGGAGTCCTTGGTTACTTACTGCCTTGTATTGGTCCTGCTGCTTTTTGTTTGTAAGTCTTGTCTTTCTAGTTCATTTGTAAGCTTTGCAAAAATAGAATGTTTCTTTTAACTCCATCACTAAGCACAGCACCCAGGAAAGGATAGGAATAGGTACTTGACCTAAGCTTTCTCTGATATAGGGAACACTCAAGGAATAAACTCCCTCTATCCACAAATGTCCCATTTAGAGACTTAAAGAACTGCCTAAAGCACTGAGAAATAACTTGCCCAGTTATTGAATGTCATAGATGGGACTTGAAGTCAAGTGCTCTGGGTTGGGAAGCTAGCTCTCTATCCACTATTTCTCTTAAATGCTCATTTAGTACATTCCTACTTATTAGATTTATACATTAGGTAAATCTTTGAATTTGAAGTAATTAAACATAGGCATCTTGAGGGTGTGTATTTGTATTTTCAGCACTTACCACAGAGTCTGACCCTGGGCAAGTGCTTAACAAATGCTTCCTTCCTTCCTTCCTTCCTTCCTTCCTTCCTTCCTTCCTTCCTTCCTTCCTTCCTTCCTTCCTTCCTTCCTTCCTTCCTTCCTTCCTTCCTTCCTTTCTTCCTTCCTTGTTCCTCCCTCTTTACTTTTTTCCCTTCTTTCTCTCTCTTCTTCTTTCCTTCCTTCCTTCCTTCCTTCCATGTTTCCATCCTTCCTTTTATTCTTTCTTCCTTCCATTCTTCTTCCACTTTTTCCTTTCTTCTTTTTAACTACATCCCTCTCTTCCTTCATTGCTTCCCTTCTCTCTATCCTTTTCTCTTTCCTTCCTTTCTTCCTCCCTTCCTTCTTTCCTTTCTTCCTTCCCTCTATCCTTCTATTCCTCCCTTCTTTGCCCTTCTTTCTTTTTCCCTTCTTTCTCTTTCTTCTTCCCTACTTCCTTCTTCCCTTCTTTCCATTTTACATTCTTCCTTCTCCCTTTCCTTCCCTATTTCTTCTTCTCTTTTTCCTTTCTTTTTTCTTTACTTCTCTCCCTCCCTCCCTTCTATCATTCCTTCCATCCTTTTCTCCTTCCTTTTTTCTTTTCTTCATTCCTTCCCCATTACAAAATCCTAATGAATAAGCAGTTACTGAGTGCTTCTTCTATGTCATAGATTGTTCATAGCACTGTTGATAGAAAGGATAAAAGATATGGTTATTATCATCAAGAAACATACATTCTAGCTGGGAAGACAATAGTTATGATGAATGGCCAAAAGGAAGGCATTTTGATGAAGAAGAAACAACTGAGCTGGCTAATTAATCCCTAAATTGGATACTCATTACAGAATAATGGAGGACTGACTTCCTATGCAATCCTATGACCTCAAAGATATAGGCATTTGGTAAAGAAAGAGAGAAGCAAAAGCAGAATGAGCCCATCATTTATTTATGCCCCTGTTCATCTTGGGAAGATAGAAGGAATCTGCCTATTTCCCTTGATGAAGTGTCTGAAAACCTTCTTTATTTTCACATAAAGACCCAACTCTGGGATAAGGTCCATTCATCATCCCTCTCAAGGCCTCTTTCTCATCAAAGATCTCTGCTTGTTGGAGCTTTTCTTATCGATGACTTGGATCCTATTGCTCATAATCCATGTTTTAGAGATCAATGATCATTGCTTAAGGGTGATCTATCTTCATCAGGGAAGAACCCTGGAGAAGTTATCTGCTGACAAATGGATATTAGGCAGATGTTCTAGTGTACATTGTGTCACAAAATCACACACAATTCATAGCACATTATTTCAAATTTGAATCAGGGTAGAAATAACCATCAATTACCACTGAAATACAGAAGTTGGTAGCACAGAGGGCTGAACTTTGAATTCTGAACTGCCATATCATCCATAATACAGAGTTTCTATAATTCTTAGCATTTGTAGAAATCTCCTTATGCCTGGGGTTAGAGATACAATTAGATAGTATGAAAGACAAGGAGGAATTTTTTTGGAGGAAGGTAGGGGGTGAGGATGGAGTGCTGATAAGGTCCACGGGGAAGTAGGATATGAAAGTAGCATTTTACTCTGCAATTCTGACTTGCAATTTAAATGGTTTAAACCAGTGAACTTGACTCTATTTGGATGATACATTTAGTGGGTGGGTTAACGAGGCTTTCTCCACCAAGGTTACCTTCAGATCTTTGATTGTGATCCATAATGGAATCCTCCTTGTAGAAGAGACTGGACTCAAGATGTGTCAGTGCCAAATTTAAAAGGATGTTGTAATCAGATTATCTCAGGTGCCTGTTAATAGCTATTCTTTAAAATTTCCTTAGACAAAGATTCCTAAATATCTTTGTCCCCTTTATTTTTCCTTTGTAAGCAATCCTAAGATTGCTGCTGATTTTCTTTTTATAATTATTGGGAAGTTATTCCTAACATGAAGTGAGCAGCTAGGTACTTGAGTCAGGAAGTCATGTAGCAGGAAGATTTGAATTTAAATCCAGCCTGAGACACTAGATATGTGACCCTGTATAAGTCACTTAACCCTGTTTGCCTTAGTTTTCTCATTTGTAAAATGAGCTGGAGAAGGAATTCCCTGTATCTTTGCCAAGAAAACCCCAGTTAAGTTCATGATCACAGAGTCAGACATGACTAAACTGAACAACAACAAAGTATTTACTTTGTAAGGTCTCGAAAAGTTCCTGGATTGAGACAATGTGCTATAGTAGGACAACTGTTGAATTTATATTTATAGGACTTGGGTTCAAACTCTAGCTCTGCCACTAATTACTTATGTAAACTAATAATAGCTATCATGGAGATAGCAAGCTTTTTGCCTTAGTCAATTGAGTGCTAGAGTTACTACTGGGGAGATCTGAGTTCAAATCCAGCCTCAGATACTTTCTAGTTGTGTGATCCTACAAAATTTACTTGACTTCTGTCGGTCTCATTTCTCATCTATAAAATAGGAGTAATAATAATACTTGCCTTGCAGGATTATCATTAAGATAAAATGAGATAATATTTGAAAAGCATTTTGTAAACCTTAAAATGTTGACCATTATTTTTAAACTCAGGCAAGTTGTCACTTAACTTTTCTTTAGTTTCCTCCCTGGACAAAATGAGAATAATTTCTGCAGTTTTCTAGCTCTAAATATATAAATAAACAAGGAATAATTAATTAATTAAACAATTATTTATTATACCATATATTTCTTAAATAACAAAACACTAAAAGCAAATATCTAGGCAGTCCCAATTAATCTAAATTTGGTGATTCACTAGGGCTCAGGAGCCATATGTCCATGTTCCAGAATGTGGAGCAGGTTTAGAGGGGATTATTTCTATTTCTTTTCAATGAATTCAGGTTTACATCACTGGGGAGAAAAGGAAGGGGGAGACCGAGCAAAATCAATCTGAAATTTTGAGCAGATCCAAACTCAATCTGAGAGGTCAAGTAATCTTTTTGAGGCTTAATGCAATGACAAAATGAAAAGGGTCTTAAAAGGTATTTGAGTTCAAATAGAGACAGTTGGGAGTAAGAGATAGAGATAAGGGCATACAGTCAGAAAAATGAGGGTCAAAATTTGCTTGTGGTTCACACAAGCCCTGTTACTCAGTTGACTTTTGTGTACCTCAGGAAAGACATTGGATTTAGCTGAGTTGTAGTCTGTTCCTTTAGAAGGACCTCCCCATCTTGGAAATTGAGTTACCAAGCATTGGAATTGAGACTCTTTCCCCATGTGTATGTGATAAGAACTAACATTCCCTGTCTCTGCTCCCAATGCACACTCTCCAATTCCCTTTGCCTCATTGATCAAATGGAAGAAGAGTGTTGAGTTGAATCAAAAACTGTTCAATATGAGCTTTGAGGGACTAGATAAAGTCTATATAGAAAGAATGCTGGACTAGAATCAGGAGACTGAGAATTAAATCCTAGTTCATGTACTTACTAGCTAGTTGATCTTGAGAGAGTCATTTTATTTCTTCAAGTCTTAGATAACTTATGTGTAAAATGCAAAGTGCTAAAACTTGTACAACATATCTCATGGGATTGAAATAGAAGTCCCTTGGAAAAAAAATGTGTATATTTTGTTTTATATTATCTTCTTTCCTTCCTTCCTTCCTTCCTTCCTTCCTTCCTTCCTTCCTTCCTTCCTTCCTTCCTTCCTTCCTTCCTTCCTTCCTTCCTTCCTTCCTTCCTTCCTTCCTTCCTTCCTTCCTTCTCTCTCTTCATTCTAAAATGTTTGCCATTCTTGCTCTTACCCTGCCTGAGAAAGCTATCATTTAAAAAAAAAATAGAGAGGGAAAAGAGAGAAATTAAGAAAGAAAGAAAGAAAGAAAGAAAGAAAGAAAGAAAGAAAGAAAGAAAGAAAGAAAGAAAGAAAGAAAGAAAGAAAAAGAAAGAAAGAAAGAAAGAAAAGAAAGAAAGAAAAGAAGGAAGGAAGGAAGGAAGGAAGGAAGGAAGGAAGGAAGGAAGGAAAGAAGAGAGAGAGGGAGGAAAGGAGAGAGACGGAGGGAGGAAAAGAGAGAGATGGAGGGAGGAAAGGAGGGAGAGAAGGAGGAATGGAGAGAGGGGAGGAGGAAGGAAAGAAGGGAGGCAGGTAGGAAGGAAGGAAGGAAAGAAGAGAAGGAAGGAGAAGGAAGGGAGGGAGGAAGGAAAGATGGAAGAAGAGGAAGAAGAAGTAGAGAAGGCAGAAAAGAAGGGGAGGAAGAAAAAGGAGAAGAGGAGCAGGAGGAAAAGAAGAAGAGGAAGAAGAGGAGGAGGAGGAGAAAGGGAAAGAAAATGAAAGAGGAGATCAAGAGATAAGAGATAACTAATCAATACACAAACTGAATCTGACAATACATGCAATGCCCCACAAAAATTTTCTCCCATCTCAGTGAAGGTGGAAAGAAGATGCATTCAGTAGATAACTCTTTTTATTCTAATCTTAAGGATTGTTGAGATATCGGTCACCTTAAAAGAAGAGGACCCATTTGCTAAATTTTGGAGTAGATAAAATTTGCCTCACTAGTTCCCACAACTTCTCAGTCTGGAGCTTTTTTTGTATCCATCTTACCTTTTTTTAATTTTATTACTTATTTATTTATTTTTTAATTTTTCTTTTTCTCTTTTCTTTTTTTTCTTTTTTTTAAAATTAATTTTTATAATTATAACATTTTTTGACAGTACATATGCATAGGTAATTTTTTTTTTTTTACAATATTATCCCTTGTACTCCCTTCTGTTCCGAAATTTTCCCCTCCTTCCTTCTACCCCCTCCCCTAGATGGCAGGCATTCCCATATATATTAAATATCTTATAGTATATCCTAGGTACAATATATATGTGCAGAACCGAACTTTGTTGTTGTTGTTGTTGTTGGAAAGGAAGAATTGTATTTGGAAGGTAAAAATAATCTGGGAAGAAGAAAACAAACAAACAAACAAAAAGCTCACCATTTACATTCATTTCCCAGTGTTCCTTTTCTGGATGTAGCTGATTCTGTCCATCATTGATCAATTGGAATTGGTATCCATCTTACCTTGGATGCCTGAAGTCTCATTTTCCCTTCATCCCATATAAATCAGCTCTTAAATCTTTCATTCATACAAGCCATGAGCAATGTACAATGTTTAACATGTTATCTCTAAAGGGAAAAAATGCATTTAAATGGGAGTGTTAGACCTAAGTGGGTGAAGTTTTAATGACATTTCAAACTTGACCCAGATGGTGACTTGGATCAAAACTGAGAATCCCTTGGTCTAAGGTTATGCCACATAGACTATCTGTTTTCCCTATCATAAGGCTGGTTCTATTTTATTATTATTATTTTAAATAGTGCCAGTTGCCCCATCGGGTAATTCAGTGTTCATGATCAGAATTATTTATTTATAAATTTCACTAATTGAGTCATCCAGCTTTCTTTAACATAGTTCCTTAACAAGTATTGTTGAATAAGTAAATGAATAAATGAATCGATTGAGAAATAGAAACTTTTTGTTCTGAAATATTTTCTTAGAGAAGGATTTGAATCTCCTCTTCCATTCTCCTTGGGAAGCATGGAAAAGCAAAGGGGCTAATCATCGTCACTGAAAATAAAAACATATAAATGCACATGGGAGAAGGATTATGTGGGTGGGGGTTCACTGCAAAGTCCAACTTGAGTAGACCTTATATGGACACAAATTGATGAAACAAAGTACTTTGCTTTCATTTGATTACATGCAAGCAATTGAGAGACATATGGCAAATTGGAAAGAAGTCAATATATGGCTTTTTTTCTGCAATAGATGTGATCTTGAATAGTTGAGAATAAATCAAACTTTTAGAAGTAGGATTATATTTTAAGTATAGCAGAACAAATAAGTTTTTAATCATTTATCTGTTTGGGGAACCTAAGTCTTTTGTGTACCAATATTCTTTAATTTAAAAGCCAAGACAATGAAAACAGAGAGCTGAAGTGATTTCTAACCCAGATAACAAGATACTGAGCTACTACTAGAATTCTGGGCTCAGATTCTTACTTCAGTGTCCTTACCTCCACATAGCTACATGTAGCTATGGGAATAAAATGAACTACTTTCTTTCATGAGGAGGAAATTCTATGTAAGAATGCTTTGAAGTAGATATCGACTTGAACACAGAATCATTCAGAACTACTGCATTCATCACAGAATTACTTCCTTCTAAGAAGTTACATTTTAAGCTAATGACATATGCCATCAGTGAGACTTTCTGATATTTACTAGCTGAGCGACCATTGAAAAATAATTTATTTTTCTGAATCTGTCTTATATTATGAAGGCTTGTTATATTGGCTAAGATATTGCCAGGTTGCTATCCTTGATTATTGACAGCTGCTGACATAACAGATAATAGTACATGCATTGATCCATAAAATCTAAGTTAATGATATCTGTGATGGATTTTGCCTCTTTCATTCAAAAACCTATTATATGTAAGATATTACACTAAGCTAGGGTTAGGGGTGGTGGTGATACAGAAATATATGATACAGATTCTTATCTCAAGAAGCCTCTGAAAAAATGAGGCATGGCACAGTGGAAAACACTCTGGTTCTAGACTGGGAACCCTGGGTTCAAATCTCACTTTTTCTGCTACTTATTGCAGCAGAGTAGTGATGTATAATTGTATAACGCTGAACAATTCACTTAGACTCTTTTAGTCTCCATTTTTATATCTGTAAAATGAGTGTATTGGGATATATGGCTTCGTAAGTCCCTTATGTGTAATCTAGGAGAAGAAGTTTAGCCTACACACCAAAGGGCACTCCTGGAAATGGAAACCTAGATGAGACCTTAAATCTATGACCCTCTTCAAAGGATAAACTGAGTGCTAGAGGCAAAGAGAAAATAACTTCTATTTGGGATAAATGAAACATGCTACAATAGCATGTACATATCACTTCCATGATTCTATAAAGTAAGGGTGGAAGATGAATTATTTTTCAAGGTTTCATCCAGATCCAAGTATGTGAGTACAGATGGGGTCTACTTTTCTGTAGAAAATGGCTTTTAAAGTGGATCTCGAATTTAAGTAGTTTAAATTTAAGTTTAAATAAGTTAAATTTAAGTAATTTAAGTAATCTGGTCATGAGGCATGGTGAAGAAATATAATTGGAATTATAGTTATAGTGGAGAAATTAGAGAAAATATCATGAACAAATAATAAAGATAGATGATACTAGGTAGGATCAACAGAGGAAAAGCAAATAGATCAGTTTGATTAGAGTGTTCTATGTAGAAAATAACAAATTGGAAAGGTTAATTTGGTTTATATTGTGGGAGATCTTGAATATAAGCCTAAGTTACTTGGACTTTATCAGATTTATTTCCTTCCTTTCACTTAATTACCTCTCCATTTATTTAAGCCTGGAATGTTAGGGATGGACACCACAAAGAAGATACAAAGCTGTTCATATTATAGAGTTAACATAGGTCAAATAAACTGGAGGGAAGTCACAATATAATAATAATAATAATAATAATAATAATAATAATAAAAATATTTAGTATATGTCCACTCATAAGAGATACAAACTGCCAGGAATTTGTTTCTAACTGTTTAGTAAGGACAGTTTGGGGCTGATTCCTGATGAATGCCAACTTTTATGGCTTCAGAGACAAAAACAAGCCAAGAAATTACATCAGTGATTGCCCAGGGAGAAGTGCTTCTGCACTTCTTAGCATAGCCCCCAAAGCTCCTAAAAGTCCCCATCTTTATCTAAAATCCTTTGCATTTCATCAAGGGTTGTGATCATTCCAGGATTAGCAAATGGCTTGGGAGGGAATAGAGAGGAGAAGATGGAGGGAGGGAATTTCCCATTTTTAGTTTTTCTCTTAGGGTTTGATTGGAGTTGGATGATTTCAATATCTACAAGGATCAAAGAAATGGCCAAGCAGATCAGGCAAAGTAGCTTGCCTTCATCTTTCTACTTGTACATATCAATGATGTATGTTTCCTACCACAGGAATTTTTCACCATGATTTTTTTTGGGGGGAGTTAACTTTTAACATTTTCTCCTGTCATCCATGTGAGCTGTGTTACAAAGGAGCTTACATGGTAATATCCGGATAGACTCTTGTCAATAAGATTAGGACATCATGGATCAAATCAGCCTCTCTCTGCCTGTCTGATGAGGCTACAACCATCCAGATGTTCTGTGAATAGTCCATGTTTTGAAAATAGGTGAGAAGGGAAGATAGAGCAAAGAAGAAGGGAGGGAGAGAGTGCTTTCTTCTTACTGTACTACAGAAATGGACTAGGAAGCAGCATCCTTCTTCCCAACCTCTAGGAAAGCAGTAGGATTTAGGGCTCTTCTCAAGTTTGATCTCCTCCAAGCAACACTTCTGAAGGCAGATTAAAATCTGTCTTTGTCTCTGCTCCGGCCACTTCTGGAAGGACTGGGAACATGATTCCCAGTAAGATTTTGGTATACCACCACCCACCCAGCAGTGTACGTAGTGAGTCATGTAGATTGCCTCAACGTCGCAAAAAATCATTGGGAGATTTGTTCCAGAATGGATACAGGGTGAAATCAGTATCCCATGTCCCAGACAAAGAGGAAGAAAACAGTTTTTGCCATTCTCTGGCAGCCTGCTGGAGGGTCAGCGTCTCCTGGGGTAAGGTCTTGCCCTAGCTGGGCTTTCTCTAACCAACAAAAATATCTGATACTCCCAGAGGATATCCTGGGAAAGAGATGTCCTAACTCAATGTTTGATTTTCTTTTATTGGGATAATGTGTTCAGTGCTTGTCTTACCCTTATCCGTTTCCTTTGATATCCATGTGAATTCAATTTTATAAGTCAGGACAGGAAGCTAATTCTTCCTTTTCAGATGAAAGTAACCAGCCTCTAGAGCCAGAGAATTGAATTGAGTTAGGTTAGTAGGGTCATGATCTGAGAAATATTGGTGAAGTGTAGCAAATTGCTAGATGGTCATTTGCTACATACTTTTATTTCCTGGTTAAGTAAGCAATGGACCATCAGAGGTTTGCAATGAACCATATAGTTCTTTGTGGGGAGATTCAGTGCTACTCTAATACTATTGTGATAAACTGATATAATTTTCACCTCAATTCTTATACTGGACAAGAAAAGAAATAGTCCTACCAATGACTATTTTGTGTGTGTGTGTGTGTGTGTGTGTGTAAATAAATAAATATAGATAGTTTTATACAGAAAAGGAGCAAGAGAGTTCTCTGAATAGATTTTAATATTAACTGTATTTATGCCATAATGTGGCACAATGAATAGGGAGCTAGATATGAAACCAGCAAATCCTGGTTTGAAATTTCATCTTTCACAGCTTACTTCATTCTGGCTGTGTGATCCTGAGAAAGTCACTTAACTACTAAAGTCCAGGAAATTCTCCAGGACAAGTTTCAAAGAAATTGACTATTTATATTGGTAGAGGGAATTTCCTCACCTGGGATGCCCCCATAGCAATGAATAATAGATCCATTCCCTATCCTTATCCAAATTGTATAGTTGAATCACTACCTGTGTTATATAGGAATTGCAGAACTGCCGTATACATACATACCTATATACACATATGTATGTATATATGTGTTTATATGTAAGTATATGTGTATATATACATGTATATATAGATAGATTTTCAGAATGCTCCCTTTTTCCCTTTCCTCTCCCTCTTCTTCTCCCTCCCTCTCTTTCCTCTTTCTCCTCTCTCTTCTGTCTCTCTATCTGTCCTTTCTCCTCTCTCCTTTTCTTCTTTCCTCTGTTTCTCTGTTTCTTTGTCTCTGTCTGTTTCTATCTCTCTCTCTCCCTTCTCTTCCTCCCTCTCTCTTCTCTCTCCTCTGTTTCTATCTGTCTCTGTCTCTCTTTCTATATATATATATATATATATATATATATATATACATATATATATATAATATATATATGTATATATATATGTGTATACATATACACACACACACATATATATATCTAAACACACAGATACATTTATGCATGTGTATATATGTGTGTGTATATCTCTCTATCTATGTATATGTTCCCTTTCATTTGATCCCCATATTATGCAATAGTGAACCTCTCCTTTTTCCTAGTTCTTTGCTAATAAAAAATGAACACTACCATTGTGACTAGATCTGTGATTTCATTGTCATGCGGAATTATCAGGTGAGGAAACCTCTTCCATCAGTGATGATCAGCTCCTTCTCTGCCATTTATATTGTTAACAAGATGCCTAGAATTATAAGAGGTTAAGTAATAGTCAACATTTTGCAGGGAAGGAAGCTGAGAATGACTGAGTTTAAGTGTGCTGTCCTTTCAGGGTTGCAATGCTAGTAGATATGGAAGGTGGGATGAACTAAAACCTTTTTGGCTTTAGAACTAGCATTACTATGTGACTCTGGGCAAAACATTTAATGTTTCTCAGACTCAGTTTCCTAATTTGAAAAATAGGATAACAATAGTACCTACCTTGTAGATTTCTCATGGGGGCCAAATAAATAATAGATGTAAAGCATTTTGTGAACCTTAAGGTAATATAAATATCAACTCTATATTTTTATTCTCATTCATCACTTTCTTTTCTATCTTCTTTCTTCTTCTATTTTTATTATTATTATTATACTATACTTAATCAACAAGTCAGATGATGTCTCCCTTGTGCAGTATGCTTTTAGAAATCATTTTTCTTGATTTTTTGGTTTAAGTATCATTTACATTTTCTAAAATATATCCTTATTTCTTCCTCTCTTAGAGAGGCATGTCCTGTAACAAAGAATAAAAAAAGAGAGGAAACAATTTCAGCCAGACCATCATGCTGAAAAAGTCTGCCATTATAGTCAGTGTTCCAGACCATAGTTAACTTTAACAAAGTGTAGGAAGAGACATCTTCCCATAATTTTTCTTTGGGAACAAGCTTAAGTTGCACATGATTGTTATGTATTGTACATGATTATTATGATTTCACAGCTCCTCTTTTGATTAGACTGTTGTTTTATCCATTTATATTGCTTTAATCATTGAGAATCTTGTTTTCTATTCAAGTTCATTTAAATTTTTACATTCTGTTCTATAGTTATATTCATAATTTCTTACAGTGCAGTAGTAAGCATTTCCTTTGTTTGTAATTCTTTTTTAATAAAAATAGTGTTTCTATAATTGTTTTGGTGCATTTAAGAGTTTTTCTTCTTATTGTGGACCTCCATGAAGGTCCTAATCATGGTGAATCACTATTTTAATCACTTTCCAAATTGTCTTCCAGAATTGTTAGATCAATTCAATACTTCACCAACATTACATTAGTGAGTCTGTCTTTCTGCAGCCTCTTTAACATTATCAAGAACATGCTTACCTTGTTCAATAGTAGATTCATTATTTTCTTTAACTTAACCTGTGCTCATGTTTCAAATGCTAATAAATAAGTACACCTTTACTTGAGAAAGACTTCCTAAATATGAATGTCCACTTAGATTGTCAATAACTTGGACTTCAGAATCATATATTCTCATCATCAGGTCACTGGCCTGGCAGGCCAGTCACAGAATAGGTCTCCATGGCAACTGCTCATAACCCTCTCCTTACCCCATCTCCCTACCCCCTGTAGTTGCTGCCTATAACTAAGTTTTTGGCTTTACTAAAATGAGTTCTAGAAATTGGGGGTTGTGAAATCTAGTTCTAAATCTGCCATCGATTTGCTTTTTGACCTCAAGTCAGGCACTTCCCTGATCTTAATCTAAGTTTCTTTTCTTTTCTTTTCTTTTTTTTCTTTTTTTGCTGAGACAATTGCGGTTAAGTGACTTGCTCAGGGTCACACAGCCAGCACATGTTAAGTGTCTGAGACTAGATTTGAATTCAGATCCTTCTGACTTCAGGGCTGGTGTTCTATCCACTGCGCCACCTAGCTTCCCCCAAGTTTCATTGCTCAGGGATCCATTCTTTGTAACAGAAATTAAAATAGAAAGAGACGAAAAAAGCATTTTAACAAAATAAACATGTCAATGGCAACTGACAATGTTTAAAATATTCCCTACCTATAGCTCTTAATGTTTGCAAAGAAGAGAAGAAAATTATTTTTTTTTCAATTTTTTCCCCAGAGCTAAGCTGAAACATTATAGTGACACAGAGTCTGTTCTGTTGATTTTTTTTCTTTCTCATTTACATTGTTGTTGTCACTAGGTATAAGTGTTCTTATACTTCCCTAAAATCATCATAATAATTAGTTTTTAGGGCATAATAGTATTATATGTTCTGTGTGAACAAAATCACACATATGCCTTTCCTTTTACGTTTCTTTATTTAGGACTATTTCTATCTTCTGCTCTTTATGCCATTGGTCAAATTTTCCCAATTAAAAATGGATCCATTTCTCTTGAGAATGTTTTCTGAGTTGAGAGGAAAAGCAAATCATAGTGTCAGAAAGCTTGTGCCTTTCCATTTCCAAATACATATCTTTAGAAGGTTATTCCAAGGAACAACTAGCACCATTACAATTTCATGAATATGACATATAGAATACCTTATTTCACATACTCCAGAAACTTTTTTTGGATTATGCCTGTAAATACATTTAATTAGGGAACTATTAGTATTAGTACAGGAAGAGATATTCTCTGTAATATATGGCTATGGAGAATTGCCTGGGACACTGGAAAATTAAGGAATTTTTGCAAGTTCAACTAGTATGTGTCAAAAGTGGAATTTGAACTCAGGGCTTCCTGACTAGGGTAATTTCTTTATTCACTGTGATAAATAATTTTTCATCAGAAACACACACACACATACATACATAGAGAGAGAGAATGAGAGAGAGGAAAGGAGGGAGAGAGGGAGGGAGGGGGAGAGAAAGAGAGAGAGAGAGAGAGAGAGAGAGAGAGAGAGAGAGAGAGAGAGCATTCCCACTTCCCTATCCCACCTTTTTCCCAGCACTCTCTGCCAGGCACATAAAAAAGTGCTTAATCAATGCTTTTTCTGATTAACTAGATTAACTGATTAATTAGATGCTAATTAACTCATCAATGGGTCATGACATAAAATTATCCTATCCACATGAAGGCCTCACCCCTGGGCAAACATTTCAGCTCTAGATGAGAGGTTAGATTACAAAAAGAGGGTGGACCAGGGCCAGGACATTTGTCTAAGGTGCAAAGGCAGTGGAAATGAGAGTTTACCCATTGATCCAGATCAGTAAGATGAGTGTCTAGATGCCCTTGGGGTGATGGTAGCAACAGAAGGCTGTTCCTTGTTGCAGGCCATACACCCACTATAATATCGACAGACACACAAGATACTCTTGTCTCTCTTCTTATCTTTAAAGGACCCACCATGAATATAAAGGGAAAATATGTGGAAAGAAAAATATTATTTGATCTTGAGGAGCTTGTAGTCTAATAGAAGAAGACAAAGCATAAAAAGGAAGCTGAAAAACAGGGGATGTTGGGAGGAGATGAAGGTACCTTTGCAGGTATATGGTAGAGAAAGTCTGGAGTACAGCCTGGAGAGGACATGGGGCATGGCAGCATTGGACACCCTCCTTAAAGGGAGATTCTGGATGAGTCATTAAATCAGAGGGAGAGCCCAAAAGGGGTGAAGGGTATTTCCTGTGTGAAAATTCAAGGACTCAAGTGAGGTTTATGGGACATTGTAGAGAAATTTTAGGGGCAGCTAAGGGAATCATGGAATGGAATGCCAGCTTGGACTTAGAAAGACTCATCTCAGGTATAGACACATTCTAGCTGTGCAACCCTAAACCTGTCCTTTCACTTTGTCTACCTCAGTTTCCTTATATATAAAATGAACTGAGGAAGAAAATGGCAAGCCACTCCAATATCTTTGCCTTCTGGATGTGGTACACCTGATGGACAAACCACTCCTTTGTTTTATGGTACAGGTTGGCTTAGTTGCCCAGGTGTTTCACTTCAGTTCTTTGAGTTCTCTTCAGGGCTGGCTCCTTGGCTGTGGACTTGACTGGGACATTTTGTCATTTTGAAGCTAACAAGATTGAAATCTATTCTATTCTGTTTTGAATACATAAGACTAGGTAAGATTAGATGCAATTGGGATATAAGAAACTTACACACTATTCATTCATAGCTACCCAGTGATCCAGATGCAGGGGATGAGACTAGTGAAGTAGTATCTGCAGCTACCTTTAAAACAACCCTTTTCTCCATCTGCAGTCCATGTCATTTTTTCCTTCATTCCTAAAAGCTATCAGGGAGAAAAAGTTCTGTTGGTTTGAGCTGTAGACATACACACTCAATTCTGACTTAATAGCTAATAAAAGACTTTCCATCACCATGGAATAAACTGATAAGAGATTGTCAGCAGATATGCCCAGAAGCAGAATCATCAAACCTCCCTCTATAGGTTAAATCTCATCAGTTTAGAGAACATTATTTATTATATAAAGGGACCCTCATTGTCTAGTCCCCTATTATAATTGTTTCTGTTTAATTCATTTTGTGCCAGTTCATATAAGTTTTTTCATGCTTTCCTGTGTTCAGTGTTTATCCTTTCATACAGCTCAGTAATATTTTATTATATTCATGTACCACAATTTGTCTAGCTATTTTAAATGAATGGATATATAGATGTATATTATATACATATATATGTATATAATATACATCTATATATCCATCAATATAGCCAAAGAACTCTAATTCATTCTCTCTCTCTTTCTCTCTCTCTCTCTCTCTCTCTCTCTCTCTCTCTCTCTCTCTCTCTCATGAGACTCAAAGAGTTTATAGTTCTTTTATGCCAGAGAATAGAAAGAGTTAATAAGAAAGAAAGATATCTACATACATTCCCCCCCTCCCTTTCTTTTTTTTTTTTTTTAAATTGAGGTTAAGTGACTTGCCCATGGTCCCACAAGTGCCTGAAATCAGATTTGAACTCAGGTCCTCCTGACTTTAGGGCTGGTGCTCTATCCACTGCTCCACCTATCTGCCCCTTTCCTTTTCATTTTAAAACTCCTTAAAAAGTAACTCCTAATTCTTGACTTTTATTTCCTTTCCTTATATTCCTTTCTCAATATTTTCCTAAATTTTTTCTCCTTTAGTTATTGTGAAATCACGTCCCTCTTCCTTTTTCTGTTCTCCTACTTCACCGACCATCCAGTTCCATTTGCTAGATCTATTTCCTAAGTCATCTACATGGTTATTTACCAAAATTTTATCTTCCTTCTCCTTTTTTTCTGGCTTTTATACATGCTATTGTTCTTTTCTGAAATGTTTCCCTCAATCTTTGAGAATGTCTTATTTCCTTTGAAACCCAGTGATCACAGTGATGTCTTCTGGAAGCTTTTCCTGTTCCTCTTATTTTGAAATATTCTCTCTTTCCTTCTGCATAATTACTTTGGAGTTCTATCATCCCATAATAAGGACTATTGATAGAATCAAGGATTAAAACAAAAAGAGCCTTAATGGTCATCTATTGGAGAGATGTCAAACTCACAGCTGTGGAGAAAACATCCCCCAAAACTTCTCAATGTTGCCAGAACCAGATTAATTTCTACTTGGGAAATGCTTAACAAAATAAAAAAAATACAAAGAGATAATGCAAATTTGTGGCTTTTTAAGACAATATATGGCTACTGGGGATCTCCTTCTATTTGAGTGTGACCCATCTTATCTGATCCAACATTTTCATTTTTACAGTTGGGAAATTTAGATTTTGCCCAAAGTTACGTAGTCAATGATAGGGCTAGGATTTGAAGCCAGGGCCCTTGGTTTGCCAATCCAGTAACCCTTCAACTTGGTCTTTTTATATTTAATAGATAATACAATGCTTTGCACATTTTAAAAGTCAGACTTATAATTTATTTCATAATGATGAATTTCTTCTATCAATGTAGATATGTAAGCTTTCTACAACTTACAGCTATACAGGATTGCCTGAGGCTACCGAAAGATCATATAATTTGTCCAGGGTCATGGAATCAGTATGTGTCAAAGGTCAGGCTTGAACTCAGATCTTTCTTAACTGACTTCATCTGCTATATTCTATTCATCTTGTATGTATTAGGAGTTTAATAAGTATGTGTAGGAGGGTTTGAACTAGAAATTATTAGATGACCTTGGAGTGAACTTCTTTTCCCTGACCTTGGATTTGTTTCTCAAGGATTTTATTTCTACTTCCCTCCCATAGATACCTTTTTCTTACCTCTTGTCCCAGCTACAAAAATTACTAATTATGTCTCTGCTGAGACATATTCTAGGAAGATATTGTTGTGTATTTCTTTCAAACAAAGACAATAGAAATTTGCCACCAAGGAGATGAGAAGGGAAAGAAAAAAAAGTAATGTTTAAGTTATTGGGGCATCATCATCTCAAATTTGGGAGAACCAGGAACTGAGAAGATGGAAAGAAATTCTGGAAAAGAAAATTTGTTTTATGCAATTAAGCCTATTTAGTCAAGTCTAATTATAATATTAACAAAGTAATAATGATGATAATGAGTTCAGCAGTCCAACAAATGAGAAGGACATAAGATTTCTTGATAATCTGCTCTTAGCACTGAGGTTGCTGTAAGCCATCAGAATCCTCACTGTTGTTCCAGAGAGAAAATCCTTCCATACACCCAGGGTGACTAGCTGGGAAAGAGTTCTTTGCAAGCAGCGTCAGATGTCTGAGGATGATTTGCTAGGCTGAGCTGGACTGGGCTGGGCTCTCTCAGTCAGAGCTCCCTTTTCAAGGGCTGTAAAGCTTTCCCCTCAGTATCAGAAGGTCTGCTGGTCAGGTATCTGACCAATTTAATAACGTGAGGCTCAAGTCAGTCAAGAATCAAAATGAAGGAACGATTCAAAGGTATTGGATGACTCTCTCATTGCTTACTTCACATCCCATTGACCTTGGCAGCCATAAGTCAGCTGGCACAGTGAGTACATTGTAAACGACCCTCTGAAAATAATGTAACTCCATTTCTTTCTTCCCAGGTTTGAGATTTCTGAGAGCTCTCAGGCTGATACAGTTTTCAGAAATTCTGCAGTTTCTGAATATTCTTAAAACAAGGTAAGCTGACTCATTGCTATGGATCTGCTTCATTTCAGCACTTGTCATCCAGTTATAAATGTTGTGGTTGTTTAGCAACTCCTAGAACTCTTAATTTTGTTGACCTTATAGGTATACTATCTAATGGAAAAAAGTTAGGGAAACTGAGACTTTGTAAAGGGTAGAGATAGTATAACAGGACAGGAAAGTTCAGTATTTGAGTTTTTTTTCCTCAATCGGAGGTTTCTGTATAAAGGACAGAGGAGTGTATGTATTTGAACATGGCTGCAGCTAATGAGTTCCTTTTGTATATTTTTCATTTGAAAAAATGTTTTTTATTAATGAATTTTTTCTTTAGAAAAATTAGAACTATTTCTCAATATACCCCCCCATCTTGATTGAACTGTCCCATGTAACAGAACTGACAATGATAACAAAGCCTGAAAATATATAGAATCATAGGAACTAACTAAGAGCTGGAAAGAAACTTAGATACCAACTTCTCCACCTTTTTTATTTTTACAGATGAGGAAACAAAGGCACAGGGAGGTGAAGGGAATTAAAGTCATGCAGTTTTTAGAAGTGAAATTTTAATCTTGGTCCTTTGACTATAAATCTAGTGCCTTCTCTCTTATATTATACTAGCTTCCAGTTAAATAGATAGAGATATCTATATGAGGATATATATCTATATACAGGCATACAGATATATATATATATATACACACATACACACATAAATATATGCATAATATGTGTGTATACAATCATTTATTTATTTTCGAGACTGGATCTCCCTATATCACTCACTATTTCTCTATACCCTTCTCTATCACTCAGAAATGGCTATTCAAAGGCCTAAACTAAAATTGATTAGTATAGAAGCTTTAGCCTGCTCCATTTTTCTGATCTGGTCAAATATGACTCTTCTTAGATGTCCTGGTAATACATTCTTCCTGGGGGGGTTCACTGAAAATGACTGAATAGCTTTAGTCCTTCAAAAGATCTCACAAACTCAAGTGATCCAAAAACATTAGCTTCCCCATCTAACGTACTGCAATCATGCTTCTTGTTTCCAGTTACATTGTACACCCATAGTACCTTGTCAGTCTATTTCTTTTTAAGATAAAAAATAGTTTATATAGAAATCCCATTTTTAAATAAGGTCTTAATAGGAGCACAGACTCAAAAAACATGGAAAATATTCATTTCCCTTGGATTTTCCCCCAAAAAAGTTGAGTTTCACTGCTTTCTATCTTCCTAAGATTATTCATTGTAATTAATTTGAATTCAGCTGACATTTAATGTTATTTAATTTTAAGAAATAGTATATATACTATTCTCTTGGCAGTCAGTAGTTTTTCCATCAGCGTAGTGCTCATCTACTGTATTATGTACCCTGAGATAGCATTCAAAGAATGACGATGACCATTTATCATGTTGTTGCCTTTGTTTAGTTGTATTCAGTCATGTCAGAGTCTTGGTGATGATCCCTTTTGGAATTTTCTTGACAAAGATACTGGAGTAGTTTGTTATTTCCAACTTATTTGAAGATGAGGAAACTCAGGCAAAATAGGGTTAAGTGACTTAAACAAGGTCATTCAGCTAATGAATGTCTAAGGATAGATTTGAAATCAGGAAGATGAGTTTTTGTAATTTTAGACTTGATATACTATCTACTATGCCACCTAGCTGCCCCATTTTACCTGGGAGATACCTAATGAATGGTGAAAGTCTATGTTTATAGATTAGAAAATTCTTGCCACCATGTTCTAGCACAGCTCTAAATTAAAAATCAAATTTTATCCCAAAAAGAAGTATCTCTTGGAGGGCAATCACAAACCTACACACACACACACACACACACACACACACACACACACACACACACACTACAAAAAGAAAGTCATTTCATTTTAGAGTATATTTTCAATGTTAATTTTTTCTCTAGCAATACCTCTTTAAGATTTAGACTTACTTTAGGGGAAAACTTAAAAGTTGATTCCAATTGTAAACCATGGTGGTGCAATGGATAGAGCACCAGACCTGAAGTCAGGAAGACCTGAGTTCAAATCTAGTCTCAGACACTTAAGACTTCCTAGTTGTGTGACCCTAGGCAAGTCGCTTAACCTCAATTGCCTCGGCAAAAAAAACAAAACAAAACCAAACAAAAAAAATTAACTTATGAATCATGTTGGGAGAGAAAAATCAGGACAAAAGGGGAAAACTACAAGAGAAAAGAAAACAGAAAAAAGAGAAAAATTGATCCTAGCATGTATTTATTTATTTCAGTCTTCATAGTTCTCTCTCTGGATACAGATGGTGTTTTCCATCCAAAGTTTATTGGGATTGTCTTGAATCACTGAACTGTTGAGAAGAACCAAGTCTTTCACACTTGATCATGGCAACAATCTTGCTTTTACTGCATACAATGTATTACTGGTTGTGCTTGTTTCACTCAGCATCAGTTCCTTTTCCCTTCTTTATGATTTGCTTGGAAAATTATACATTTTTAATATGGTAATCTCCAGCCTAAGTGGAATGCCAGAGGTTTTCCATGTGGCCTTAAATGCCAGAATAGAGTTAGAGAACCAATAGGGGGAGATTTCTCTCCTTCTACAAAATTATTGGCTCCCTTATTTCAACAAAACTTAAGCCAAAATCAGAGCAAAGGATAATGGGAGCATAGATTAAGGGAACTTGGAATTCAGCTAGTCTAATGCTTCATTTTACAGATGATAAAACTGAAGCCCAGAGAGGTTAAGTCACTTGGCTCAAAACCATACTTAGACGTGGCATATGACTTGAGCTTGGTGTTCTGACTTCAAAGCCTGTACTCTTTCAACCATATCTCATTACTCATCATATAGTCCCAAAGATCACTAAAATAATGAACTTTAAGAGTAGGCATATATAACATAGAACACAATGAGCCTCCATGCTGTTTGGTAATTGTTCTCTTTCCTCCCAAATCCTCTTTTCTGGTAAATTAGTTGATTTCACTTTACTTTATACACATGGTTATCTCATTCCTACTGGGGTCACTATAAACCTTCTTATTCATTGATGCTGTTAGATGCCCATGAATGCCCCTATCCAAGGGATTAACTCTGATGTCAACCCTTTATTTAACTGAAAAAGTCTTAGAGACTTGTGGGGAAATATGTGGCTAATCATAACCTTTCTCTGAGTGTTACAAGTTAGTGCTGACTCTTTTCTTCTGCCCATTCTCATCCATAGATCCCCAAAGGGCTAGCTATTTAAAGTCTAGTAGATGGGAAACAGAGTCAAATGAAAAAGCCAAAAAAATTATTTTCTTTAATTCCAAAAGATATGGTTTTCATGAGAAGAAAGATCTCTCAATGATGGAACTTAATGATTCTTAGATCTCAAAATAGGGGATGGGAAATAGAAGGGTACAAGCATTTTTAAGAGGCCCCAAATATCAGGCACTGTACCAGGCACTTTCAAATATTATTTCATTTGATAACTACAAAAAGTTTGGAAGGTAGTTCATTATCTTTGTGGACACTGGTTAAAATGACTGTTTCACCAGAATTTTTCCAGTGAGGAGGATAGTCTTTAATTGAACATCATGTAGTAGACTGAAGTGAATCATAATTTGAAAGTCTTCTATTTGTTTACAGCTTTTCAGTCATCCCACTGATTCCAGAGCTAGGAAGATCAGGATAGAGAAGTAGACAGAAGAACAGAGTGAAGGAGAATTTAGAGGACAGTAGGAAAGCAGCCAGAATATATGGAGATTCAAGGAGACAGAAAATTAAGAGACAGATCTCTTCTATGCCATCAGCACCAGGCGTATGCACATTGTGTCCATTGTTGGACAAGGTCACTACCTTCAAAGTGAAATTGTTAGATCCTATATAACTCGGTTGCATAATGCCAAATAAGTTTTGGCCCATTGCCTAAATAAGTTTGAATCTGCTGAGCAAGATTCAGGATTTTAGAAAATAATCATTCTGGAGCCAGAGTTGAATCTGTTTCTCAGATTCAAAGGCTATATTTTGTAATGAAACAGTACAGTTAATCTGAATTATCTCCATGTGGATTATTGACTGAGAATGTTGCCCTTGCTTTTTCTTTTTATGACAACTTTTCTAGTTCTCTGTTGAAAAATTAAAAAAGAAAAAAAGAAAAGAAAGAAAAACTAGGACACATCTCTTCCCCTGCAGCAGCTTGGAAATTTGTAAATATTAAAGTTTGAATTACTTCTGGGGACAAGGAAGACAAAAAAGTGTGTTACTTTGGTCCCCACATTTAACTGAAAGACAATATAGTGGAATAGAGAGTTAACCTTAGTTAGAAAGATGAACTCAGGTTCTGACATTGACATAAATTGACCTTAAGCTAATCCACATCTCAGTGTCCATAATAGCATTTCTTTTGGAAGCATCTGGGATTAAATCACTCCCAGAGTCCCACAGCTAGTAAATGTTTAAGGCCACATTTGAACTCAAGTGTTCTTGACTCCAGGACCAGCCATTTAGCTGCCCCCACATTGACTTTCTAATATTCTAAGTGGCAAAGAAGTCGCTGATCTGTTTTGATAGAGAAAATTTCCTCACCAGAAATTTTTGATACCAATGAAATGTCAGACGTCCAAAAATTGTACTTAATTATGTAATACTGGATAAAATGAAAAATCAAATTGGTTATCAAATAAAAACACCAATCAATTGTTATTATATGTGTCAGCTCATGCCAACTGGGGAAAAATAATACTGCCTCTAGTAGATTATTTTAATCTTTGCTTCTCAGTCTGAAGTCCCCTTCGCAGCAAGGTAGGCACTGTTTCTCTCTCAGGCTTGCTTTTGTGTGAATTCAAGAAATTCCACTTAGAGGCTATTTTAACTATTAGTTGTGGTATGCTATATTTGGAGAATTGAATCTGTTGTTCCTAAATCATATTACAAATGTCGAAGTCAAACATACTATTCTATGATTGGTCACAATTTTGAATGATCATTGCCCTCTATCCCCTCTCCAGGAGAAGATTGAAAGAACTCGCTTTCAGAAAACTATTATTACTGATTTACACCATACACTCTATACACGGTGCTTTTAAGAGTTACAAAGCACTATACGTAGGCAATATCATTTGATTCTCATAACAGCTTTGTAAAAGAGGTAATACATAT
Source organism: Sminthopsis crassicaudata (assembly GCF_048593235.1). Classification (NCBI taxonomy): domain Eukaryota; kingdom Metazoa; phylum Chordata; class Mammalia; order Dasyuromorphia; family Dasyuridae; genus Sminthopsis; species Sminthopsis crassicaudata. The sequence goes on from NC_133618.1 coordinate 652,652,626, forward strand.
ATTATTATCCCCATTTTACCCAAGTTTAGAGAAATGAATTAACTTTTCTAAGCTCAGAGAACTAATCACAGGGGCCCAGACTTGAACTTCAAGAAGTCATGCAAACCCTCTGGTCCAACTCCCTCATTTAACAGATGAGGAAATTGAGATCCAGTGAGATGGTGACTTTGTCACAGTCATAAAGGTAAGAACATAGGAGATGGAATTGAACCACCATTCTCTGACTCTGAACTAGTATTATCCCACAGGTACTATGCCACAACATAGACTCAGTAGCCTAAGGAAAATTCAGACTAGACCCCACTATGGAGTGTGTTACTATGTAAATAAACATTATTCCTAAGTAGTTTAAAACATGGTCACTGGAGACACACTAATTCTTTTCTAATATAGAAATGTTAGTGTAGTCTTTTATAATTTCATTCATAATGGTTACAGATTATCATTAGCACATGTCCTTAAGAGGCTACAAACTAGACACAAAGCTATAAACATCTGTATCAAACCCTCTCTTTTGTTTCTTATCTATATGACTATGTGTAAGTGACTTCATTTCCCTTAATTTTATTTTCTAGACTAGATAACTTCTAAAATCCAGTCTAATTTTAAAATCTGTAATCCTGAGTATGTATACATATTCAAAAATAAGCACTCTTCCAGTTAAAAACATGTTTTAGGATTTTTAATTTATTAGGAAAATACTGAGAAGAAATATTATGTATATTTTTGAACATTAAAAGTGAGTTTCAATATGACTTCTAGCTTGTATACATTTTAATATAAAATGTCTTTTAAATTAATAATTCTTTGAACATAATTCCTCACATTGTGCCCTATCTATGGGGTTAAGCAGTCTCACTTAAAGGTTACCATTGAGCCCAGCTGACCCATTTTCATATTTAATCTTATCATTCTGAGCTCCTGAATAATCCAACGATACACATATTTTTCATTAAATGATAAAACACCAATCTCTCTTTTTTTTTAGTTGCAAATTTTCTTTCTCTTTACTTACAAATGTAAACTCAAGTCCCTACCCTATTTCATCATTTTTTTTATTTAGTAGATACCTCCTTTCCCAATAGTAATTACTCACATTTCTTTATAAATTAAATCCCTTAATCTTATATAATTGGATAAGTAATTAACTAAATATCAACATCACAATATCAACAATACAACTAATAACTATTCAAAGACACAGATACAGTGTTTTGTCAGGGAGAAAGATCACAGCCAATCACCTCAAACTGGCATTGTAATGACAGATAATATTTTTGTGAGTGAAAATCAGCATTAGGTTTCTCTCAAGGCACCATATGATGTCTCTTTCTTTTAGCAAGATAAAGGTTTAAAAAGCTTCATCATGCAGCTTCCTGCTTTTCTTTCCTTATTTCATGTCATTTACAAATTTGATAAGCTTGGGCTTATCAAGCTTTGTCTTAATATAGGTTTTAATGTTAAAATTATAAATATCACAGATCCCTCTGGGATTTCATGAGGGTGGAACCTTCCTCCACATTGACATCAAACCATTGACAGTTCTTTGATTCAGCTTTTAATGCAGTCCTACTCACTCAACTATTTTATCATTTAGCCCACCTTTTCCATAAAAATATCCTGAGAGATTTTGTAAAATAGCTCATTTGGATCAAGCTAAACTAAACTTACAATACTGCTCTTCTCTAGTAGCAGAGTTGTCTTACAAAAGAGAAAGGGAAATGGCATTAATCTGGAATGGCCCATTCTTGATGAAACAATGCTATCTCTTTGTGATCACTGCCTCCTCTTTTATATTTTACCTTGTTTCTATTTAGTTGATTAGTCATGTCTGACTAATAAGTCCTTTTGTGGTTTTCTTGGCAGAAATACTGGAGTGCTTTGCCATTTCCTTCTCCAGCTCATTTTACAGATGAGAAAACTGAGGCAGAATGATTAAGTGACTTGCCCAGGGTCACACAGTTAGTGAATGTCTAAGATCAGATTTGAACTTAGGAAACTGAGCAGTACTTTATTCACTGCACCACCAAGCTGCCCTAGATGTTCACTTACCTGCCCTTTAAAAATATTTGGAGTTTGTCTGAGAATTGGTGATAAGCTCACTGGTCTGTGGTATCCGGGCTCCATTCTTTTTCCCTTTTTGAAGTGAATTTTGAGTAAATGAAAGCCTAATGTGTTTGTCTGCAATAGTCTCATGCTGAATACAGAATACAGGTGAAATATCGATGTAATAAGTAAGGGACTGTTAACATTTTTCTGTGTGTCTTAGACTCCTTTGACCACCTTGTAAAACCTAAGTTTCCCTTTTCAAGATGTTTTTAAATGCATAAAATAAAATACACAGAATTATAAAGGAAACCAACTATATTTTGACAATATTTTGATTATCAAAATATCAAAAAAATTAGTTCAGAGATCCGAGGTTGAGAATTCTTGATGTAAATGTATGAATATATGTTTCAAATAGATAGATAGATAGATAGATAGATATGTTATATATACATACATATGTCTATGCATTATATACAAATGTGTCTGTGGATATGTAGTTCATTATAGTAGAGAACTATTTTTGTGGAAATTTCTATCACAAAAAGCCATTACAAATTTTCTGAAATTGAGAACCATCACAAGCTGCCTGAGGCACTGAGAAATGATGATACTGGTTCAGAGGTACATAGCTGGGACCTGTTAAGAGCCAGATTCAAAGTATTTCTGATTCCCAGACTAATACTTCCTCTAGTGCATCAGTGGCATCCAACTCAAATAGAAATGGGGCTATAAAACCATACATAAGGATCCCTGCAGGCTTGAAATTGACTTTGAAAACCATATGTTCACATTATTTATGCTCTATTGTGTTTTTATTAATTTTGTTAAATGTCCCTCGATTACATTTTAGTCATGTCCAACTTGTAATTAGGGGTAGTTAGATGACTCCATTATGCATAGAGTACCAGATCTGAAGTCAGGTCATCTATGTGAGTTCAAATCTGGTCTTGGACACTTACTAGTTGTATGACCCTGCAAAAGGCACGTTATCCTGCCTGTGCCTCAGTTTCCTCATCTATAGGATGAGATGGAGAAAGAAATGGCAACCCACTCCAGGATCTTTGCCAAGAAAATCCCAAATGGGATCATGGAAGGTTGAATACTTATGTTGCTGAGAGTGACATTACTCCACTGCATGATGCTGCCTATGTACTATTCCATGGACTAATAACCAAAACCCTGGAAGCTAATGGATGCTTCTGAGCAGAGGATTTTTACACAGATGTTAGGAAAATCTCAATGATCAGGCAAATGTTTTCACTAATCCTCTTCTAAATTTAGACTATAATAGAAATTGCTTTTCTATTAAGGGGATTTCTAGGGGGCCATACATAGATGATAGCAGATACATATGCAAGGGATAAATGGGAAAAATAATTTGACATTTTCCATTTTTGTTTTTTAAGTAGGACCCAAATAGCCTCCAAAATACAGGGACAGAAAAAGAAGTAGGACAAATTTTATCCTTCTTAGTCTCATTTTCACATCTGACTTCCTGTTGTAACAAACTTCAAGTTAACATCGATTAGCATAATACAGCTGCCAACATCATTTCCATCAAACACTTTTCCCAGATGTAAGCCAATAGTATTTTCTGAGCACCTACTATGTGCTGACCATTATGGCATCATAGGAGTCATAATGTGGGAGTATGGGAGCACACTCTTAAGAACACTCCTTGTCCTCTAAGTATTCAGAATCACCATTTTTGAACCTTGTTAGCTGATCAATATGAGGTCAATAGCCACAAAGTGTAATAGATTCTCTTTCAGATCTTATGCTAAGGAATATAACGCCTCTTCCCCTTAGGAGAAGGAAAATTACCACAAGTTACTCTAGCAAAAAAAATGCATTAATTGATAAAAAAATAAAAAATACATTAATTGATAAAAAAAGCAGATAGACTGACAGATACATAGGTAGACTAACAGATAAATAGACAGAGAGATAGACTGACAAATGAACAGATAGACAATTGATTAACAGATAGACAGACATAAAAAAATAAGCCATCATCTCATAACCTAGTGATTTTAAGACATAATCTGGTGATGAACTTTTTTCCATTAATTTGGGTTTTACTTGGTTAATAAGATTGTTTCTTAATATAGACAGGTAGTTAGTAGTAGGTGCAGTTTATTGCAAACTAGGCTAAGAGTCAGAATCTAAGTTCAAATCCTACATCTGATACTTAATAAGTTATATAACCGTGGACCAGTCACTAATTCCATCTCAATCTACATTTTCTTTTTTATAAAATGAGGTGGTTGGACTTAATGGTATTTAAGGTCCCTTCCTGTTCTAAATGCATGATTGTGTGAAACCTTTCCCAACTTGATAGGACACCCCATAGCTTTGAGTCTATTGTTAGACCTTTTAAGAACATAGGTTCCCTTATATACCTGATGAGGAATTTGCTGGAGGTTTAGCCTAAATACCAAAAGATAATTAATCCAATGAGAAGAATTAAAATGAACTTCAGATCCTCTGACAGTTTGAACAAGCCTTCTTATTTCCTAAGCAGCTAACCTTGAGCCATAATTAATTAATTTCTGAGCCATGGGGCCCCCTAGAAATACTAAAGAATGAAATCTTAAATAAATTTAGATCTTGAAGAGCAGAGAAAACCTATCTTTTGGAGCATCTCTCCTTTTTATTTTTAGATTTCAAGTTAACCAACATTTATTAAGCACTGAGGAGTCACAAGATTCACCCTCAGTAGCCTAGGTGACCTTTTATGATTATACTGTTCAAAAGAGTTGTCCACTTGCAGTTATAGAGGAAGTTTCTTCCTAAGCTTCTTAATAATCTGTTGCTTTTTAGATCCTTCTTTCTCGTCTTTCTTAAGGAATTCACATCCCTGTCTTGCACATAAAGATTCCTTGGTCCTTTTTGGACCTTAGTCTTCACTTCCTTCAGCCTCTAAACTTTTGATCTCCTTAAGGTCCTATTCTCATTCCTGTGTTCTAGATGGGAAAAAACAAAAACAAAAACAAAACCCAAAACATGTCCCTTTTCTTCCTGTTTCCTTTAAACTAAACTTGTGATTTTTTGGTAAATTTCTGTTGTGAAAAGTCTATCAATGCACATTGGCACCTCTTCTGAAACTTGGAGAGATAACTGGTGCATTTAGAGTTAAGTGACTTATCCATGTATCCATGTAATTGGTATGTTTCAGAAACAGAACTCAAACCCAGTTCTTTGTAATAGAAACCCTTTTTCCTCTAGGCCATGTTGCCTCTTAATGGGCACTTATCTAGAGGCCTTCAAAGAATCCTGTGATTGCTTTCTTTGTCTTCCCTAAAGGTCTTGGAGGTTCTGCCCCCTAAATTTCTTTCTCTGTCTAGAGTTTGCTCGCTCCTGTTTGTTTTTCTAGAAACAAATACCCTAACCTTTTATTAAAGCCAGTTCTATTACTAATTTCTTTATCTATTGTCCTAGGCTAACCTAAATTTTTTTTTTAATAATAGATTTTCACTTTTAAAAAATACATCCAATGCAAAGATAGTTTTCAGTATCTATCCTTGCAAAAGCTTGTATGTATTTCAATTATTTTTCTCTCTCCCTCATCATCTCCTCTTTCTCCCAATAGCAAGTAATCCAATTTAGGTTACACATCTGCACTTCTTCTAATTTCTACATTTGTCATGCAGTTCAAGAAAAATCTGATCAAAAGGGGAAAAATGAGAAAGGAAAAATAAAAACAAATAAACAGACAAATAGCAACAATATATGAAAATACTATGTTACGATTCACATTCAGTCTCCATAGTTCTCTTCTGGATGTGGATGACTCCATCACAAGTGTCCTGGAATTTGGGTAGCCTAAGTTATGACTTCTAGGGACTATCCCCCCAGTTGTGAGTGCTGCCAGTTCTAAGAGTACCTGCCTACAATACATCTAGTTCCCTTTAAGGAACTCTTCCTGCTGCATTTTTTCTTTCTTTCTTTCTTTCTTTCTTTCTTTCTTTCTTTCTTTCTTTCTTTCTTTCTTTCTTTCTTTCTTTCTTTCTTTCTTTCTTTCTTTCTTTCTTTCTTTCTTTCTTTCTTTCTTTCTTTCTTTCTTTCTTTCTTTCTTTCTTTCTTTCTTTCTTTCTTTCTTTCTTTCTTTCTTTCTGCATATGCATGGATAATTTTTCCAACACTGACCCTTACAAAATTTTTTATTCTAAATTTTCCCCACCTTCCCTCCATCCTCTTCTCTAGCTGTCAGGTAGTCCAATACATGTTAAATATGTTGAAATACACATTCAATCCAATATATGTATACATTTTTATACAGTTATCTTGCTGTGTAAAAAAAAATCAGATCAGAAAGGAAGGAAAAGAAAAAACTGAGAAAGAAAACAAAATGCAAGCAAATAACAAGAGATTTCTCTTACATTTTCTTCCCATTTTTTTTTTGTTTCTCTCTGAGGAAAGTCATTAACCCACTAGAACTGGGGTGACTGAAGTTCCTTGAAGCTAATGAATGTAAACACACCTTTCTGGTCTCAGGTTATTTGTTCTGCCATTTTCCCTTTTTCTCTTGGATTAGTCACTACCCAGGTGCTTTCCCAGGAGCCATAGGATAGTAGGATTATTGGATCATAACTCTAGTGTTTGTAGGGACCTGGAGACCATTTATTCCAACACTCTCATTTATAGATGAGGAAACTGAGGCCTAAGGAGTTTCAATGATTTGCCAAGGTTGCACAAGAAATTTTCTATAATCCTTTACATTGTATTTTTATTCTGAACTCAAAGTGTTTTAACATGTCATAAAAATATCAACCATTTTTACCAAAAGTTTATTATGCTATAATTGGAAATTATTTTTGGCTATGGTAGGAAGGTGGGTATATATGAGTAAAAATCTAGACTTAGGATTTCATTGTGTAGAAATCTCTCTGTGGGAATATTTTCATGAGGAATGATTTAAGTGAAAACTGGGAGACTATCTAGTCCAACCTATTTTTTTTTTAATAATTGAGGAAGATGAGATCCAGGGAGGCTAAGGAATTTTTCTAGTGTTACACATATCAGAGGTGAAATTTGAGCCCAAATCCTCTTGTTTGACAGCTTGTTCTCTTTCTACTATCCTGTGCTATCTCCCCAAGACAAATCATTAACTCTTAGAGGACTGATCATCTTGGAAAGTGACCTGGGGTCTTGAGAAATTTAGAGATTTGTCACTCAGCTGATTCTGTATCAGAGACAGGGCCTAAATTCATGTCTTCCTAGTCTGAGGGCCAACTTATAGTAATAATAATAATAATAATAATAATAATAATAATAATAATAATAGTAATAGTGAATTATAGTAATTTACTACTTCATTATCACAGAGAAATGAATTTAAGTTAGGTGACTTCTAAATGTGACATTCTTCTGGAGAGCTAGAAGAGGGAGCAGAACAGAGAAACTAAGTGGTCTTCTTTCATAATAGATATTGCAAAGTCCCCTTGAACTCAGAACCAGTCTGAAGCTCTGAAGTCTATGTATATATGTATGTTATCTATCTATCTATCTATCTATCTATCTATCTATCTATCTATCTCCATCCATCCCTCTATCCCTCCTTTCATCTATGTATCTATCGGTCTGTCAGTCTGTTGTTCTATCTATCTATCTATCTATCTATCTATCTATCTATCTATCTATCTATCTATCTATTTATTGAGACACTAAGCTGTAAGGCAACGTTAAGAGACTAGTCCTAATACTAGGGGACTCACCAAAGTAGGAGAGGAACTACTGACTACAACAAAAGGAAATTCTGGACCCCATCTATTTAACAGGTATTGAAATCTATTTAGGGTCAACTTGACTCCCAAATATTTATTTATTTTGCTCATTTATCAGTCCATAGATTAATCTAGCCTCTAGAGGCTAATTGGGGTTTCAGGGCACATAATATACCAACTAATATGGCTGGCTCCTTCTCTCCAATACAGTATACTTTAGTTTTGCTGTATAGCCCAAACTTTGACACTCCTGGATTGGGTAGGTGGTGCAGTGAATAGAGTGTCAGACTTGAAGTTTGAAGTCAGGACTTGTCTTCCTGAATTCAAATCCAGCCCTGAATAGTTCCTAGCTGGGTGACCCTGAGTAACTCACTTAACCCTGTTTGCCTTAATTCCCTCAGTAAAATGGAGAAAGAAATAGCAAATTACTCCACTATCTTTGCCGAGAAAACTCCAAATAGGATCATAAAGAGTCAAAAGTGACTAAAATGACTAAACAGCAACATTAAAAGTCCAAACTTACAGGATGAAAATTCATCTAAAAGGTAATTCTTAATGCTCAATAAATTTGCAATGAATGCTGCTGCTGATTAAAAAAAAAGAAAGAAATCCTATTAGAAGGTCCATCATATATTATTCTAGTATCATTAAAATTTTCTACATATGCCAGGAGCTCTCAAGGATACTTATAATTACTTATTATAGACCACTCCTCTGAATATTATGTGATAGCTAGATGACATATTGAACTGATGATATACTGGAACTGAGCTGGGAAAAAACCTGAGTTCAAATCCAGTCTCACACACTTATTAGTTGTATGATCCTGAGCAAATCATTTAATCTTGTTTGCTTCAGTTTCTTTATATGTAAAAGTGGGTATAATAATAGTACCTTCATTCCAGGGTTTTTTGTGAATATCAAATGAGATAATTATAAATTGTTTTGAAAACCCTAAAGCAGTGTGTAAATGATAGCTATTATTGTTATCAGGAGGCAGGTGCCTCAGTGGATAGAGTATTGGATCTGATATCACAAAGACTTGAGTTCAGATGTAACCTCAGCTATATGAAAGTCATTTAATCTCTATTTTCCTTAATCCACTGGAGAAGAAAATGGCAAACCACTCTAGTATCTTTGCCAAGAAAACCCCATAAACAATATGGTTCATAAGATCATGAAGAGTCAGGCATAATTTTACAATGCAACAATAATAAGAATAATTATTATTGTCCTCTTCCTCCTCCTTATCATCATTTGATAATTGTATGATCTAGTTGAAAGAGTCCTGGATTCCCAGAGAACCCAGGTTCAAATTTCATGCTCTGCTAATAACTCCCTGAATGTCCTTGGAGAAAGATTCTTAACCCTTCTGTGTGCCTCAACATGGTTATCTGTAAAATGAAGTTATAAGTAGCCTTTAAAGTCTCTTCTTATAATAATAAGTAACTTGTATATCACTTTAAGGTTTAAAGTATTTTTCACAAAATATTTCATGTGTGCCTCAAGTGAACAACCCTGTGAGATAGGGTATTCTCAAGCATCATTATGAATCCAGGTGGCAATATGAAAATGCCTTGGAAAATGTCTTTGGTTACTATTAGCCTTTGTGAATCTATAACTGCTGTCATGAACTTGGAAAAAGATTAGTGACATCCAAAACAGCCTCTAAGAAAAGGAAAGCTGTCCAATGCCTCAGTTCCTCTGTTTTTTTCTGCCTTGTTTTTTTTAAACTACTTATTCCTGTTCCGTAAGCACTCTGTCTTCTGCTACCTCTACTTTTTCCTTTTACCTTCCTCCTTCAAAGCCTAAAGGCCAATTTCAAGCCTTACCAAGATCAAGATTACTGACTGATTTGGGGTCCTAGTATCATTGGCCTCTGAGGTTTTCCAGCTACTTCAGTGTTGTGGGTAGCCAGGAGTCTGGATATAAGAGAGTCTGAGATAGAGGGAAAAAAATCACCTCCTTGTCAGCATAGATATATCTAATCAGCCCAGTGGAAATAACCATGGATGGTAGCAGGATTGTTTCCATGTCATACCCATGTCTAGTACAGACAAGTGAATACTGAATGAAATAAATTCAGATCTCTCACTGGAATCAACTGTGCCATCTGGAATCCTAATACAAGTGTCGTCTTTATGGCATAAGAGTTATTGAATGATCTCTGTTCCCTCTTTCAGATGGAGCAGGTTCAGGCTTTGGTTTTGGAGAACAGAATATTAAAGAACATTTTTCACTGAGAATTCTCAAGGAATTATTTTGGATCCAAGTATTTTTGGTGGCAGCATAGAAATATCCTTGCAAAATGCTTTTGGTTTTCCAAATATGGGATTTTATATCCAAAAGACCATTTCACAGCAAATTCTATATAATATCTGACTGAGAACGTAAAACTCTTTCTACTTTTGTAACATTTTATCATTTTATTCTTATTGTTCCTGCTCTTTTGTGATTGAGCAAAGATGGGAAAGGAAGTCTGCTCCTAAGTTTCTGTTTGCTCATCCATGACCTTGGAGCTAGCTATACAAGTGGGGCACCCAGTCCTGCAACATTTTACCTGCTTGCCCAATGGTCAGCCCTTTTTAGAATATTAGTTGGGTTTTGGTCATTCTTTCCAGAATAGAATGATCCCATGAATAGATTTATCTACCAATGGGATCTCCTTCTCTGCCTCCTACTCTGTCTAAGAGGTGAATGACCCCCAGAGGCTCTCTTTTTCTCATTCTCAGGAGATACATTCCAGTCCTATTATTGGGACCAAATTTATCCAGAAAGCTCTATCTTTCTCTTAGTATCTAGATGTCCTTTTGGTTGACATTCATAGGAAAATCCAAGTTTTAATCTCTTTATGGTTATAATAATAATAAGCATTTACACAGTGCTGTAAGTTTCACAGTGTAATTTACATATATTATCTCATCTGATCCTCATCACAACCTTGGAAGCTAGATGTTATTATTCCCATTTAAAGGAGGAGGAAACAGATTGAAAGTCACTGTAATTGACTTGCTTCTGGTTACACAGAAAGAAAATGTCTTATGTAGTATTTAAATTCCAATTTATCTATACTATACTATCCCAGAAGTGTTGGGTTTAAATGGGGGCCACTATACCATTCATGAAGATCTCTGTGGGTCAGATACTGATTTGGTAAATTATGTCTTAGTGGTTTTTTGTATTTTATTTATTGTATTTTTTTCTTTTTTATTGCATTTTCTTTATTAAAAAAACACATTTAAACTATTTATCATTTGAAATAGTTTCCAATTTTAAAAATCAGTTTGTGTTAGGTTCTTACTAAATGCTGAGTCGGTACTTAACAATTCTCTAGTTCACACCTTTGGTTCCAGCCTTTAAGGGGAGTTTACCCCTTTGAACTTTTGAGGAGGAGTTTACATTTGAAAAGAAGTTTACACAACCTTTAAAAGGAGCAAGTTCATTGGTTAAAGTAATTTTCCCATAAGCCCTTGAGTTCTCACACGCCCCTTCTTTGGGAGGATAAAAGAGACAACATTGGGCTGGAAGAAGTGAGTGTAGTCTAGAACAGAGTTGGGACAGCAGCCTGCAAGGAGTTAGTCTAGTCTGGGATTGAGTTGAGATGGCAGTCCCCAAGGACAATTTAGAGAGGACTGGACCTTTATAAGTTTGGACCATACTTGAGAGTGTTGTGAGGCAATGTGGCCTGTATGGGCCAGTATTGGGCAGTATGTTGACAATTCTGCACCATACTACCTGTCTCTGAGTTATCTGTAGGAACTACAATTGAGCAAATGCATCAAAGAGATTAAAACATTGAGATAGATGAATTAATTGAAATAATATGGTATATTAGGTAGAGGTAGCTCAGTGGGATAAGTAGAAAACTGGTCTCCAAGCTGGTCTCTCCTTTGATCCCTTCTATGATCTTGAACTTCTTAGAGTTCTAGGTAACTAATTCTAGTGACTTCTTCATATTCTAGGCAACACTACCAGACTTTATATTGGTCAGAAGGTGCCAACCTACATTGATAGAGGGAGCTTCCTAATTTAGGAGTCTCCTATCCTAATGAAATCAAAGTCCTAGTCTTTATCCTTATGTATTTGCCAGTATAGGTGATTCATAGATCTGTAAAACACTCTCTTCCTTCAAGAAGTTTGCAGTTGGGTTAGAGAGAAAAGACTTCTATACATGAAAAGCTGACTTAAAACATAAAACATAAGCAACAATAGAAAGGGCAGCTAGGTGGATAGAGTGACAGGCTTGGAGTCTTCCTCAATTCAAATCTAGCCTCAGACACTTGCTAGCTATGTAACCTCAGGTAAGTCACCTAACTCTGGTTTGCCTCAGTTCCTCATCTGTAAAAGGGGGACAAACTGAAAATGGCAAAACACGCCAGTATCTTTGCCAAGAAAACACCATGGAAAAAGTCCTTGGGATCACATAAAATAGGACATCATTGAATGACTGAGCAACAACAATAAAACTAGAAAACCAGTATATCACAAGACAGTATATGATTAATTACCAAAAAAGTAATTCAAAAAATAAATTAATTCCCAGAATAGAGATATCATTTTAGGTTAGAAAAAACTGGATGGGACTCACAGAGGCAGAAAGAAGATGAGAATAATATTCCAGATAGCCCTAGCATATGGGACAGAAGGAGGGGAGCACATGGTATTTGCAAGTTACAGTGACTAGACCACAACAGGAAGTTCATGTCCAGTATTAATGGAAGATGGTATTATTTTGTTCAAATTGTTGAGTAGCCAATTTGAGTACTTTGAACACTGTTCTGGGGAATGGTTGAAAGATTTTAAACTGGGAAAAATAAAAAGCAATAGGAAAGATCTGTGATTTCATCAAGATAGAGAATTCCTGGTATGGGAACTATTTGCACCAACTTAGATTGCAACTCATCTAGGAAGTCTTAGGTAATTGCTTGAAGCTTTTAAAGGTTAATAACCTCACTAAAGGCCACAGAGTTAGTGTCAGAGATGGGAGCTGAAATCAGGACTTCCTAACTACAAGCCTGATTCTATTCACTTTGCTATGAATTGCTGTAAGAGAATTATTTAAAGGAAGAATACAATGGCGGCAAAAAGCGACTGCATTGATAGCAAGTGAAGAGATGATAGTATAGTGCAAGATAGTGATATTGGGAACAAACACAAAGGGAAATCTGATTTTAATTTAATTAATTCAAATTCCTTTATTGCTCAGTTGCTTCTCTGGCTTTCAGAACTAACTCAAAACCTAGCTTTTTATCTCCCCCTTCTCTTTCTCTGTCTGCCCCGTCCCTCCTTTCCCAAGATTGAGAAAGTGTCAGGGAGTGCAGGGTCTGGGAGGGGACTTGCTTTCTAGTCATGACAGAGGCTGCTTGTGAGAGGTACTCATGCTCAAGTCCAGTGCCAGCTTCTCTTTGTAATGGCGCTGTCTTTGTGTTTTGGTTTGTACAGTAATTCTATCAAGCTGGTGAATCTGCTCTCCATATTTATCAGCACATGGCTGACAGCAGCTGGGTTCATACATTTGGTAAGTACCCAAGAAGACACATATTCCTAGTGGCTTTTGTGGGTCAGTCCCCATCCCCAAATTTAGTCTCCCAAATTGCTTAGCCTAAGATATAAACTTGGTGGGGCCATTGAATACGGAGAGGAGAGAAAAATGCAATTACACAGCTGTCCTATTTTCCAGCCTTCTACCCCCAAACTAGTTCCAAATGGTAAGTAATGTTCTTATCATTAACCTTGGTTTTTTAGGTTCAGCAATAGTGAAGTGCATTTTGAGTGAATAGCTGCAGGATCAAGGCATGGCCACAAGATGGCAGTAGCTCTTCACTAAACACCTGGGAAAGTAGCCTTTGGGAAAAAAAAATGGAATATCTGCCAAGTTTGAATGCTGTCTCTCAGAAAACAACAATTTGGGCTCCTTCTACTTCTATTTCTCCTTTTGGGAAAAAAAAGTAGCTTTGCTTCTTCTGACTGATGGCCAGTCCAGTTATTTTGTGTTTCACAATTGCATGTGTATATGTTTTAAGTAGAAAACTATGGATCGGACCCTTATCCTTATTAAGTTGATCAACATACATTTTATTGAGTGTGTGTCACGTACTTGTATTGAAGATAAAAAGAGAGAAAAAAACAGGCTCCCTACCCTCAAGAAGGTAATATTCTAAGGAAGGAAAAGTTACCAGTTGAACAAAGAATCCTGTGAATTCAAAATATATTTAGTGTAAATAGAAGGTAGTCACATGGGAAAAGGCATTTGACATTGGGAAGTCTTCTGTAGAAGATCCATGAAGAAAGCCCAGGGCAGCTGGGAGTCTCGGATTAGGAGGGAGATCCTTTGAGATATGAGAGATAGTCGGTGGAAATGTAGGGAATACAAAGATGAAGTGGTACCTGTGAAGGAGGTACAACAAAAAGACCCTAAATTCTGGCAGCACAACCCATCCCTACCAGATGTGTGAATCATGCACTGCAAGTGATTTCCTGTCTGTCATGATTCTTCCTGTTTTAAAGGCTTGGAAACTACTTATAGGATGCCCATCATGATATCCCCACCTGGAAGTAATCTCTCCTTTCTCTGGTACCCTCTTAGCACTGTAGCTCTCCCATGAACCCTGCCATTTATGTATTGGAGTTCTTTATGACCTTATATACTACTTAAGGTCAAAGATCTCATATATATCCCGAGGTTCCCCCATCACTTATTGTAGTATGTTGGTCATAGAATGCTCTAGTAATTTTCTCTAATTGAGTAACTGCTTGTTATTTGCTTGGCTCCTTTGTAATTATTTTTGTAAGGCAAAAAGGAGTTTAATATAAGCATAGAGCTTACTGTTGGGAGTTGATGGACAGATTTTGGGTCTTTTTCTATACTTACCTCTATTAGGGCATCCTTTTGAATAAAGTAACCTCTAACCAATGGACACATATGCCTAAAATACATAGAAACTAAGGTCCAATTTATAATTATCAGGGGGAGGGAGTAGAGACCATTATGGCCACAGGGAAAACACAAAAAAAAAAAACCCAAAAAAGTACCTGCCCTCAATGAGGAAGGGGAAAGAAGAGAGAGAGAATAATTATTTCTATATGTGTAGACATATACCTATATGTATATATGCTTATTCCTATAGAAATAAGCATATATACATATAGGTATGTGTCTACATATGTATGTATGCGTATCTATATATGTGTGTGTACACACACACACACACACACACACACACACACACAAAGTAAATGCTATTATTATTCCCATTTTGCATTTGAGGAAACTAAGGTAAATAAAGGTTATGTGACTTGCCCACGATCATACTGCTAACAAATATCTGAGATTACATGTGAACTCAGGTCTTTTCTGACTCCAAGTCCAGTGCTCCTATCCATTGTATTTACCCAAATGCCTCTTTGAGCCAACATTCTACTATGAAGTTTTCTTTGAGAGCAGACGTATGTTGCTCTCTTTTATTAAATATACTTCAGTGGTTCCCCATTACTTCTAAGAGCAAATATAAAGTTTTCTATTTAGCTTTTAAAATATTTTATTATTTAATCACAACTTATTTATCAATCCAGCATCACTGAACATTATATACTCTCTCTGATGGTCTTCAATCCAGATATACTAACTCCTTTCTTCTATAACATAAAAGCCCTCCTTTCCTTTAAGTTGTAACTGCAAGAAACTTTTCTTGGTCTTCTCCAATGTTAGTACCCTTCCTCAGATACCTCTATTTAACTACATTGTCTTTATTCTCTTTATATTTATTCTATATTAACTTAAATATATACTGTGGATTTCCCTGTTGGAATATAAACTACTTAAGAGAAAGCATTGTTTTATTTGTGCATTTTTATCTCTACCACCCAACATAGTGACTGACACATAGTAGGCACTTAATAAATACTAGTTGACTAGACAACATGTAAATAAAACATCCAAGATATATATGGAATGAATGCAATGTAATTTTGAGGGGAAATCTCTAGTAACTTGGGGCATATACCTAAGGAAGACATGATCTCATCTTTTCTGCCTTTCAGTATTGAAAGTTTCAACTGTTATTCATATGTGGCCTTAGGGTAGTGTTTTAGAGGTCAGAATAGACATAGAGGAACCAAGATCACTCATAGAAAATGGCAGCTGAAGAGCAAACTTAGAATCCTGGGGTGAATTTCCAAGCCCAGTAAAATGTTTCAGTTGAGCCTGAAGAGGGAAGTTCCTGTAAACTTTTAACAGACCTCCACTAAAGCTGGAATGTGGTTATGTCAATCATGATAGTTGGTAAACCACCATTAGATAGAGTTAAATTGATCAAGTAAGACTTATTTTCTGGGAATAACTTGGTGTTGGAGGCCAAATTTAAAGAAAAGAAGTCCCACTCACTGTTAACCATGGATAAGGCCATTTCTGCTTGAATGGTAGAATTCCTTGTTGTTTCCAGCAATGTGGTCTGGCTTTGAGGGATAGTATTTATTTGGTGCATCCATGTGGCACCTGTAACACTGTCAATCAGTCTCTAAGAGGAGAAAAGAATAAGTTATCTCTTTGAAAACAGTCAAAAATACAAGCAAGGCATCTTAGGTGAGGATCCATTGTTATTATGGTGAATGAGAGACCATGGCTTGGATCTATTTTGACAATAATGAAGCTCACAGACGATGTTAAGTCAAATAAAAAAAATCAAAATTAAGTGCCATAGAAAGTTGATCATGAAGTCACAATCAGTCAAATATTTGCAGACTAACGGTGAGAAGAAAAATGGACCAGTGTCCTTTTTCTCCTTCACATTCCTTTACTCATCAACTATCCCAAAACACATTTTATTAGTCTACTTCCTTGAGACTTACTCAGCTTGATCAAGAGGGAGAAGCGCCAATCTCAGGGGGAATGAAAGAGCAAGAAACAACTTGCTTGTAATAATCCTGTTTTATTCAGTTGTATATTTTGTTTTGTTTTGTTTTGTTTTTTCCTTGTCTAACTCATGTCCCTTTATTATAGGTGGAGAACTCAGGGGATCCATGGGAAAATTTCCAAAATAACCAGGCTCTAACATACTGGGAATGTGTCTATTTACTAATGGTTACAATGTCCACTGTTGGTTATGGGGATGTTTATGCAAAAACCACCCTTGGCCGTCTCTTCATGGTCTTCTTCATCCTCGGGGGACTGGTAAAATCTCTTTTTATTATGATGATGATATTTACAATCATTAATATTGTTGATTATTTATTTCCCTAAAAGCCTTATACTACTTATACTCAGTGACTACATTAGAAGCAAATGATTGCCTTAGTTTTATATTCCGCTAAAGTAAATGAGAGCACAGTTATGACTTTTCAGCATATTTTGGGGGCTGTTATATATGACTTGTTTTCTACAGACAAGGATTTATGTAAACCAGACCCATTGCCCTTGTCTAGAGATATTCATTTAATTCCAAATGAACCTAAATGTCTTAAGGAAATAATGCATGGGAATAAGGAGAGAGCCCTCTGGACAGTAATGTAATTTGCAGCCCACTCCTTGGTAGCAACAACTGTGATTACAGAGTGCTGTTAGAAGTTATCAATACTTCTTAGACAGGTTGCGGTTTCAAAAGCTCTCCCCCTCCCTCAATGTTCCTCCCCTTGACTTCCAACAAACACTGTGGCTTGGGTCTGCTCTAAGAGTTAGACAGTGACAAATCCTGATAAGCCTTGCCCATTTGGATACCATTATGCAGTAATGATGATCTCCTAGTTGGCCATGTTAAGTACTAGCACAAACACATTTTGATCTTTTCCCTTTTAAGTCACAGAGTTTCATAATTTTTTTCTGGCCCATGCATATATTTACATAGCAGTAAAATATCTGATTTTTGTTATGCTGTCACTGGGGGGGGGGGAAGGGGAGGAAGAGGAGGGAAGTGCTTAAAACAATTCAATGGTTACTTGATTTTGTCTTTGAAACCAGCCAAATTTATGTTTAGATTTTTGCTCTCTACAAGGTAAGTGATTAAAATCCTAATTCTCCTCCAGCAGACCCTTTTATACACTGCACACACATTTATAATTCTTATATGCATACATATCTCTCTATACTGTATGTATATGACATATACATTTGTAATATGTATATAAATGAATATGTGCACGTGTATATCACCCAAACATTTCTTTAACATACATAAAATCCTGACAGGTCACAGGACCTAGCTGTTGGGAAGCAGGTTCTAAGAGTATCCAGCCACAACTCAATTGTTTGTTGGACAAAACATGGCAGATTTGTTCGTCTCCTTGCTACTTTTTTTTTCTCTCATGTAATCTCTGGCAACCCCTTTTATGTCTTTTGATTCTTTATTTTTAAAAGATTTGAAAAAAAGTTTAATTGATACTTATTATTCTTGATGTCTCATGGGCCCATTCTGGTTCATTTTTGAATTTTAATTATCAAACAAAAGATTCTTAGCTTATAGATAAGTTTTAAATTTTTTATCTCATTTTTACAGCATATAACTTCACTTTTCCCCCTCTTTGTGGAAACAGAGCTAGATGACAATTTGATTTTATTTTGTTACCACTTTACTTTATGTGATGTTCCCCCCATCTTTAAATGTTTTAGTTTTCTAGATTTGTGTCTTCCTAAAAGCCAACATTTTGTGTTTTCAAGATTTTCCCTTTTTTGTGTTTTTTGTCATTTTTAAAAACATCTTCATCGATCTAATCCTTTTACATTTTCAGATCTTAACCCCCGCACCCCACCTTTCTTTGACCTCTCTTTTTAGTCTTTTCTTCTGTCTCCTATCTTTTCCTTAGGCCATGTTTGCCAGCTACGTCCCTGAAATCATAGAGTTAATAGGAAACCGCAAGAAATACGGTGGTTCCTATAGTGCGGTTAGTGGAA